>NC_077233.1:34682360-35044860 GCF_027887165.1 Monodelphis domestica | reverse complement strand
AAATATGGTGACATTTCTCCCCCTCTTCTTACCCCCTCACTCCCCTCATAACTATTAATTATTTCCAACTCATTGTGTTCAAATACCACTGCTGGGCTGATTACAAAGTGTATTGATTTAGTCCGGGCTCATTTTACTAAATTTATTTTTTCTTTTGCTCATCCAGAAAGATTGAAATGAAACTATGCCCTCTCCCTCTCAAACCTTCACTATGCTGAAGGATGAAATTAATCTGACTATGTCATTTGATTATTTGTGTGCTTCTGAAATCCACTTTGAAGAATTAGAGGTGAGCCGATTTTCCCTCCCAGGTATCCTGTTAGGACTTCACTGCTTTTGCTTGCCATTAAAAGAAGCCTGCACATCTCAAAAACACACATTCCTGTTCACACAGTACATACTGTATTCATTATAGAGGGATCCCAAACCTTCAGATCATCTACACTTTACATTTAGGGATTCCTCTTCTTGATAATTGATGTCCAATAAGGAAACTGGCGAAATAAAGCATCAGTGACATTTAGGACATTCGGCTAATTCTGGGAGTAGAGAATAACCTCCTACAGATTGCTTTTCTGAAATTTTGCTTTTTCCCCATTGTGGAGGCCAGTTTTTGTTGAGCCTTTTAACCTGCCTTTAAAAAGGTGATGGGACATTTCAGATGTTCACTGTCATAGGATGGGGTATATAACTGAGAAAGAATACTGATATTTTCATTGTTAGTGAGAGAAATGCTATATGACTCCCCCCCCCCCCCCCCATTGGAGTTGTAACTCTCAGAGAAGAGCTAGTCATTCTTTCTTTTTTCTTTCCTTCTTTCTTTCTTTCTTTTCTCCTTCCTTCCTTCCTTCCTTCCTTCCTTCCTTCCTTCCTTCCTTCCTTCCTTCCTTCCTTTCTTTCTTTCTTTCTTTCTTTCTTTCTTTCTTTCTTTCTTTCTTTCTTTCTTTCTTTCTTTCTTTCTTTCTTTCTTTCTTTCTTTCTTTCTTTCTTTTCTTTTTTCTTTCTTTCTTTCTTTCTTTCTTCTTTTTTAAGTTGAGGACAAGAAGAATAGATTCTTGGTTGCAAAAAATTAGAATTTATATTTCCTCTAAGCCCTCCCCTCCCCTCCTCACTCTCTTTATTTGAATTATCACAATTACACAGCATTAAACACACACACACACACACAAACCCACTCAACTAGTTACCATTCACAAGGTGTCGGACTAAACTCTCATTGAAAAAAAAAAAAGGTATTGTAGCTTTAACATCTTGCCTTGGCAGCATTCTTTCTCCCTAGTCTTTGGATTAGTCATTGTATGAGAGAGAGGGGGGAAAATCACTTTTTTTTGGGGGGGGGGAGAAAGTAAAGTAAACAGCCTTCAACAAGTGAACCTTGACAACCCAGATTAAGGAAGGCAGTGGAGATCAAACAAAGCTGCTGCTGGGTTGTTGTCAAGAGCGGCCTCAGGGAAAGCTCTGTACTGTGCCATTAGGCAGCCAGGCTCTCTGTTCACTTATGCAGAAATGGACCATTGCAAATGCTGATCTTTGTTGGGCAACCGAAGGTTAACTCGGAGAGAAAGATCTATAGTCTTCTGAGTCGTTATTTTTATTTCTTTAGCTTTCTGAGTGGCTAAACAAGTTAATTTTTAAAATGGCCTAGGACTCTGGTGAGCTGAACTCCACCCAGAAACAGCAGAATGGGTCTCTGCAGTCTGATATGAGTGAGTTGAGCTACTCAGAACCACATAGTGGAATTCTTGTCTTTCCCCAAAATTACACTTCCCAATTAGAGTTTACTCAGATTCTCTCATCTCCAGTTTGAGAAAAGCTCTGTATTGTTAGGGGAGGGCTGGGCATTTGATGTGGTGGTGTCAAACTAATGTTTAACAGAAGCATTTCAGGCTGAAGCAGTTTGGGGTTGGTAAGTTCTTGATTTTTTTTTTTAAAAGGCAAAGTAAAAATTTCAAAATATACTATATTGACTTCTCAGCATGTCATTAAGCATGACCACTTTGCAACTTTTATTCAAATTCTTTGCAACTTGTCTTTGCTTGTAGACAAGGAAATGTAACTGCCTTACATTTTTAAAGGAAGTAGTAACAGGAATTACTGTAGCATTTTGTTTTCACAGGTTTGACAAAACATAATGCAAAAAACCCTGGCAATTGAAACTGACAACATAAGATTTATATTGTTTATTTTGCTGGACACTTAAAAATGATTTTGCATTTCTTTTCTGTGCTGCAATGTAAACTGTTTTATCTCTTCTTGCCATAAACCACCCTAAAATTAAATAAAATGTCATTTTCAGTTAACTCAGCCTATACCATGTTAAGTAGCAAACAAAATAAATATGCAGAGAAGAATTTTTTAAAACCTTATAATTTAGATATTATACTTTTAATTAGCAGCACAGAGCACACAATGAGTACTTTATATTGTTGTTGTTGTTGTTGTTTTTAATGAGCCAGAGTCTCACAACCATCAGGAGCAACCTATTGCAAAGTCTGCAGCTTTTTATTGCATACACCTTTTATTATATAATTAAGAATGTGTGTTAAACATAGCATGTATGCTATTAAGCCATTTGGTGTTATATGTAATGTTTTTTAAAAGCTATAAACTTGTTCTAGTTAAATCATTTGTACCTACAATAGCCAAAAGTTACCTTCTTTAATATTGGTCCTGTCAGGCCTGCTTTTCCTGGGTAACTTCTCCTTTATCCCCTCTTGTGAAAAATCTTTACCCTAAACTTGTAGTTTATTTATTCTTGTGCTGGTTTGGAAGATACGCCTGCTTTCAATAGATTTAGAATTAGCAGCACAACTTTGATATTTTAGAAATAAATAAACATTTATGCAGAGGCATATCCTACAATATTAAAGGAAGAGTGAAGGGGAAATAGAACAAAGAGGCCAACTTTTACTGAACTCAGTTATCTTTTTAAGAAGTGTAGTTGTTGCAGTTATTTTGTTTCCACTTTTACTCATGAAAGACTGAAGTGATTTTTGAAAGGTTATTCACCATAAGGAAGTATGTAAGGTACAGAAAGTGTGTTTTAAGATGTGGATTATATTTTAGTGAGTATCAAAATATTTACAGGACATAATAATAGTTCTGTCCTTTAAAAACAATTTTAGACATATGCTCATAAAATTTAAATAGATTCGAGGATTTCAGAAAATAGTATAAATTTTGTTTATGAATCTGTTACTTTAAGCCACTTACATTAAATATGCCCATTTAACCCTGGGCCTGACTAGCATTAAGTGGTAGAAGGGTCTTCTAAGGAGCCCCTATTGCCCTTTGCTCTCCTGATGATCTTAAATTACTACAACTTAATTGCAACTTCAAGGTGCTCAGCTCAACATGTTTTTATATGACTGAGAAAGGGTGATAAAAGGCAGGACTAGATTTGCTCAGGTGGTAGGGCTTTTTTTTTTTTAATAGCTTTTACTTAGTCCCGTTTTCCTACCTTTTTATCTTGTCAGGTGTAATAGCTTCATTTATAAAATTCAATTAGAATAAATAGTATTTTATTTACTTGAGTTTTGGCTTCTTAATATTTGATGCAAATAGTTTTTATTTTTAGAATTTCAAGTAAAGATTTTTCTGATAATTTTAAAACTGTCACTGGGGAGATAAAGACTTTATCGTTGTTTATTACCAAATTTCTTTGCCTTTTGAGGGGAAAAGACTCCACTCCCTCCCTCCCTCCCTCCCTCCCTCCCTTCCTTCCTTCCTTCCTTCCTTCCTTCCTTCCTTCCTTCCTTCCTTCCTTCCTTCCTTCCTTCCTTCCTTCCTTCCTTCCTTCCTTCCTTCCTTCCTTCCTTCCTTCCTTCTTCCCTCCCTTCCTCCCTTCCTTCCTTCCTTCCTTCCTTCCTTCCTTCCTTCCTTCCTTCCTTCCTTCCTTCCTTCCTTCCTTCCTTCCTTCCTTCCTTCCTTCCTTCTTCCCTCCCTTCCTCCCTTCCTTCCTTCCTTCCTTCCTTCCTTCCTTCCTTCCTTCCTTCCTTCCTTCCTTCCTTCCTTCCTTCCTTCCTTCCTTCCTTCCTTCCTTCCTGTCTTCCTTCCTTCCTCACTCCTTCCCTTCCTCCCTCCTTCCCTTCCTCCCTCCCTCCCTCCCTCATATAAGATGAAGTAACCTTGAGACTATGAATGAAAAGAAGGCCAGGACAGGGTTTGGCCTGTGTAGACTCTAAGGTAGGCATCCATTCTACCTGTGTGTAATCAATGCAGTGTCTTCCTGCCCTTATCACATTCTAAATATTTTACTGCAAGGAATCATTTGGGGCAGAAGTAGCCCTTATATTCCAGATTATTAGGATTTGGCTTGGTTCAGATGATAAGAGAAATCCTCGGTGGGATGGATTGAGTTAAAGGGGTAGGAGGCTGCCAAATTCATGGACACCAGCTTTCTGGCTGAAATCGCTAGTTGTTTTCACATGAGTTGAATGACTTTGGAGTTTGTTACAGTATCTTTGAGGATATGTTGCAATGGTGTGGTAAAGGGTAGCCAACAGAAAAGAAGAGTTTTCAAGAATGGTACAGCTTCCTTGATTTCGAGAAAATGTTTCAGAAATGGAGTTCTATTGCTAACATCCTTCTGCTGAATTTAGGTCGGGATGGTAAGAGAGGTGGTCATTTGCTTTTCTCTAGGAGGGCCCAGGGGAAGGCAGTTATCTGTAAAGTGATCAGGGAAAAACAATGGGACAGAGTTGTTTGTTCTGTGGAAGAGTTATTTTTGATCAACAACATGGCCAGCTTTGTCAAGGGCACTTTTAGTGATTTGCTTTTTAGAAATCAAATTCCTATTGACAAGGTTTGGCTTGAACCTATTATTTTCCTCTGTTTTTTCACCCGATCAGAAGCTACACTAAGCGGCCTGGGGAGAAGAGTCTGCACAGCTTGTTTTTCGGTTCTGATTCCCTAGATACCAATTTTTAACATATGCACGGCCTTGCCTACAACAGGTGTGTGCATGGCTTTCTTAAACAATGTGGACAGTTATTTTTATGAAACCTTAACTGAGAAAATATTTTCTACACAATCACACAAGGGAAAGAGTTGGGGGTGGGGTGGGGAGAAAGAAGCCCAGATTGAGCAGCCATGCTACCTGGTCAGGTATAAATCATTTTTGCCTCATGGCCTTCTGTGTTCTGCTTCTCAAAAGAAGTCTCCATTTAGTGCCTTGAAATGGCAATTAAGTTGTAGTAATTTAAGATTATTGGGAGAGTGCAAAGGGCAGAAGAAGCTCTTTGGAAGTCTCGGCTTCACATTTAATTCACCGCAGTCATGGGGTTAAAGGAGTTTCTTCAGTGTGAGTACTTAAAGTGACTAATCGTAAACAAAATTTATATTATATTTTGAAAAGTAATAATCTATTTAAATTACATTGAAGTATCTGTACAAAAATTCAAGACAGACAACATTGTCAGTCTTGTCTACGACATCTGTACAGGGATATCTGGACAGACCTGCTAAATAGAACCCATGTTATGAGAGATTTACATGTCGCATGGTATCACAGTAATTTTTGAAAGTAAAAGTCAATGGCATTGTCTTTCTCAATTGTTTTTTAATAGGAGCCAAATCAGACTAATATGGATAATTACAGAACTATACTAAAGTGTTTTGTTTATTATTTCTCACTGTCATATACAATGTAATTCAGAGCTGTTTTTGATTCAAGTGCTTACTTCCTTTGTCGTTGGCCCTGCACGGCTCCCAAATCAAACAAGGGGTTACAAGAGATGTTTTCTTGCAGTGGGATATTTTCCAGTCTATTCTCCTTTCCAAATATAAAAGTAGTGGCTACTAAAGCATTAGAGGACAACTTTTCGATCATAAAAGTGGAAATAAAATGGTTCTAAGCACAATATTCCTTCGCATCCCCACCCTGTTAAATTGAATATACCAAGATATTAAATGATCCTTAAGACACTAAATTAATAAAAAAGGATTCCTAAGATGTCTTTGCATCCCTTCCCCACCCCCCACCCCCAGCCCTGCTATTGACTCACTTTGTGACTCTTGGCAAATCATTAACCTCCCATGTACCAGTTTTCCATTCTGTAAACTAGAGGCAGTATTTTTAGAATTGTTCTTTAAGATCACTGATTAAAAAACTCCAAAGTAGTATTATTACTTACATTTTTAAGGGTTTTCATGAGACTGTCAGGGCAATGCTAGCATCTCTTTGGGGAGCCGATCGAGCTGCAGCTTCTCACATTTATTCACTGAGTTAGTGATGCTCTCTCACAGGAGCGGCTTCCCTTTCTAGACAGTAAGTACACTGATATTGGCTGAGGTTATGTGGAAGGAGGCATGATTTGCATAGTTCATTCCAAAATATCAGAGAGGTTGAACTACCTTTTTAGAGCTCTGTTTTGATGGAGTGATATCTTAAAGCATTTCTTTGGAAAAGTTAAAATTTGGAAAGGAATAAGGCCTCTTTTCAGGGTCAGAGAAGGGAGGAAATTGAGATACTTGGTGTTTTCGACTAGAGAAGCAAGGCAGAACAAAAAGGTGTCACAGTTCAACAAGATGGTTGGCACAAGTAAAAGCATTGTTAGTTTTCCCTTAGCATCCAGACATTTCCTTTCATATTGTATTGTGGTTTCATCCATGTTTCCCAATGAGTGTTGTCAGGTTGTAGCTAGCAATTAGTGTCAAATGGCTTTCCTTGGGCTCTCTGACACTTTTTCTTCTGAGTATTCCATCTCACTTTCTTAATCAGAACTGTTTATTCATTAATTAGTAGATTAACCATGTTAGCACATCAGTAAACTAAAGTAGTCAGATTTCCCAGGGCATCTTGGGAAATTCTCTGTAGTTTTATGTGACTGGACATGCAGTATTATTGATTTAGAAAGCTTAGCCAATGGTGCCAAAGTGTTTTTAAGAGATATAAATAGAGAAAGCAGGGTAGTAAGAAGAATGCATCTAAAAAGATTATGTGATAAAGGAAGATAAAATGCTAAGGAGGTTTGTTTAAATATTCAGGGCTTCAGCTAAAGATCTAACCACTAAGATCAAAAGAGTTATTTAAATAAAAATTGTACAGACATAGTTTTCTTCTGCATTAGTAACATGCCTTTTGAAGTTATCCAGCTGAAATGTATTTGTCCAAAATGCCCTATTTTTCATCTTGAATCACAACTTTGACTTGGAGTATTTTTTGAGTTGAAGTTGTAAAACATTTCCATTTTTATAACTTTTCATTTAGCCTGGTGCCATTTTCATGTGACATACAAATGTGTCTTTTTCAGTTACAGATCCAGCAAGCATTTATTAATCACCTACTGTGTGACAGGTGCTGTTATTGCTGTGGATGTAAAATTCATTTGCCTCCATAGTATTCTTACATGCCTACTTTATTATTTCTGTTCAATTTTCCAATTTGCTTTTGCACTTTGTTTTTAGCATAGTCAGTCTCTAATAAAACCAATGAAAACAAAATAAGCCAAAGGATCTTCAGGAAGGTGGCAGAGAACTTTACTACCCTAACAGTGAATAAAAGCTTTTCTATAAAAATGAAAAATGGAAATGATTGCAAAAACAGAAGATGCAATAGGAAAGGAAAAGTAGTATTAATGTCACTGGTTAGTGAAACACACAGTATAATGTTAAATCATTACTCTTGTTTGTTGAAAGGATGTAAATCATTTCATTAAGAAGGGTTAAGTAATCAAATATAAGTCTTTAGGAAGTAGTGACAGATATCTTTCAAGGATTTATTATTGAAATGTTAAAATAGAAAGTTTTCCCCATTTTTTTAACTTTAGACGGCTCCCTATCCAGCTAAACCTTGTGAAAACAGAGGTAGGTGTGACACTAACATATCACTAAAAGCATCTAGGACAAAATGCTTTTTAGAGGAAAAAAAGGGCTTTGCAGTAGACAGGCAGCCTGTGGCTGCCTGAGTTTTCTCCTGAAGCCTCCTCCAGGCATGTTGTTGCAGCCCTCATGTTATGAATGCTTTCTGTGGGTTTAGGATGGGTTCATCTGCTTAATGTGTTCATCTTGTTTTCTAAATAATGGCTTTTGTTGCAGTATGATGCTTGTTGACAGTAAACCAGGAGCATTAACTTGGGTAAGCTTACAACAAATTCTTTTACTTGTAGAAGCAAGTTATCTTCCTTTGCTCATTAGATTGTCAAATCGGCCAACCCTTTTGTTCCTCTCCATACTAAAGGTGTAGCACTGCACTTCCAGTACGCCTGCTGGAGAGTGCAGTGCGGCAGAAAATGTTCACTGTGGGCCTTCCTCACCACCCCCTAAAAGCTATTGAAACTGATTTCTCTCCTCCCCAAAAATGAAATCCAAAGAGTATATAAAATACTCCTCCTCGGCAAAAGGGACTTTCCTTTCTGGTATTCATAAGGTGTGTTATTTTCACAAGTTAAAGAATAGCAAAACAGTTAGGGATTGTATAGACCATTTAATTTAGTTCCTTGGTTTTAAATTTAGGGAAATTGAGGCTGATAGAGCTAGACTGATAGAACTTTAAGTCGTCTGAATCTAAGACTAGTGTACTTTCCCAAACAAATAGTGTCATTGCTGCATTAAAAATGAATTTCACATAAAAAGGTTGATCATATCTTAACAGACATTGATTTATTAGCATACTGGGAATACATTTCTGGTATTATTTGTTGCAAGTGACTTTCTCTTAGTTAATAAAGTGCAGAATATTACATTTATACATCTTAACCTTCAAGTTCAGTGCATCCTTTCTGGAGAGAGGCATTGTAGTATAGTGGGATGAATACTGGATTAGTATCAAAGGTCCTGGGTTCAAATTCTGATTCCAATAGCACTTTGACTTTGGGCAAATAATTTCTACAAGCCTCCCTTCTTCATGTATTAAATATGGAAGAGGGTTTAGGCTTATGTTTTTAGAGAGAGCTCTTTAAGGTCTGGATACCATGATCAGTAAGGTAAAGGAGTTAGATTGGATGAGTCATCTAAGGTCGAACCTAAGATCCTATTTGGCTTTGACAATCAATGAACCTCTGAAGATATTCTTCAGATAATTTATTTCCTCTTAAAACTATGTTCATATGTATGTGTTGAAGCTAAGAATAATATGTATCAAAAATTTTATTTTTGCTTTCTTTAAAAATAAACAGCACAGTATGATGAATTTAGGGGCAAGTTTAAAATGCAAGCATACTTCTTGATTTTTGGATAGTAGCTATTACAGAAAGTACATTTTTAAATGAGATTTTTATTTGGATTAAGAAAATTTCTGTGAAAATAAAAATACTAAAGGCCTCCTTATAATCTAAAAAATCAAACAAATAATTTATTGCAGTGTACCAGATGTTTTCTTAACATTAAAAAAAAATTGCAACCTAGAATTCTGCAATGATAAAAGTGGTATATTGCTAGAGCATTGAGTAAGACATTCCATCTCCCCACTCTGGGCATTTTCAATGGCTAGCTCCCCCATGCCTGGATATCTCTCCCTCCTTAGCTTTGTCTTTTGTCTTCCCAAGCTTCATTCAAGTTTCAGCTAAAATATCACCTCTGAAAGAATCTTTCCTGATTCCTCTTAATGTTAGCACCTTTCCTCTGTGCATTATTTCCAATTTATCCTCTCTGTATCTTGTTTGTACACAGTTGTGTGAGCTTCTGGAGATCTTTCTTTATAACCCTAGTATTTAGCACAGTGCCAGACACATAGTAGGTGCTTAAATGCTCGTTGACTGACTCAACTACCTATATATCAAGTACTTAATATTTTCACATAAATTTATACCAGGCTATATAACACCTTACTTAATATAAGGATTTATTTATGGGTATTTTTAAGGGTTACCAACTAAATTGTAATACATATATATTCATATGTATCAATATACATAAGAATATACATAGATATAAATGAGAAGATATTTTTAAAATTTTACATGTCAAATTCAAGCTCTGTTATCAAACTTGCTGCATAAGCCCGAGTTTATGCACTGTGATAATGCTAATGACTAAGGGAATCAATGATGCATGACTGCAGGAAATCAGTGGTATAATCAGAGAAAGTTATCAGTTTTTTTGTCATTAAACATTAGTGATAAATAATACACTGTTCATTTTTAGCAGATAGAACATATTTAATTCTGATGTACAGAGTTTCAATTTAGTAAGGTTCATTGCTGAATAAAATGATAATCTTTTATAATTTAGAAGAAAAGATGAAAATGTATTTGTGTCAGTATGGGTTACTAGCTCTGGCCATCTAGGAATGTTGCTCTTGACCAGTCCCTGAGTAGTGGAAAAAGTTTTTTTTTTTACAAATTAAATTACTTGGTTATTTGTATTGATATTTTTTGAAGGATCAACTAACAAACAGAATGTATTATCATAGTCCTTTAAGATGAACAATATCAAGGTAGAAGACGATCCTCTGAAACATGTGCAAACAATATAGATCAAAACAGAAAACCTCATAGTAATTGAAAAAAAAATCACTATCATTCAACAAACATTTATTAAGTGCCTACTATGTGCCAGGAAACTGTGCTAAGTTCTAGAGTATATTACTTTAACCAGGGGTCTTAATTGGACAGAGTATGAAAAAGTTTCAAAAAATCATGCCAGCCAAGTAATGACTTATTTTTCTTTTTAACTTTGGTTCTTCTCACCCAACCACTAACTTGTAGCAGTATCTGGGGAAAGATGTTTAAATTCCATTGAGTTTGAATTCCTAGGTCTGTAAAAATAGTGTTAGGGGAGGAGATTGTCTGTTGATGGTTTCTGTGAGTTTTTCTGGCTGTAAAATGTTGTAAATCTATGATCTTGTAAATGAGCATAAGATGTGCTTGGTACTGACTTATTAAACCAAAATATTTGGCCTTGAAAACCTTTGTCTCCAAACTTTTGATTTGTCATGAGGATATAAAAACAGTGAAAGAGGGTCCCATTTCCCTCTCCCCAAGATATCCATCTCATGGTAGACTAGAAAGATTTGCTCCTGCATGGAAGGATGGAAGAGGAAAATAAAGGGATATTTTGTTAAGTTTTAAATGATATGAGGAAATGTGTGACTGAAGGCTATAAGAGAACAGATTCAGAATGAAAAATAGCAGGTTATTACAAAAAGAACTTTGGGAATCTCATTCCCAGGAAAAATGAAAGTGGAACACCCCATGGCTTCAGTTGGCTTCTCCCCTCTACCTTTTCTAGTTGTCATACTGATGTTGACTCTGGCTAGAGTTCTGGAGTAGGTAGATCTGAGTTCAGATTCTGCCTTTGCCACTTAATAGTTCTGTTAGTATGTTAGTATCACTGAACAGTTAGCATTTACATGGAGCTTTAATGTTTGCAAAACACTTTAAATCTATTATCTCATTTCATTTTCACTTGACCCTTTTGAGCCATCTTTCTCATCAGTAATGCTTGCCACATAGGGTCACTGTGAGGTTCAAATGAGATGATATCAGGAAAGCAATTTGCAAACTTCTGAGTGCTGTGAAAATGTCAATATCCTTATATGGCAGTGATTAGCAGTACCAATCTTGCTTTGTCACTACTGGACCTCACTTTAATAGGGATGGCCAATAGGATTGAACTTCGTGATCTCTGTAGAAGGTCCTAGGGGGCTAAAAGAAAGCCAATCTTTTCTTTTACATACATTCTATGCCAGGCTTGGACTTGGTGAAGGGCTGTTAAATTTTATTTCCCTGTAGAGTTGCCCACAAAGTATTCTCTTCTCCAATGGTCTCCTTGAGCAGAGATGATAGTTTAATGAAGACTTGTGTCAAATCTGTTCCTGTTTCGGTATACCTGGACAAGTTAGAGGAACAGGGCTGGTCTTGTTCATTGACTGTGTGCAGCTCCCTGGGTGGTGAAGAACCACAAGATGGAGTTGTGAAGAGGTTCATGATCAAAGGTGATGAAGACAGGCAGTTTTAGATATGCTCCTAAAGAATCCTTCAGGGCTGCTGTAACTCAGATTCAGAGTTCTTAGGAACGTAGGAATCTTAGATTCTCAGT
The DNA here is from genome assembly GCF_027887165.1 of Monodelphis domestica. Classification (NCBI taxonomy): domain Eukaryota; kingdom Metazoa; phylum Chordata; class Mammalia; order Didelphimorphia; family Didelphidae; genus Monodelphis; species Monodelphis domestica. The sequence goes on along the minus strand of NC_077233.1, from coordinate 35,032,881 downwards.
CCTTAGGAAAGATCTTAAAGAGTTAAGGGCTGGAAATGGGAATGGGCTCGTTCCTGAGGAATAGAATCAGTTTAGAGGACAAAGGAGTAAACAGAGAGTTCTGCATCCTTATTTGCAAGATTTACCAGTTATATGCCTACATTTAGAAATTTCCCATAGTCACACTTCAAAAACTTTTGCCCTGCTGCCAAAACGTGTGTGTGTGTATGTACGTATGTATACATATATATATATATATATTTAAAAACACAAGTTTTTATAATTAAAATCTCACAATAACTTGGTTTCTTTCAAGGCTCAGCTGACCTCTCATCTCTCATGGGAAATGTTTCCTGATGCCCTTAGTTGTTAAGTGTTTCTTTTTTCATTGCTTCCTTTTCAAAGAATTCTCTCATTTATCTCTATGTTGTATAATTTCAGGAGAGTATAAGCCCTGTGAGTGTAAGAACTATTCTTCATTTTGTCTTGCTATGCCCAGCACAAAGTAGGTACTTAATAAATACTTATGGAAATAGAAAGTTCCTGCTGTGCTTAGAATCACCAGGAAATCTATAGAAGTGTCTGGTGGAGACCTTAGAAACCCTCCCTGGCCAAGACCTTTTTATAGTTGAGGCAAGGTGGGCTCTAGCAGCCACAATGCCCAGATCGTTTTCTCCTAGGTGAAGTAAGGGCAATGCTGGAGCCACCTGCCTGTGCCTCCTGCCTCCCAGTCTGTGTTCCCTTCCTGTCATCATGGTCCCTCTTGAGCTAGTGGTTTATGAAAGCTGAAACAGCAGTAGGCTCCATAGTCCTGAGACCCAACTCAGATACTGGTGATATAGTCATATTGCACAATTTTCTCTTTAGGGGAACAAAAATATTCTTCAAAACTACTGAAAAGAACCTCCAAAATTCACACTCCTCACTGACTTAGTACCTTGCTTGGACTCCTCTCTGTGTCTCCATCTTTGGTTTGTGTGTTTTAGCCCAGATCTGCTCCCTCTCTTCCCATTTGGCTAAGTCACTTAACATCTTCTTTATGTGTGTTTTTTTACATATAAAATGAGAGGGTTGTGCCAGATGACCTCCGAAGTACCTTTCCCATGGAGAGGCAACATGCTCCTGAGAGCCAGCTCTGTCAGCAGGAAGACTTCTCAGTTCCAGTGTTGCTTGCCTGTTTTTCATGGGCTTCCTAGTTCTCAACTTGCTGAAGTTCCCAAGAGGTTGCCAGGCTATGTGATGTTAGGGATTTAAGGTGTCTGCATGGCCCTCCATCACTGCCCCTACTTCAGAGATTATGGAGAGATTAGCAAGGAGAAAGGTTCTGGTGAATCCTCTATCATCCAGTGTTCAAAAGGAAATGTAGGTCCTGTGGACTATTTATTCTTTTATGGGTTTTCTTTGCCTGCATCCATTCTCCTGGGAGGGGATCTAAAGAGCTGTGTCTGTTATTGGATCTTAGCATTGGGTATTTATGTTGTACTTAGTCAAACTTCTTCTTTTCTTTTTAAGTGATCATTGCTTCACTCTGCATACCTTGCCCTTGACCCCACACCTAAAGTACTAAATCATGACCTTAGCCACTTGGTAGCTGTGTGTGTGTGTCCCTGGGCAAGTCATCTGAGGTCTCTTAGCTGCAGTAAAATGGGGATGATAATCATGCCTGCCTTAGGCCAAGTCAAGTCAACTGGCAGTGTAATCACCACGAATACAGAAAAATGTAAAAGACAGTCCTTGCCTTCAAGGAGTTCATGGTCTAAAGGAGAAGATGACATGAAACAACTCCATACAGAGGCTGGGAGATAATATTGGTAAGCCTTAAATAATACTGGAAAAGTTCTTGGTGGGTTGAGATCAGGACATGGAATCAGGAAGATCAGAGTTCAAATTCTGCCTTAGAGACTTACTGGCTTTGAGACTCTAGGCAAGTCACTTGATCTCACTGTGCCTCAGGCTCCTCATCTGTCACATGAGCCGGACAAGGAAATGGCAAACTACTCTGGGATCTTTGCTGGACACTGTGGAGTTCTTCCACTACTGTCACTGACCCTGGACCATGAGACCTCACTTCATTCATTTACGTTTGTATGATACTTGAATATCTACAAGATGCTTGAAATAGATGATTGTATGAGAGTACCTGGAAGCAGGGAGAATAATTGGTAATTGGCATAGTGATTTAGACAAGAGATGGTGAGGGTCTGAAGAGAATGGTGGGGGATTTTTAAATGGATAGAAAGCAAAGAATGTCTAGTAGGTAGAATTAAGAAAACTTAGTGCCTGATTAATTGGTGGGAAGAGTAGTAGTGAGAAAAAGGAATCAGACTCAGATGATTCTGAGGTTATGAACTAGGACCATGGTCATACCTTCTATAGACATAGATGAGGCAGAGGTATGGGATAAAGGACGAAGATTGCAAATTCTCCTTTGAAAGTGTGGAGTTTGGGGGGCAGATGGGCCATTCATGTTGAGATGTGTGTCTGGGGGCTGATCTTCTTCTGTTTGTTTACTTTTCTTTCCAGGACTGTGGCAGCATTGGAATTATAAACCTTGAATTTCATTTTATCTCCTGGCCCAGGTTTGGAGAACACTTTAAAGGGACATTTTCAGAGCTCTCCTATGGCCAAATCCTTTATTTTACCTACTTCCCCCCTCCCCTGCTTCTCATCCTAGCCCCTATTTATCTCAGGGATTTCTTCTTTAGGTTGAATTCATCCGTTGCTCCCATAGAAGATTACTGTAAGGTATGGCATGTTTTGGTTCAGAGCAGGGATTCTTAATCTGGGATTTGAGATAGATTGGAAACATGTCTAAGAACTTGGATTGGAAAAAATCCCATCTTTATTTTTATTAACTTCTAAAGGAAATGTATAATTTCCTTTAATTACAAATGTGGGCAAAATACTCTAAGAAGGGTTCATAAGCTTCCCCCCCCCATAAACACACACACACATACACACACCCCTTCACCTTGTGCAAAGGGGTCTTAAATGTTTTCTAATGTGAAGGTAAAAGGAAATTTCTTGTGGGAACAGATCTTTCACTGAACATTCTGAAAGGTGAATTTGCAAACCAAGTGAGAGTCAGAAGGCAGGAAACGTGGTAGAAGGCGCATTGCTTTGTGAGGCTGGACACTCAGGAGTTCTTCCACTACTATCACTGCCCCTCGACCACTAGACATCACTTCATTCATTTCCCTTTGTCTGCCACTTGACTATCTATAAGATACTTGAAATAAATGGTTTCGGTTGATGCTCACAGCAACCCTTTGCAGTAAACCTGGTCTGTGTTGTCAGCTCTTCTTTGCCTGGCAAGAAGCAGAGGTTCAGAAAAGTGCTGTATCTTGCTGTCTGTCGAATACCTGGTAGGTGGCAGAACCTGGACTCACAGCTGAGTCTTCCAACTCCAAGACCAGGCATTGGTTCTAACACATTCCAGGTCTTTCCCATCATCATTCTAGGTTTCAGTTTTCTACAAAATTAGGAAATGGACTCTAAACTTCCATGTCTCCAAATTTTTGATTCTCTAAGCTGATTTGGGGGAGCAGTTTTATTTCTCTTTCCCAGTTTCTGAAATAATTCACTCCTTTGTTTTCTGTGCTCCACTGAATTACCCACAGTGTAGGGACTTTCTGCACTGGACTTGGAGTTAGGAAACTGAGAGGTTCAGTTCCCAGCTCTATCATTTAATTAGCTAAGTGCTCTGAGGCAAAATCAGTTTCCTTGTCTGTAAAATGTGGATAATGATGCTTACACCACTTTCCTCACAGATTTCTCTTTAGTGTCAAATGAGATGGACTTCATCAAGCATTGATGATGTAAATCTTTAGAAAACTTCATTTTCATGCAAGTTATTGTCACTATTCTTAGCTCCTTTTAAGAATAATGGGGTAGAGTGTTACAGAAGGACATGGGCAGAAATCATAAAGGATTAGAAAATGTGTATAGTCATTTGGAGCAAATATCCATTTTATTGAGATTATAGATCAATCAGTCTTTAATCCTTTTAAAAGCACCTATCATGTGCAAAGCACTAAACTAGGCACTAAGAATCTAAAGATTAAAGTTCTCATGGAACTTATATTCTATTGATCCATGGAAGCCTTCTGGTTATTACTGTAGCCATCTTTCACTCCTTTTCACTTACTAGCCAACAGTGAGGTTACTGCTTAGGGGGTACTACTGCTATAATAGACTTTACCTTGGAGCTCATTGGGAAGTGGAATAGCTCCTGGAGCCCTGGATTGAGTCTTTGGAGAACAGGAGTCCTAGGGCAACCTCTGAAAGGGGCTCCCTTCTTCCCTTCTTTCATGTAAAGATGTTGATTGTTAATCAGGTAGATTATGTTTGCCTTAGATCAAGGATCAAAGGCAGATACTAGGACAGTGTCCAATTCACAGCCCCCAGGGAGCCCCACTTCAAGTGAAAAATCCACATGTGGCCTAGAAAATTGCTAAGGCCAGCTTGGCTAGGAACATGTAAATGTGCTTCTTTGGCTACATTTTGGTATAGAGCCCTGCTCCAAAGGATGCATATTGGAATGTATTGATGTGGACAGTTTGTCTCTAATTAAATGGCTAAAGTGAAATAGTATGTAGGCATGAATATATGTATAAAATGAGATGAGGAATTCATCATTGGAATGTGTTGTCATCTGTCTTGCCATGGGTCAGATGATTTTATTCTCTTCTATGCTGCTGATACTTGCAGGTGGGCAGGTGGTTTGGCAAAATATTTCTTCTTTCATTTCTAGGTCACTTGTGTAAGAATGAGATGATTGTCCTCTTCCATGCCTATTAGACCTTCTTGCTGCCTTGCTGTCTCTCCCTTCTTCCCAAGAATCTCATTCTCTTTTGCTTTCCCTTCCCAAGAGCCCTTCCTCTATGATAACTGGCATCAGCTGAACATCTTCAAGTTCTGAGTGGGTGCACTTTTCCTCTGTGACAAGAAGACTCTTCCTGAGAAGCTGGTGGTAATCAGCCTTTACTTAGGTCCCTGTTCCTCTCTGAAAGCAGGGGAATGAGGACTGGGGGAATGGTGTGTTTATTAAGCATGATATATAATTTGAACTGGAGACCTATACTTTATAACTTGGTGGTAGGCAAGGTGAGGAAAGTGCAGGCTGCATTATAGGTTAGTATTAGGTGCCCCCATCTTGACAACAACACTCTAGCCAGGTCCACAGAGGTGACCCAATGGATAATATAAAGTAGCTGTATTATATTTGAAGGAGAGCCTGGCTCCAGCCTGCTTTTACAATCTCCTTGTCTACCAATCTTCATCTAAGACTCTACAGGCTATTCAAATTGGTCTCTTGTTACTCACAGACAACATTCCATCTTCCTTCTCTACATCATTGCTCTGGTCATCCTCCCATGCACAGAATACACTCCTACCCTATCTTAGGTCTTAGAATCCCATGTTTTCTTAAAAACTCAGCTCAAGTGTAGTCTTCTAGATTGAACTGCTAATGTCTTCTTTCTTGCCATTGTATCTTATATTTATTTTATATAGACTTGCTTATGCTCACATTATCTACTTTGATAGAATGTAAACTCCTTGAGGGCAGGGATTGTTTGAGGGTTTTTTTTTTAATCTTCAGCACTTAGCATAGTACTTAGTATATGGTGGGCATGAGTAGATGTTTACTCTTTAGTTGAATACGTAATTCTCTCCTTGTATCTCAGACTTGGGTTCTTCACTCCATATGAACTTTCTGAGATTGGCAGTGGACTACTTACCAAATAGACTTGGGTCTATTTTGTTTAAGCACAGCCTTAGCCAGTGAGCCTCTGAACAATAAGCTTGGTCGGATCCTCCATTAGGCTATCCAAATGTTTTCTACCCAGGCTCCACTTTGGATGGATTTCTTGCGTAATTTGTTTTGTGTTTGTTGAGGTTTAGGGTCTAGGTTCCATGGGAATTGGAAAGTTAAAAAACTGAGGACAATTTACCAGTTAAAAAGAAGGTATCTATGAACTTCAGATTGTAGCACTTGCTACTTGAGATACCCAAGGCGCTGTGTTCTGCTCAGGCAGGTGCCAATTGAAGGGACCTTGTTGGATTGTGGATTCTGAAGGGGAACTGCCTATTTAGGAATTGTAACTTACTGAGAAGATTATAACATGTTGGGAAAAGAGTTTTCCCTTCTGGTTAGCACATCTGTGTTTCTTGCATTTTGAGTAGTTTTGCCAAAATATTTAACTGTCCTGATAGAAATTTCACAAATGCACATGGTAATTGTATACATTTGTACAGGGTTTTGCCCTCCTGTAGAATGTAAGCTCCTTAAGGACAGGGCTGCTTTGTTGTTGTTGTTTGTTTTTTTTTCCTACACAGCAACAAGCACAGTCCTTGGCATTTGCTTACATTTGAATTGGATTAAATTGAATGTGTAATAGGTCATGCTAATTAATTAATAAAATTACTGATCATGGTGGGGAAACCAACTGGAAAGAGGGTGTTTCTGTTTCCCACAGTTAAATGTGTTAATCTAGTAACATTTTACACGCATGGCTTTATCAAGTGAACTTGGTTCGATTGGGAGAGATTGATCTCTCCTAGTTGCCAATATGATAATTTATTGTGATGTTGAACTCAGTAGCTCATTATGCTTATTCTTATTTCTGTAATAATCATTCTATTATTTGAGAGATAGCATGGCCTAGTGCTAACCTGGGAATCAAGAAGCCCTGGGTTCAAGTCTTACCTCAGACATATTCTAGTTGTGTAACACAAGCAAACCTTTTACTTTCTCAGGATAGCGGACAACTTTCAGAAATAGCTACTTACCAACCTATGTTAGTCGAGGGAATTTTCACCCATGGAGTTCCAAGTATCAGTGAAATTAATGAATCATGTCTCCAGAGTTATCCATTTACTTATCAACATCTGTTTAAATCTATATTATCTCTTTCATCCATGTGGCTATATCTAGCTATCATCTCAATTATCTTTATCTATCTAATTTATTTTCCGTGTATGGAATTTTATAAGCACCAAAGATATCTTGCTTATATTACAAAGTATAAGTTGACAGTCTTGCCACTACCCAAATATCTAAGTTCTCTAACTACAGGAGGAACCAATGATTAGATTTTCTGTTAGTCCAGAAAGCAGGTGTCAAACTGAATTTGTATTTTATTTAATTTCTTGATAAAGGAAGAATGTGTGGGTAAGATTTACATTTAAATGACAAAATGGCAAAAACTTTTAAAAAATTCGGTAACCAGTGGTGAAGATATAAATGCTTCATTCTTCTTGTTTTGATCTCCTGAGCAGATTCCTGGAAACTTAGTTATTAATCAGTTAATCAACCAAGATTTATTAAGGACCTCCTTTTTTGCTAGACACTTTGCCAACTAAGCTCTGGGCCACTTAAAAAATGCAATACCTGTAAAGTTGATATAACCCAAATCTCCTTTCCTTTCCTTTCCTTTCCTTTCCTTTCCTTTCCTTTCCTTTCCTTTCCTTTTCCTTTCCTTTCCTTTCCTTTCCTTTCCTTTCCTTTCCTTTCCTTTCCTTTCCTTTCCTTTCCTTTCCTTTCCTTTCCTTTCCTTTCCTTTCCTTTCCTTTCCTTTCCTTTCCTTTCCTTTCCTTTCCTTTTTCCTTTCCTTTCCTTTCCTTTTTCCTTTCCTTTCCTTTCCTTTTTCCTTTCCTTTCCTTTCCTTTCCTTTCCTTTCCTTTCCTTTCCTTTCCTTTTCCTTTCCTTTCCTTTCCTTTCCTTTCCTTTCCTTTCCTTTCCTTTCCTTTCCTTTCCTTTCCTTTCCTTTCCTTTCCTTTCCTTTCCTTTCCTTTCCTTTCCTTTCCTTTCCTTTCCTTTCCTTTCCTTTCCCCTTCTCTTGTTTTGTTTTGTTTTCTTAACCCATACTTTCTGTCTTATTAGCAATTCTAGGGCAAAGGATAGACAAACAGAGTTAAAAGTGACTAGCCTAGAGTCACACAGCTAGGAAGTGTCTGAAGTCATATTTGAATCCAGGTCCTCCCAACTCAAGATCTAACAACAATCTATCCATTGTATGATCTAGGGGCTCTGCCCCAAACTTTTTCTCTAGCACAGGTTGGTCAGGGCCAGTTTCAGAAGGCACTGGGACTCAAGGACTCAGAAAGCCCACAAAGGCTTTGATTCTTCCCATTCTCTTCCCTTTCACTGTCCATCCCTCAATCCAATAACAGAGGTTTGCTATTCTACAAAGTACTCTATATTTTCAAGTTTGCTGAAATTTAACCTTTTATAATTGCTTTGAATTTTAGGTCATTTACTAATGAATATAGAGTGATCTTTTAAAAGATAGAGTTGACATTCATGTCAGAGAAGCCTATTTAAAAGTTATCTGAATTTTGAAGAATATGGATTTTCTTTAATTTTTATTTACAGGCTAAAACCAAACCAAACCAAAACAGCTACCCTATTAAGTCAGGAGAATGAAATCAGGAAAATTTCCCAATAGTGCCATGGGGACTCTATAGATTGAGGATTCAAGGTCTCTCACAGTGTCACTTCCTCCCTGATTTTGTTCTGGTTTGTAATAGTTTGGTTTTGACTCTGGACTTTTGAATAAGTGTTTTAAATATGGTTTGTTGTGTGTTTTTATTGCTTCTGAAAAGGGTGCAGGTGCAAATATCAGGAAGTGAAACTCTAGGAGCCCTGAGGGATCCTTACTTAAATGGTGCCAAGCAGGTATAGTAGACAAGTGTTATCACCTTACTGATAATCTGGCAACCTGTGGATATTCACACGTGCCATGTGGATTACTGAGGGTGAAGTCATACATCAGTTTGGCACCAACTTCAACTGCTTGCAGGAAGGGAGACACTGAAGACAGAGGTGGAGAGGAAAACTACTCCATGTTTTTAGAGATGGCATAAAAAATAGTTTTCCTGCCACATCAGGGGAAGCAAACTTACAGTAGCTCTTTTGTCTGTTCATGTTTCACTTTGTCTTTGAGGTTTTGTCAGTTGTGTACTATGAAGGTTTTCTTGATGAGGGTGTAAGCACCATGTTTCTAGAGTTAAAAAGCCTGTTGTTGATGACTGTTAACTCTGGAACCCTGCTCTTGGAAATGGATCTAATTTAACTTGGGATAGACAAGTACCCATTTTCTAAAATTACTGTATAATATAGAATAATTGGAAAATTGGAAACCTAGAGTTGGAATTGTAAGTGTAGCCTTTCAGGACTGACAAATATATTGTTTGACCAGGTTCCTGATATAGTCTAATGCTAGCCAAATTTTGTCTAGTATAAGCATAGACTAGTTGAAATCCTAGTTGCTAAGTTCATGCTGCATCTTTTTATATAAATGTTTTTATATTTTCTCCTCAAATATTCAAGTAGTAAGATAATATAGATGTTAAGTTTGTTTTTACTTGTCCTTTAAAAGTATTTTTATTAGTATATGTGATTTTTATATTTTTTTCATTTTGGAATATATTCCACCTCATCCCCTCTCTAGCCAGATATCTCTTGTAATAAAGACTTTTCAAAAGGAGGAGATATTAAGCAGTTTTATAAAGTTGTTATATCAAACTAGTTTCATAGTATAGGAAGTCCTACATATATATTTCCCTCCTTTTGTAAAAGAGAGAAATAGAGAGAGGGAAGTTCATTTTCTCATTTCTTCCTCGGAGATAAACTTGGCCATTTAAATTTTTTAGAATAGTCAGAATTTTGTTTTCTTAATGTTTTTTCTACTTACATGGTAACTGTGCATATTGTTTTCCTGATTATACTTATTTCTCACTGTATCTGTTCTTGTAAGTTTTCCCATACTTCCCTTCTGGCACAACGTCCAGTCATTCCTTTATTGATGGACATCTGTTTTGTTTCCATGTTTTTGTTGTAACAAAAGTGTTACAATGAATAATTTAATTTATTAGGAAACTTTTCTGTGTTTCTGACCTCTTTATGATATGTTCTGCACAGTAAGATCCCTAGGGTCAAAGAAGTACTTGCGTTTTAGTTACTCTTAGAATATTTCTAAATTTTTTCTTTTTAAAAATTATATTATTTTTTTCAATCAGCAAAAATCTGCTTTCTCCCCCTTCTACCATAATCCTTTCGCCTGATAACTAAAGAAAACCAAACCCCATTACTAATGTATCAAAACAAATTTTTACATTGGCAATGTGCAAAAAAAAGTATATACCTTATTCCATACTGAGTCTTTAATTCTCTGTCAGAGGTACATAGCATGCTTCATTATGAGCCTTCAGGAATTATGGGTTGTCATAATGCTGAAAAAAGTTCCAAATTCTTTCAAAGTTATTTGCTTTTACCATATTGCTATCATTGCATAAATTGTTCTCCGGATTCTGTTCACTTTATCTGGCATCAGATGATAGAAATCTTCCCAGATTTCTCTGAAAGCATCCCCATTATCAATTTCTTACAATCCAGTAATATTCAATCATATTTTATGTACCATAAATTGTTCATTCAGTTCTCAATATCCGAGCACCCCTTCAACTTCTCATTCTTGCTACAGATATTTTTGCAGAGTTTGTTTTTCTTAGGACTAATTCCTGTCCTATCCTTCCTCTTTTCCCCCTTCTTTCCTTTATGTCCTTTTTTCCTATTAAATGAAATTAATTCCTCTCACTTTCTCAGCCTCTCTCTGAGGTCAAACTGTGAGTTGCTTCTGCCACCCTCTCTTTCTTTTTTGTATAGCTGTCTATTTATGCATCCTAATTATGTTAAGTAATTTTCTTTAACTTTTCTTTTCTTCCCTCAAAATGTATTTCTTTCCCTTTCCTTTACATTCTTCTCTTAAATGATCATTGAGACATAACAGAATCAGTAAGTATCAAGCCTTGTCTAATACACTCCCTTTATGACCCTTCTTGATCGATGCTTCTAGATGTTTTGGAGTCATTCTTTGCTTCTCTGTTGGCTGTGAATGCCCCTGCTACCACGAAAGTTCATTAATGGGGAATTTTGTTGCTTTTGTTGTTTTTTTTTTGTCCATGATTCTAACCAGCTTGACTTGATGTTAGGACTGGGTTCTGCTACATTTCTGGAGGAAAGGTCTTAGCTGGTCCTTTTGCTATTTTCTTAAGGTATTGAGTATGGATCTTAGGGAGAGGTTGGGCTCCTGCAAGCTTTCCTTGTTCCTAGAGTGATCTGATCCAGAGTAAAGTCTGATTGCTGCCCTACTGGTTTGAGCTCTGTGGCTTCTTGACTTGAGTTTTGATATGAGCAACACTAGCCTGCTCTAGGAATCAATACATATTAAGCCAGCTCAATAGTTCTACTGATTCAGAGTGACAGAAGTATAAGATTCCCCTTTAGACTGGTGTTCCTGCCCTGGTTGTTCCTCTGAAGGTTGAGCTGGAAGCTGAAACTGAGATCCTCCTCTGCTCCTGGGGTTTCCCCTGGCTTCCGAGGCCTCTGTACCTGGGAGTGCTTTCCCTGAAACAGGCCCCCTTCTCAGTCGGCCTTGGCTCTGTGATGCAGAATTGGGTAGTAAGCTCAATTTGCCATTTGGCATCTATTGCTGTTGCAGTCTTTGGGGGCCTTGCTGTGGGCCCGGGGTTTCTTCTTGCCCTGTTGCACTTGGGCACCAGATCCCTCCTTGAGGGAGAGATGTTCCTTCCCTGTAGTGACCTAGCCCCAGATTGTGCAGACCTTCTTCTTTATCTCACTGTGCCCAACTGCTCTCTACAAGGGACTCACTGTGGCTTTTTCTGTCCCCATCAGAGCTCAAGTCTGGTGCATTGTGTAGATCTTTGGAAGAGTGTTGGGCTGAATCTCAGCCTCATTGCTTCCTGCTACTCTACCATACTGGCTTCTCTTACTTTTTTTTTTTTTGGCAGAATTATTGGACTAATTCAAAACTTCTTTAGTTGTCTGTTAACATGTCTTTTTTCTCTCTTTTCATAGCCCCTCTATGATGAACTCATATATACTTTCATCTTTGGTAGTTTTCTTGGCTATATGGAAAACCAGCAGAGGTAGTTAGGTGGTGCAGTAGATAGATCTGGAGTCAGGAAGATGGTGTCAGATACATTTTTTTTAACTCTGACTTTTTTTTTAGAATAGATGTGGGGTCTCAGTTCCAAGGCAGAAGAGGAGTAAGGGCAAGTCAACTGGGATTTGGAGAACATAGGTTTTCTATTCATTGAGCTGCCTAGCTGCCCCGTCAGATACTTTCTGACTATGTGACCCTGGAAGAGTCACCTAACCTCTAACCATAACATTTTCCTCATCTGCAAAATGGGGGCGAAAATAACACCTAACTCACAGGGTAGTTTTAAGTATCAAATGAGATAATATTTGTAAAGGGTGTATCACATACATTAGGGACTTAATAAACGCTTTTCCCTTCCCTTCCCCCTCAGAGTTGTTTTGAATTATACTTCTGATATTTGTGATTTGGAGTATTCTTTCACAGAATTTTTAAGTGTGCCATTCTTTTGAGAACTGTTTGTTCATCTCTTTTGTTGGTTGCTTTTTAATAGGGACTTGGGTTTTGCCATCTGTCCCTTATAGATGTGATAGACCGATATATTTATGCAACTCTTCTTTCCACCCTGAAAAGGCCAATCTGTGCACCTGACTGCCTTGTACTTTAGCTCCAAGCCAGAAAGTCAGCTGCACACATCTCATTGGTTATGTCTATGAAACCTCGACACCCACCTATCTATATTCTGGCAAACGAGCATGTCAGATATAATCTGATCCCATGCAGTACCCATGTACCCTTTCCTCTCTGCCCCTCTCAGTTATTTGAACTCTGTTTTTCAGCCATAATCCACTGGACATCAGGACAGCATTCTCAGCACCAATTTTCTGTGATACATCCTATCCTATTTTTTTTTTTAGTATTTTTATTGCACTTAAAACCACAACTCTCCTAAGTCCTATATTTTCAATGTAGGAATCTGGCAACCTAGGAACAGGGGAAGTAGGTTCTTCCTTTTCTGTTAACAAGAAAGTGATATAGAGGAAAAAGAATGTTAGTGTGCTCTGGATGTTAATACCAGTAGACTGTAAGTGCCTTGAGATCAACAACTGCTTTTTTTTTTCCTTCTCTCCTCAGCATCTAGCATAGTACCTTATACATTGTAGGTATTTAATGATGTTTATGGGCAATTAGGTGGTACAATTAGATAAGAGTGCTGGCTTTGGAATCAGGAAGAAGACGAACTCAAATCCCTTAGTAGCTATGTGATCTAGAACAGGACATTTAACTTTTCTTACCTTTGGTTTTCTTATTTGTAAAATGGTTATAGTAATAGCAATTGGATTGTTAGGAGGATTAAATGAGTTAAAATTGCAGAAAGAACTTAGCAAACATTAAAGTGCTAGTTATAGTAAAAGAGTAAGAATGAAAGTTTTAATTTGGGGTCTAAATGATTCAGATTAGCTGTTTGCCTGGGCCAAAATTAATTGATAATTTCTTCGATCTCCACTGTAATCCCATCACAAACTTGGTCTCCAGAAATTGACAGAACTGAGAAAATCATTTCATTGTTGGCATACATTATGTTGATCTAAATCAGAACTGTGGGAGTGTTTGCTCTTTCTTCATTCTGAAATTGTTTTATTGTTTTTTTAGAAATCACATCTCCCACCCTATAGCAGTGGAAATCTAGCTTTATTAGTATCAGGATTCCCTAGCCTGATCAGAGCTGCCACTGAAAGTGTTGAGGGCTGGTACTCTTTGAAATAGTGTTGTGTCTTGACAGCTTTGGGGGCAAAAGAATTAAAAGACTGAGCACAGGTTGGCTGACCCAAACTTCTATCAACAGTCTGGAACATTTGGCTTTTTTAACTTTTTGAATTTGATGGAGACACATGGAAGTAGTTTGTAACAATCTGGTATCATGACTTTGCTCTGCTATGAACCATTCAAGGAAAAGATGAAAAAACTTTTACTGGTTCTTGCCACAACTGATTTTTCCTTTCTGTTTTCTTTCTATTTTTTTAAGGAGGAAAGTCTATGGGGGCAAAGTTCTGAGTTTAACTAAGTCTGATTTGAAAATTTTAAGTGGAATTAATGAAAGTACATCATACATTGGAAGCTGACTGTAATTATTGCCTACAGAATTTGACATAAAGTGGGCCTGTTTAGGACTGCATTCACAGTGGTTAGTTAGCAAAGTGTCCAGAGGGCCTTATTTTTACAGATCTAAGTCACTGCTATGTGGGGTAGGTTCATAAAAAGAGCTGACATTTACAGAGTGCTTTAAAGTTGGTAAAGTGATGAACAAACATTCTCATTTGTGCCTCCTAGTAACCTCATGGGGGAGGTACTACAAATAGTATGATCCCAATTTTGCAATGAAGAAGCTGAAGCTTAGAGAGAATAAGTACCTTGCTCATCCCCACATTCCTAGTAAGTGTCAAAGGCAAGTTTCAAAGGCATTACATTCTGTTCCTTTTCTAAATCAAACAATTTAGAGGAAGGAGAGATGTTCCAGATCACCTAATCCAAGCCTCTCATTTTCTAGGTAAGGAAACCCAGGGAGGCCAGGTGATTGTGCAGGGTCTCAGGAATTTGTAGTCCAGCCAGTACTTGACCCCAGGTCTCAGAGCTTAGATTCCGAAGCTCTTTCCTTATGCAATCTACTTTTTGAGGCTCCAGGTTAGGGAGGTGGTTAACCTGAGAGCTTTATGGTCCTTTTTTTTGCAGTGGTTTCCACATTTTATAAAACAATACCACCTTTGGAAAAAAACGTCCCACACATCCCTTCATAAGCCAGTTTATGCAAACAATTTTCTTAGCATCTGTTTTATTAAAATAAAATTAATAATTTATTACCCATTTTTTGGACTAAATCTCTGATTTCATTAGTACACTTCAGGCAGTTCCCCAATGAGGGAACTCTGTCCATCCAAGCAGATGAGCCTGGTGCTAGCACTTAGAATCAGAGGGAATTTCATGGGTGGGGCATGGAGAGGCTAAATGACTTGCCTGGGGTTACTTGGACACTATGTACCAGAAGTGCTGCTTAAACTGAAGTCTGAATTGGAGGCCACCAGGTCTATGTCCATCAAGTCCCTCAAAGTCACATAAACTATTTACATTTGCTCGTGAATATTTGTACATGGACAAAATTTGACATAGCTTCTAGGATTTATGTTATATAATAATAAATATGCTAATATTAATGAACTATATGGATTTATTTTGGGGCCAGTAAGTTGCTCCAAGTTGGCCATCACTGATAATGATGGCTATAATTCTTTTTGAGGCAACTCATTGAAATATAGCTCTTTATAAGAATCACAATAGAAAATCTCGTTTCACTCAAATAAGATGCTACAAATTGGATATTTGTATCAAGTTCTTTGGTTAAAAAAATCTCATGATTCACATGAAACAAAAACTTAATAAGGTTTTCAAGTTCAAAACTTATATTTCAACAAGCAAATCTATTACCATTGTTGTTCAGATGGAATGAGACTAAATGAATCTCTTCTGTCTTTGGAAGATGAGTACCTTTTCCACTTATATTTAGAAACCTTTCTGCCATTAAAATAAAATGACCATTGCTTCTGTATGCTGGTCACATGACCATTCATTTTTACAGGGCTTATGTTTTTAGAAAATAATGATAATAACTAACATTTATGTAATTCTTTAAGATTTACAGAGGAACTTATAAATATATCTCATTTGAACCTCACAACAGTCCTGGGAGGTAAGTGCTGTATTATCACCCCCCCCCCCAGTTGACAGATGAAGAAACTGAATCTGAGAGAGGCAAAATGTCTTGCCTGCAGTTCACATAGTTAGTTAATATTTATTTGGTGCCTACTATGTACCAGGCATGCTAACCACTGGCTATACTAAGAGTTAGAGTGGCTGATTTGAACTTGGGTCTAATTGGTTCCAAGCCCAACACACAATCCACCACCCTACCTAGCTGCCTCTGGGAACTGAAATTTGTTTTGTAAATTTATTATTCATAGTCCTAAATTTTTCATAAATGAAGTCACTTTACCTTTATATATGAGAGTATGAATTTACAGTCTGTGTGCTGATTTATTTAGAGTACTAAATATTTCCCCAAGCATCATTGCAATCATATCAGTTCTGACCAATATCTCTCTTATGGAATGAGGCTTTTTATGCTTACTGATTCTATAAGCAACCTTTTATGATAGAAACGATTCCCTTTTTTTTTTGAGCCTTTACCTTTAATCTTAGAATCTATACTGATTCTAAGGCAGATGGATGGTAAGGGCTAGGCATTTGGGGTTGTGACTTCCCCAAGGTTATACAGCTAGGGAATATCCAAGGCTAGATTTGAATCCATAATCTCCTGTCTCTAGTTCTGACTCTCAATCCACGAAGCCACCTAGCTGCCCCAATAAGCAACCCTTTTAATATCACAGATATAATTTTTGAAATTGTTTTTCATATGTGAAAAGTTCATTGATTTAGAGCTAGAAGGGATTTTGGAGGCCGTACAGTCCAAGCTCCTCATTTTACAGAGTCCAGAGTGGGTAAGTGGTTTGCCTGTGGTGTGCATAGATAGTAAATTGTGGTAATGGGATTTGAACTCAGGTTCTTTGACAAAATCTACTGCTCTTCCCATTGTACTTTACTAGCTGTGTTTATTGGAAGCATCTGATTTTCTTCAAAAAATTTCTTTTCTTGCCAGTGTATTGGATATGGCTATCTCAACTTATGTGGTTTCATGTTACCTGTAATTAAAGCATTTCTATTGTCCCAACATATTATATGTTCCTTTGACAAAATCAGTACTTATGAATCTAATGGATTCTTTTTTTCTGGTAAAATCCAGAATGCATTGGTGAGCATGTGATGATAAAATGAAGTAATTTACACTTGATAGATACCTAACTTTACTTTATCAAGTTTCTGTAAACAGACAGATGTAGCAATGATTCTTTGTTTCAGATTTTCAAAATATCATTTTCTACACAACAGCCCTTTATTGGTATTAAAACTCCACAAAAATATCTAAATAAAAAGTTTGACTAAATTTCATAACTCTTTTTACATTAAGAATAAAATGTTTTTGTGAATTCCTTTATATTGATTGACTACCTATATGCCTTTTCTATCTTCCGGAAGAACGTAAGGTCCTTGAGTCACTGGTTAGTTTTGTTCCTTCTTTTCTTTTTCTTTTTGAAAAATTCGTGTCCTTAACACTTCGTTTGGTGACTTGCTGTTTGGTAGGCACTTAATAAATGGTTTTTGAATTGAATCAAGAACTGGAAACATTGTGGAAAAGAAATGTAATGTTCGTGCTCATATCCAATGTATTTCCTTATCCTGTGTATCCAAGTCCCTGCCACATTGTCTACTTTTGTTTTGGCATATGTCCAAGGATTTTCCTTTGAATAGACCAATGCCAGAGGAAAAGACCCTTTTGACTCTTCTACTGTCCTCTAGCCTTGTATTTTAGTAAGCCCAGGAGGATTATTGAAGCTTGCAGGTTACATAGAGTTCTACTTGGAATCCGTGAAGAGGAATACCATATAATTTGCATCATTTTGTTTTATAGCACACTTTTCTCTTGTAAATGTCTTGAAATTTTATAGAATGTTTTTGTGGATGGTGCCTTGATGGTTACAGTACTATAGACATTGCTTCCTTTTGAAAAATAATTGTATTTACTTCTTTTAGACATTATGCAAGAGCTTGAAAGCAAAGGCTTGCAAAACAAAATTAGCAGTCCAGCTTTTTCAGAATATGAATCTAAGGAGAATCGATATGAGAAAAGCAGATTTTATAACATTTTGGGCAGTACTTTTGCTTTGAGCTTTGTTGTTCCTGCCCAAGGTTGTTTTTAATTTGTTCATTAAAAATAAACCACCAAAAAGCCTAAAATGGATTGTCAGAGACATTTTCAAAGACCTGAGAGAGATCTCTATTCATTTACCCCCCAGGGACACCTTTTTTGTCTAGGATCAAATTTAAAATCATCTTTTTGACATTCAAAGCCTTTCCTGACTTGTCTCCTTTCTACATTTTTAATATGCTTATACCATACTCATTCTGTCATACTCTGTGATTAAGTGACCTTAGCCTTCTTACTGCTCTTCCCACCAAAGCCTCCATCTCTATACTCTGAACATTTTCTCTGTCTCTTCCCCATGCCTAGAATTCTCTCCCTCCTCTTTACTGCCTCCTGAGTTCCCTGGCTTCCTTCAAGTCCTAGTTTAAATCTCATCTTCTACAAGAAGCCTTTTTAGAACCCCTTAATACTAGTGCCTTTTCTCTGTCGATGATCTCAAATTTGTCCTCTGTGTATTTTATTTGTACATACTTGTTTCCACACTGTTTTCATCCTCATTCATCTAAGAACTCCTTGAGAGCAGGGAATATTTTTTCCATTGTATCCCCAACATTTAGCATTGTACCTGGCATATAGAAGGGGATTAATGAATGCTTCTTGACTGAATGACTGATGAAAAACATTGTTAGGGAAAACCTAGAGCTGAAGATTTTTCTTCCATCTCAGAGGGCAATATCCTTGGAGAACTGACGATTTCCAGCTTTCAGTGATTGTATTCCTATTTACTATTCTAAATTCCAGACCCACCTAACATTCTCAGCCCTCACCTTCTCTCATCTTCTCTTCTTGTTTTGCTCACTGAAATCTTTTTGCTTTTCATCAAGTGTACACTCATGACTGCGCTCTGACTCCCAACCTCCATTTGGTGAGTTCTACATTTGTTAGAGCTCAACTTGGGTACTACCTCCTCTGTGTTACCTTCTCCAGCTACTTTCCCTTATTCTCCCTTTACTTCTCCCCTTACCATGTGAAGGTGATCTCCCTTAGAATTTCTCATGACATTGTTGGCACTTCTCCCTTGTATCCTACTTCCATATATATATATATATATATATATATATATATATATGTGTGTGTGTGTGTGTGTGTGTGTGTGTGCCTTCTTCATCTCTTCTTCCAGGCCTTCTTTCAGTTCTGAGCTCCTTGACAACAAGTCCTAGGTCATATCCATTTTCTGTATTTTCAGCATCTAGACAATGCTTTGCCTGTAATTGTAACCATAAAATGTTTGTTGAACTTGTTTTTAAAAAAGATACCACAGCTTCCCTAATCACCAACATGACTTTGGCTAACTTCTGGACATTCTTCTTATCAAAAGAAAAATGAATTTACTATTTGGATGATCTTGGGCAAGTCACTCAGGTTCTTAGTCTCAGTTTCCTTATCTATATAAGGTTCCTCCTAGCTCTAAGGTTATGATTCTATGACAATAGGAAAAGGATGTTTGAGTTGAAATGCCAGAATCTTAGAGTCCCAGGTTTCCTGCAGAAGGCCTTTATTAACATAGAAATTACTGGATAACTATAGGACCAACAATTGTTATCCTTGAGAAAGGGAGGAAAGGAAGGAAAATAAACTTTCTAATTTTTTAACTTACTTTTTGCTTTCTAAAAATACTTTATTAATGCATTTTGATTTTTATACCATATTCACTACCTAGTATGATCAATTCTCCTCTTTCACAAGAGTACTTTGCTTTCTGGTAGAAAAAAATGCTAAACAAGAAGCAATTTTAGCTGAAGCAGGAGCTCCTTGAGAACAGGGACTTTTGTTTTGGGGTGTGTGTGTGTGTGTGTGTTTGGTATTCATAGTGTGAGCTGAATATATGTTTACTGATTGACTTTCCATATCCAGTGTCCTTGGTCTCTATCAAGAAGATAATACGTTCTAACCTCAGTGCGATGAACTTGGTATCGATCACAGCCCTTTTTTTGAATTCTGTTGCCTTCATTTATATTATCATAATCAATTGTATCTAGTGTTCACCTGGCTCTTTTCTTTACATCAGTACATACAAATCTTCCCATGCTTCTCTCTCTTCCTCATCCTATACCTTGTAATATAATAATATTCCATTATGTTCATGTGCCACAATATGTTTCGCCATTCCTCCAATGATAGCTACCTCCTTTGTGGGTTTTTGTTCCTATCAAAAGAGCAGCTATGACATATATTTTGATTGTATGGGACCTCTCTTGTTTGTCATCAAACCTTTTTGAAGTTATGCCCGGTAGAAGAATTGCAGAGTCAGTAGTTGAATAATTTGGTCATTTTCTCACATAATTACAGATTGATTTCCAGAACAGACCTTCTTTGTATCAGTTTGCCTGTCATTTCATAGATACTCCATTTCTGTTTTTTGAAAAATGGCCTTTTCTAATTTTGTGGCCAGTAAATGTGGTAAAAAAATCAGAGTTGTTATTTATTTTTTGTTTGTTATATTTAAATACCCAGTTACCTCCCTCCTTCATCAGAAAAGGTATCATGTGACAAAAAGATATATGTATATATAAAACTATGCTGTACTTATTTCTGTGTATCAGTTCTTTCTCTGGAGACACACAAGTCATTCTTCAAGTAATATTTCCATTGCTATATATAACATTTTCTTCATTCTTCATGTAGATCTTTCCATGTTTTTCCAAATTAATCTGTTCATCATGTCTTATGGCACAGTAATATTCCATTACAGTCACATGCACAGAGTTGTTTTTAATTTTCATTTCTCATATTATTCTCTGTTTGGAGCATTTGCTCCTATATGATTCTTGATTGGCTTGCATTCAGTTGATATCTTTTGGATGTACAGATTCAAATAATGCTTTCTGATTTTACAAAATGCTTTTCTCACAACACCACTGTGAGAATATGGGCTGTAGATTCACACACACACACACACACACACACACACACACACACACACACCATACATATGTATATAGTTCCCATCTTTACAGTTGGAGAAGCTCAGGATCAATAAAGTTAATTCATGCCTTGGAAATACAAAGACAAAAACAAAACAATATTTGCCCTCTAGGAGTTTACTTTCTACTGGTAATATAATTTATACACAAATAAGCACAAGGCAATTTGAGGAAGGAAAGGGTGCTAACAATGGTAAGGTGTCAGGAAAACCTCAGAAAAAGGAATTAAACAGAGAGTACTGTAAAACTCCCCAAGAGCCATCCCATATGACAAATAGTAATTTTTTTTAGAGAAGAAAAAAAACCACAACTTAAAACATTTATTCATTCATTTATTTATTCATTCATTCATTCATTCATTTATTTATTTGTTTGTTTGTTTGTTTGTTTATTTGTTTATTTGTTTATTTATTTATTTATTTATTTATTTTTAACATTCTTAAAAAATTTCTCCTATCTCTCTTCCTCTCCTTGGGCCTCCCTATTCCCTGAGGTAGAGTAATATTGACAAATATAATATTTAGTCAATAAAAGAGTGGCAGGTTTTAAAAGGATTAACTCCAATTTTAAAAGAAGTTCTACTGTGGATAAAATGCAAATCTTTAATGAAATGAAGAGTCAATTGATGTTCCAAACTTCAAACTTCAGCAACCCAAACTTCAGCAATCCCCATTCTGATCATTCAACAGCCATCAACATCAAGGCAAAATTCTTTACTGCTAAAAAGATTACGAATCACCCAAGACTCAGATGATGGCTCGAATTTTTTTTTTTAACCAGAAAAGAGTTTTTTAGTTAAGGTATGTATGTATAATATATTTTTTAGACAGTACTATCACACACTTAATAGACTATAGTATAGTGTAAATACAACTTTTATATGCATTGAGAAACCAAAAAAAAATTGAATCACAATAAAGTGACTCACTATTGCAACATTCTCTTTAGTGTGGTGGTCTGGAACCAAACCCACAGTATCTGAGAATTTTGCTTATACCGTGTTCTGTTCACTTCACTTTGTATCAGTTCATACAAGTCTTATCAGGTTTTTCTGAAATGGTGCTGCTCCTCATTTCTTATAGCACAATAGTTTTCTGTCACAATCAGATACCACAACTTGTTCAGCTATTCTTCAACTAATGGACATTTACTCAATTTCCAATTCTTTACCTGATATAAATATTTTTGTCTGTATTTTATTTGATTTCTTTGAGATATTGCCCTATTAGTGATATTGCTGAATCAAAGGAAAATCAAAGATTCATAGCCCTTTGGGCATAGTTCCAAATTGTTCTCCAAAATGGTTGGACCAATTCATAACTACACCAACAGTGTATTAGTGTCCCGATTTTTCCACAATCCCTATTGCATTTGTCATTTCCCTTTTCTATTGTGTTAGGTGATCTGATAGATATGAGGTAGTACCTCAGAGTTGTTTTAATTTACATTTTTCTAATCAGTAATGAAAAACAAATACAACTGATTAATACATTGAAAAAACATATATTTTTTATAATACCTATGGACTTCCCACCTCCATGAAGGGTATATTGGAGGGAATCTTCTTATATTTCCTCATTTAAGTCCTGCTTTATCTTATAATCTTGTGACAGTTATGTTTAATTTTTTTAGTATGTTATTGTTCTTCCCATTTCCATTGTTGGAGTTACCGTGTTTTCTTGGCTATGCTTGCTTTCTTCTGCCTCAGTTCATATAGACCTTTCCATACTTCTCTGTATTCATAACATATGTCATTTCTTACAGTAGAATTCCATTACATTGTTCAACGCAACTTGAAGGGCCATCTATTTTGTTTCTAATTCTGAGCCAATGCAAAAATTGCTGTTACAAATATACTGGAGTATATAGGGATGTTTTTTCCCCCCTTATTGTTAGCTTCCTTGGAACACAAGTCCTAATAATAGAATATTGTTTCAAAAACTGTAATTTTTGATCATTTTATCTGTTTACTTCTAAATTGCTTTCCAAAATGATTGTATCATTTTACAGCTCCCCCAACAGCATATTATGTTATTATTTTATTGAGTTATGTAAAGTATTCTCTTCATAATTTGACTGGTATAGCATTAAAAGCATAATTGTGAATTTTGGTGGTATTATAATTTTTGTTATATTGGTATGACCTAGCAATGAACACTAAATATTTCTTTAGCTATTTAGGTTGTCCTTTATTCTTTAAGGAATGATTTGTAATTGAATCTATGTAAGTTTTTTTGTGTGCTTTGAGATATAGAACACAGATTTTTTTTTTTACATTGTGTACTTTTTGGAATGATATTTTCCTTTCTATTATTGATTCTTGTGTTTTGTTATTATGTGAAAATGCTATCAATTTTTGAGGATTTATTTTGTAACCTGAAACTTTGATGATGCTATTAATGATTCCAGTGAGTATATTTGCTGATTCCTTAGAGTTGTCCAAATTCCCCATCATATATATATATATATATATCATCAGCCAACTGGGATAATTTTATCTCCTCTTCACCTAGTTATTTTAAAATTTCCTTTCACTTATTGCTGTTACTAACATACTAGTAGTATATCAAATAATAGTGGGGAGAGTTAGTTTCCTTGTTTTACTCCTTATTTATTGGAAAAATATTTTAATGTATGCTAATTGGATATGATGTTTGCTTTTGGTTTTAAATGTATGCTTTTTAGGATATTAAAAAAGGTCTCTCCAAGTCTATACTTTGTGGGGTTTTTAGCATAAAATCATTGAGCTTTGTCAAAGGTATTTTCTGCATCTGTTGATGATCATTTGGTTCTTGCTATTTGGGATTTTAATGTTAATTTAATAATAATTTAATGTTAATTATGTAAATTGTTTTCCTAATGTTGAAACATTATTGCATCCCTGGTATAAATCCCATTTGAACATATTTAGTAATTTCTTAGGTAAATTGTAATCTGTTGTAAGACATTCTATTTCTTTTGTGTTTTTCATTTTGTTAGCATATAATGGTGCACAATGTTTTGATTATTCTTTTTAACTTTTTCCAGTTTTGCTATGATTCACCTTGTTCACTTGCTATTTTATTGGTTTGATTTCTGTACTCTTTTAAATCAGATTAACTAAGGATTTATTAATTTTATTAGTCTTTTAAAACAAATTTTAGTTTTATTTATTATTTCTTTTAGTTAGATTCTTTCTCATTTTTTGAAGTATGAATATTAACTGTTACATAAAAGTTTTGTAGGATTCTCCTTTTATGGAAAGAGAACTATATATCAACACCATTAATGAATATAGACTCCAAAATTTTAAGCAAAATCCTAACAAACTTCCCTGTTTCTTCTTTTACTTTATTTTAACCTTCCCTGCATTGTTAATCCTGAATTTCACCCCAGGATATCACCCACTTCTACCTCCTTGTTCCCCTTTCCCCTTTCATGAATCCTCCCATATTGTAATAAAGTCCTATAAAAGTGGCACTCACCTGTAGGTAGGATATTGCCTGGTTCTGTCCATAATTCTCCTTGTCCATCTCTTCAGGCCCCATCTCTTTGAAAGCAATCTTTTATTGGTTTTCCTATTGTCACTCTTTAGCTATTGCTGTTTGCAGTTATTCACTCCATCCTTTCTATTGTTTGAAGTGTGAGATAGTGTGAGACACATATTCTTCAGTTCTGATATTTTTCTATAAACATTTCAAGCACTTCTTTCTTACTGAATATCCATCTTTTGCCTTGTATGGTTGGCTTTAGAGTTGTGGGATAGGTCACCCTGGGCCCTATTCTAAGCTCAAGTACTCTTCAGATCACATTATTCCATTCTTTACTCCTTTTTCTCTTAGATGCAAAGTAGTCATGCATTATTTGAATGCCTTTCCTCTGTACTTGAAGGTCTTTCTCCTGGTGTCTTCTGGATAGTGCTACTTTCCTAATTGAATTGTTAAATTTAACCACTATGTGTTTTGTCTTCAAAGTCTTTTTTCTTTCTTTCTCTTTCTGGTGGCTGTGAATTTTTTCAATAGGAATTGCATTTTTTTATTCTCCAAAGTTCTGGGAAATTATCTTCTATTGGGGTATTAAGATTTTATGCCCTTTTACATTCTTCTGGGAGAGATATGATCCTAAAGTTGTCATTTCTCATCCTGCCTTTGAAATTCATTTGTTTTGCTTGCATAGTGAGTATATTTTCTTTTAATGTTCTTGGAGGGTTGGTTTTTTTTTTTTTTTGCTTCTTTTCATCTAGATTAACTTTCACTTCTGTGATTTTACATTCCCAGTCTGTTGTTCTCTTTTGCTTCTTTGGTGAGCCTTGCCATTGCAGAGGTAAAAGTTTTTCTATCTTTGCTTATTTTTGTTGTGTAGGAAATTCTGCTCTCATAATTTTTATTTCTCTTTTAAACTACTCAAGATCAATGCATTATAGTTCTGTGTTCTCCTCAAATTCCATAGTGTTCACTGTCTCATCAAGTGTTGGATCATTTTCCTTCATTTTGCAATATTCATTCACAGATGCCTGTTGTTACAAGATCTGGAGGCCATATTTCCTTTAGGTGTCATTGTTTTTTTCTGTTGATTTATCTGTTTATGTTCAAGATTTTTGAGATTTCCTCTTTCTGGAATCTTTGGTACTTTAATCTTCCTTTTCCCCCATTATTTTCCTTATTGCACACTTCTGACTCCCTCCCCTCTTATTGTAGCTTCCTTGGTGGCTGGATCTCAAAAGGGTCTCAACCTCCTCCTGCACTGGGCTGGTAGTGCTGTGCTCTTCTGGCAGGCCTGGTGGAGTGCTGCATAAATTCCCTGTATGTACAGTGGCCAGTCCTGGTGATCTGTCTCACTCTCTCTTCTTTAGTTGTTTGGTTCAGCACTGACACTTCTGAGACTTCTGGCACCATCTGTTCATATCCTGCTTTTCTCAACACCATCAATTCAGAGTTTTGGAGCTGTGGTGCTTCTAGTTTCTAACTTGCAGCAGGCTTTTGTTCCTAATGGGCTATAGCCAAGCTAGTTGTGGTGGCCCAAGAAAACTTATATGGCCAGGAGCTCTATGACCCTGGGAAGAGGGAGGCTAGATTATAGTTTAAGGAGCTGTTTTGATGTAGAATGCTGAATGAACATGGAGTCAGTAAATAGGAGTTCCTGTTTTTTTTTTTTTAATTTTGATTTGGATTTTCATTGTCAGTGTTGGAGACAGTTGAAGTTGCTTTATCTTTGACATGTTATTCCTGTTTTGGGGATGTTGGGGGAGCCCAGGAATCACAGAAAATAGTCCTCATCTTGTTGTTTTTATGAGCTGGAACTGCCAAGCTTCCTTTTTATGTCAGAGGCAAGACTAGAAACCTAGATCTTCCTGGTTTCAAGTCTAGCTCTCTATCCAATGTCTTTTTTCTTTTCAGGTATATACAAAACATATACTGTATAAATAGAATAAAATCAATCTTTTTAAGAGGAAAGGTAATAGCATCTAGAGGAGTCAGGACAGGTTTTACATAGGGGTCAGATGAGGGAAATAGGTAGAAGGAATAGTTTTGGAAAAGATAATGGCCACTTCTTCCTCAGTGACAAAGCTCAAGGAGGAGAGGCTAGGTGAAGATGTAGACAATTTTTGAGGTGTATAAAGTAGGAGTATTAAGGAATGATCTTGATGACCTTAAGTCATAAAAATCAGTATATCACTCAGAGTCAGGACACAGATCCAAGTCTCCTGCTTCCAGATTTAATATTTTCCCCTAAAGTAATATCCCCTAGTATGCTTAGTAATTTATTTATAGTAGATTATTCATATTATGATACAATGATATTTGAAAAAATCTTTATATATATATACATATATATATATTAAGCCTACTACAAAGACATTTCTTTATGAATTTATTCCTTTTATTTTTAACACCAGACCTGTGGTTTCATCAGTGTAGATGAGGAGCCCTCTTTCCCAATCCAGTCCAGCCACTCCTTCGTAACTTTTATAGAGAGTTGCCTGGGAGGCACTGCCAGTATGTGTCAGAAGCTAGACTTGACTTTGGATCTCCTTGACCCTGAGATCAGCTCTCCAGCTATCATACCAGACTTACTTTTACTGAACTTAATTTATCCCCAATAATCATGATGACTGTCGCTTATAATTCTGTCTAGTTACAAAGAACTACATAAAGATGATTTATCTCATTGCACATAACAAAAGTGCTATAAGGTAGTACTAAAGCTATTACCTTTTGCAAGTGAGAAAACTCAGGCTTCCGAGGTTGAAGAGCTTTATCTGGTGTTACACAATCAGAAAGTAAGTCACACATAAATCTCAACACTAGGTCTTCTGGACCCAAGTCCATGGCTTTATCTGCTCTTTCATGCTGTTTCTCAGTAAGATCTGCTCAAGTAGAGTCATTCTTGATTAACCACATGTATGAGAGGGGAGCAGTTGTGACATATTGGGCTTCTGACCGGTGGGAATTTATCAGATTTTTCTTGGACATAGACCCAAGATGCTATTCATTGGCCATCAATGTTCTTCAAAACAAATTTCAAAAACTTCAAACTGAATGATGAAATTAAATAATGAAGACTCAGTTTTTTTTAAAGAGATAGTTGTTTAGAATATTTATCTGGGATAAAAAGAAAATGAGGTGGGGGGGAAAGGGGAAACATAATCATTAGCTTAAAGTATCTGCAGAATTATCATGTGGAAGTGATATTTTGATTGAAGTTACAAGGAAATAGATTTCCGTTTGATGATAAGAAAGAACTTTCTAACAATTAGAGCTGTCCAGCAATGAAATGGACCCTGGGAACGATTTGACCTCACTGAAAGTCTTCAGGCAGCAGTTAGATTGAACCGTTGCCAGGGAGAGATGGTAGAAGAAAGTCTTCTTTTGGATAATAGGATTTGTACTAAATGACTTTTTCAAGGTCCTTTTTTTACTTCAAGATTCTCTGCTTCATGTTGTCTTTCCCCTTTCCAACCTCTCTTTCCCCTGCCATTCCTGATCCATCATTGCCTTGAGGATAATAACAAAATAAAGTAAAATATATAATAATAATAATAATAATATATATATATATATAAATGGCTTAAAACACCATTCATGGTAAATGATCCCAATTTTTTAGAAAGCTTCTGATTTTCCTTTCTCCTTACTTTGTATTATAGTATAGCACCCCAACTACTGGAAATTCGCTATATGTTTACTGACAAAAAAAGTCATGAGAAAATAATGATATTTAAAAGAGATTGAAAGTTGATTAAATGCACCATTTCTCATGGCCCCACCAGAGAGAGCTAGAGCATAAAGATTTGCTACAGATAAACCACAAACCATGTATTAAGTAGTTTGTTATGTAATTGTGTCAAAAGTAATTTTGCAAGTTAAGCTTTCATGTCATTAAGCAACATTGACCCTTCTCCTGACTCCATACTCAAGAGCATCAACATGACCTTTGAATTACAGAGGGAAGGAAACACTCCCTCTACAGATTCTCCTTGATTCCCTGATGTAAATGACCAGGTTTATGGTCATAACCACTGGTTAATATAAAGAGCCACCTAACAAGATGTTGGACTGGTATTTCTGGGAGTATACTTGAATGTGCACACTACTGGCCCTACCCTTTCCCAACCTCTGCCTAAAACCCCACACTAGGGCTGTGTATCTCTATTTGTGTTTACTACTATCCTTTTTAGAACTCTCCTCTATGCCTGGAATTTGCTCCCTCCTCGACAAAACCTCGTAGAATCTCTTCTTTTCTTCCTTCAAGACAAAGCTTAAGCAGTGCTGTGTATACAAAGCCTTTTTGGATCTCCCCTCTCCACCATCTATTAGTTGCCTCTATTTCTACCTTCTTTGTACTTTTATTTATATACATGTTGTCTACCTATATACAATATAAATCCATTCCCCTTCCTTCTTTTCTTCTTCCTTCCTCTCCTTTCTCTTCTTTTCACCTTCCCTTCCTTTTCTTCCCTTTTTCTCCCCTTTATCTCTATATTTTCATTCCCCAGTAGAGTATCTGGCAAACAATAGGTATTTAGTAAATGCTTTTTCATTGGTTTTGCTTCAAGCTGATCATTGGCTTCTTGTTACTTTCATCCACTGGTTCCAGTTCTGCCCTCTAGAGTTGAGCCAGAGAATTCTAATCATGTCTTTCAAATGAATACAGAATATCTGAAGCAAAGTTTGTGTCCTCCTTAGTTTTCTTTGGGATAAGTATTCCCAGTTCTCATCAGGGTGGATGGTTCTTCCTCATCCTACAACCCATGTTCAGCTATTCAAATGTGGGAAATAAATGGGGTTTGATCAGTGTAGAGAGCTCTTGATGGTATATGATGTAACCATGCAGAGCTAAGCTATCTGTGACTTAGTAGATAAGGCCCAGGTATTTTGTTGCTTTCATTACAAAGAAGTCACAGCAATTGATCATTGCAAGTGAATTTGAACCTCAGTTTTTTTGAGTCTGAGCATAGCATGCTCTCGACTATACTATGTTGGGGGCTAAATTGCAAAGCATAATATACTCCATGCTATGTTTGAAAGAGAATATGTTGAAAGTACCTTTGGGTACTTAGCTTTCAACTAAATTAAAATCAGTAATAATCTATTAAGCATATATTGTATATAAGGCATTGTGATAGGCACATAGAATCTTATCCTAGCATATAATATAAGTATATATACTATACACTTATACATATGCATTCAAAATATTTGAACTGAAAGGGACCTTAGAGGTCATGTTATTTAATCCTCTCATTTCACTGATGAAAAAATATACACAGAATGGGAAGTTAAATGACTCATCCAAGGTCACCAAGTTGTCAGCACAGGGTTTGAACCCAGGTCCTCTGACTTCAAATCCATAGCTCATTTGGGTACTTATTTAAATACCTGACATTTCCAATAATTTGATGTTTCTAGCTTTAGGATGGATGGAAGGAGTTAGGAACTTCTGAAGTATTAGACTGAAAATAATGGGTATAGTCTGACAGCCTGAGAGAATAGTCTTACCTAATTGTCCTAGAAACCTATAATTTTTACTTTATGCAAAGTCCAGATGTCTTGATTTGACACAGACCTTTATTCCTTTGATAGGAGATAATGTTCCTGCAAACTGTCAGCAAAGACAGTTGTGTTAGAATTTAACTTGAAGTGTTCCATCTAGATTTTGTAATTGTCTTTGTCTTTAGACCAAGAAATCATTTGTTTTTCTCCCTTTATTCTGGAGTTAATGCTGAAAATGGATCTTTTAATTTTTTTTTCAGATGAAAGCTAAAGGAACAAGCCAGTGCTTGGAACCATTAGTGACTCTGTGTAGCTCCTTGTAGTATAAATTACCATCATTAAACATTACCCATATAGTGAGTAGGCGGCAATGACTTGGCAGGCAGCAGAGAATATTGCTATCCAGGAAGCCTATTAAAGATGGGCCTTGGGACTTTAGCTCCTTCAGCCCCTGGTGAGTGAGCATGTTTTAAAATGGGAAAGCAAGGTGCCATGATTTACTCGTGGAAAAACTCAAGTTATTACCTCACCACGTAATGTGGTAGAAGCTTGACCTGTTTCTTTTTGGAAGGGGTCCTAGGATACTCATTTCATCACATGTTGGTGGCTGGTCATCAGTTCTTCCTGATTGAGTCACTTGCCCTTAATACCAAAAGGTTAGTATCTTGTGCTTGTGCTCTGTATATTCTCTATCTTGTTCTCTGATTCTCTATAGCTCTGAGTCTATATACCTGACTCTCTCTCCTCTCCTTTCCCCCTTCGTCTCCCCACCTGCTATCTTTGTAAACTAAAGAAAAGTTATAATGGATGATTTCTGGTGTCCCTTCTATTCCTGAAATTCTTCAATCCTTCAATTTCCTTTTAAGTGATACTAGAGAAAAGAGATGGGTGCCATTTTTCATCATGCTAGCCATGATTAAAATGTATATGTTATGGTAAAATTTCAATCTTGACTTGTTTGAATATTTTTACCAGGACTCTTGGAAGAACAAATATAAATGTGTACCCTTATTATCCCTAAGGGTAATTAAGCACCTGAAGTTATTAGACTTTCCAGTCTAGTGAATTGTACTTCACTAAAGCCAGTTGATGAGCAAACCATTGATTCTTTCCATGATTGGCCAAGTATTGCTGACATTATCATTAGTTTTTGGCTAAGTAACTTACTTGCTTAAGACCAGGGTTATGTGTGCGTCTTCACGTGGACCAACATTTCTGTCCTTTATATTCTTTCCTTTATGTTATATTCCTTGGTTATTTTAAAATTGTCATTCAATAGTGAACCACAGTCTAAAGTCTTATTCTAGTAAAAGTTGCCTGTGCTCTTACTAAATATGAGGTCTAACAGCAGTGTTGGACAGTTCCATTAGAAGGTTCTTGCAATCATAGTTCAAGTGAGAGATGTTGGAGACCTGGACTAGAGAGGGTAGGCTATATTAGATGAACTTTGGTCACTAAAAACTCTTAAAAATTTTATGAATGCTTGATTTTTGGGAGTGAAAATAATGCAGTGAAAATAGATATGTTGGGAACTTTAAATGTATATAAAAACGGGGCACTGGTTTCTTCCCAGATATGGGTAAGAGACTTCACTAAAAGGGAAGCAATCTAAGACAAGAGACTACTTTCCTACTTTAGGAGTTTACAATTTTATTGCATGTGCCCAAACTGGTAGACCCAGATCAACAGGATGTAAACAAACCTGAATGGTAAACAAACCTTAGGTGTGGCTCAGGGTGGAAGAAGATAAACAACTACCAAAAAAGGCATGTGCAGTCATTCTCCGCCCACTTTGGGGATTTTGGCCAAGAAGTCAGAGTTGGAGTTCTTCTTCAGATGGATGCCAGGCTCTTAAACTAGCCATGCCAGGTTCCAGTGGGATTTACAAGACAATAGGTAAAGGTACTCAATAAAGGAACCTCATTAACCTAGAGTTTCCATCAGGTTCTTTCCACATTGTTGAGGAGTCTTTATAATGTACATATTTTAGTAATGGCATATCTTCTAAAATTTCTCTTAGGATGAATACTCCTAGATTAATTAAGGTTAATACTAAAATTAACCATCTTGTTTGGACTGATTTTTAGTTTCAAGATTTATTTTTTGGATTCACTTGTAGTTCCACTTTTAGTGGAAAAGGATATATGAATTATTTGAGTTACTTTTATGCTATTAGACTCTAACTTAGCAAGTAACGCATAGAAATCCGAAATCTTGGTATAGGTTATGACCTTTTGGAATTTTAGACAATTTCAAAGTAATACGTAGTATCATTAGAGAGAGATGTTTTCTGAAGACAAATTTAACCAATCATGCTATTTTTTCTCAAAGAAGCACTGATATTTCACAATAGTTGCAATTATCAAAGAAAATTCAGACACATTTTAGAATAATTTATATTTTCAGATTTCACATACATTTTAAATAACTGATTTGTAAACTAGATTTATATGTATGGGAAGTTCAGTTTTTGTTTAGAGGTTTTAAAAAATTGTTATTTTTATAATTTTGGCTTGTTTCCACAGAATACTAAGATTTTATCAGTTAATTCATAAGTATTTATTTTTTAAGTATTAGATTATGGAAGTTATCAAGCTGAATATACTTATTTTACACATAAAGAAATTTAGACTCACAGACGTCCAATAACTTTTCCAGGGTCACTTAGATACAGTGATAGACTTAGGACTTGAATGCCCTGAATCTTGGATCTGACTTTTCCTGCTGTACAATTTAAGTTCAAAACCTGTGGATAAAAATTATTAAAAAGGATAAGTTTTTTTTTTCTTCTTCAGCTATACAACAGTGGTGATGAATTTTTAAAATGATTTCTCTTATTTTTATTCATTTTCCCTTTTATGTGGTCCAAACACATTATTCCCACTTTTATTTAGAGAAGGAAAATTTAGTTCCTTCTTTGTTTGACCCTCCCTAACAACAAACCATTTAGCACACTGTAAGGATACCGATATAGAAAAATGGACTCTAGCGAAAATTTAATCTCTTCTTGTCTTTTTTTGACCACTCTCTTTCCCTTCAAATAGGTTTTATTTCCAAGGTTTTACTTACAGTACAGGTGTGCAAATGCTATGATTTATGAAGTCCAGGTCAATTCCATTACTCCTCTCCATCTTCCATCTCCAAAGTTAAAAGTAGCAAGGTACGGTAGATAGAGAGCTGGACTCAGAATTAGAATTAGTCTGGAACTGATGTCATCCTTTTGACTCTGGCAGCTGTGGTTACCCTTTTTCCTCACCTGGAAAGTTCCCCATATCAATCAAATCACATATTCAGTCCTTCGCCCTATATATTAAAGTTAAGTTCTGTCAAGTCATCTGATTCTATCCTGTATGTTAATAGGGAGAAGTAGCCTACGACATCTATATGTTCAGGATTTCATTTAATATGAATTGTTTGAAATCATGTTTGGACTTTGAAAGATTTTTTTAGGGGTCCATTTCAAGCACTGACTAGGCTGGATGTTTTTTTGCAAACTGTGCTCCTTCATAGTGCACTTTAGGTTGTTTCACTAGAAATGTTAATGCATTCTTTCCTTCCTTAAAGAAGCTGCTCACTTTTAAAACATTAAAAAGGCACTATACCAAAGTGTTTATTTCCTTATCAGTTAGGAAGATTACTTTAAACTCCTGGAAAGCAGGGACTTTATTGGCAATATTGTGTTTCTTGAAGTTTCTGTCCGTATTTGAGCAGCTCAGCAAATATGTATTTAACTCAGTTGCATCATATGGCAGTGACCAAAAATGCTTGTTTAAAAAACAAATCTTTGGAGCAACTAGATGGTGGCTCAGTGGCTAGAACACCAAAAGGTTCAAATTTGGCCTCAGACACTTCCTAGGTGGCTGACTCCAGATGAGTTAATTAACCCAGGTTGCCTATCCCTTACCTTTCTGTCTTAGAGTTGTTACTAAGATAGAAAGTAAGACTTCTTTTAAAAAATAGCTTCATTTTTTACAAACACGTAAGAGCCCATTTAAAAATGAGCCTATTTCAAACTTTTTTTAAAAAAAACAGCAAATATATAATTTGTCTTTGTTTAATGGATCTCAAGCTAGGATTTCTGCTTTTTAAATACAAAATTGTTTGAAAGCAGTTGTTTAAAATATTAAATATTATAGAAATATTAGAATCTTGTGATTTGGCCCCAGAATCAGAAGGGCATAACTTATTTATCCAACAAGCATTTATTAAATATCTCCTCTTTGCCAGGTACTATACTAAAGTGCTGGAGGTACAAAGACAAAAATTATATAGACCTACCCTCAAGGAAGTTAGCTTCTACTAGGCAGTGGGTAGTCATCTTTAGGTCCTGTTTGACCACCTGGTTTGGAACCAGGGATTTCATGACCATAGGGCTCTCTACTTTTGCTTGTTTGTTTACTATTTAAAAACAAACTTTTTTAAACCTTTACTTTCTATCTTTCTATCTAGAATTGATATTAAGTATTGACTCTAAGATAAAAGAGGAATAAGGGTGAGGAATTTGGGGTTATGTGACTTGGCCAGGTCACAGAAGTAGGAAGATTTGAACCCAGGTCCTCTCTACTCCAGGTCAGGCACTCTGTCCACTGTGCTACCTAGCTGCTCCTTGTTCATTTTTTATTGATAATTTTTTTGTAGATGACTTATTAGTCATTTCTGATAAACTCCCTCCCTTTAAGAAAGATGGATTAAAACTGACCTACCTGATAGTATATTCATTATTCTGCTTCTGCATTTCTCTACCTCTTTACTGAGGGGAAGAAAGTATCTACCATTTATTTGCTGGCACCAAAATTGGTTATTGCAGTTTAATATGTGTACCTTAGAGGATTGCTTTAATTTGCCTTATTAGTTGTTATATTTGTTCTTTTCTTGGTTGAGCTAACTTCAATGTGTAATGATTCATACAAATCTTCTTTTGCTTTTATGAGTTCTTCATCATTATCATTGTTTCTTGTGATATATATTAAATTCATGTATCATAATTCTTTCAGTTATTCCCCAATTGATGGAAACATTTTTTTTGTTTATTATGAAAAAGTATTGCTAGGAATATTTCTTCTTTCTTTCGGTTTTTGACCTTTTTGGAGTTGATGACCAGTGATGGCTATGCTTTCAATTTGTGCCCCAGTTTTATTTATTCATTATCCATGTCACCTGCCATCTTGGCTAGTAAACAGAGATAAAAAGATGTGTGTTGAAACGGCCCCTCCCAATGAGTTTCCCCCTCACATTGGTGAGAGTGGCCGCAGGTCACTGTGGTTTGCTGGGACTCGGGCTCTTCCACCGAATTTGATTTGACCACTCTCAAGCTCCTTTCCACATCACACCACTTGAATCACCAATGCCGAATTCCTTAGGCTACTACACATTCTACCCTGATATTTCTTAATTTATTTTAAAGTGGAAAGTTTGCAAGTTGACTTTTGTAGCATACGTAGTACAATTTGGCCGACAGCAGTATCTGGCAAAAGAAATAACCAAATTATTATTCAGTCATGGGTTTTTAACAGCCGCAAAAGCAAGTGGATGTTAACTAAATGATGCAATTTATTCCCTTCCCTCTTATTGCCAGCTTGCCTATTACAGAAAGAGTGCCAGTTTTCAATAAGTGGTACCCAGATGGTATTCACATGACGCCTACTTGGTTACAGAACCTAAGCAGGGAATAACTCGGCAGCCACTACAAGCTGTGGGTCAATGGAGGGGGAATGCCTGTTGCTTCACAGTTTTGCATATGTAAATCTGTTA
This sequence comes from Monodelphis domestica, assembly GCF_027887165.1. Lineage (NCBI taxonomy): Eukaryota > Metazoa > Chordata > Mammalia > Didelphimorphia > Didelphidae > Monodelphis > Monodelphis domestica. Next base: position 34,997,477 of record NC_077233.1, on the reverse strand, counting down.
ATGTTATGTCAGTATTGTGCGGTCTAAACACAAGCATTCCCTTTCTCCGGGGCCCAGATGAACTTGGATTTCAGCCCAGTTAACGAGGATCTAGGAGAGAATGCTGCAGTCTGAGAATACTGCCACGGCTTGCCTCCTTGGTGAGAACGCCCGGCTTCCGGGATGCTCTCCTTTTCTCCCCAGCCGAAGCTGGATTCAGGAAGTTCCTGGGATAGGCTGGCTCCCTCCTAGGAGATCCAGGCTGGGTTTTCCAAGGTTGGACGCTGAGATTGTCTAAGTGTGAGCATTCGTCTATTTTTAGTCCAGCATGGAAGACAATTCATTTGGCCTAGGCTGGGTCTGTTTCCTTCACACTTTCTTTCTCTGTCTGCCACACTTCGGCACTCTATTTCATCAACTGCAGATGTGGTACACAGCCGTCTCCGAAAAGTCATGAACTGTGTCGTCTGTGCTGTTTAACAGCCAACATCTGCTCCAGCAGCCTGATGGAAACAGCATGGAAATAATGTTGGAGAAGGCACTCGAGTACCTTAACTTTGCCTTCAGTTTGGCCTGGCGAGACAGCTCTTTTACATTAATGGCATCGAGATAGGAGCCAGAAAAACAGACTTCAAATCTCCCATTCCCACCTCCTTTCCCTCTTAACAAGTTGAACTTGAAAATGGTACTTCCGTTTTATAGTTGATCATTTCTTAGTCTCAAAACCTTATTATAATGGGTGAAAACAACAACCAAAAATGCTAATAAAAAGGCAGAATTGTAATATGTTTAAATGCTAAAAAATGGTGCTGTTTTAACCAGTGAAAATATTCCTGTAGGTATTGTAAACTTTATGTGCCATATGAAATACATTAAGTGGTTTTTTTTAACAGAATAAAAAGTACATATTTTAACAATTTTGTAAATTTTTAAGGTTGTATTTCTGCTTCAACCTCATGATTTTGATCTATAAACCAGCTTAGTGGATTTTTTTTCCATAGACATAGATTTTCTTAAATTTTATATGTTGAAAACCTTTGTTTGTATTGGACCCTCTGGAGTTTTTTTCCCTAACCAAAATGCAGCTATTGAGGGGTGAAATGTTATTTGGTTAAGGAATGGTTAGTAACCGTTAAATATTGTGTATTAGCCTTTTGTTATTAAGACCTAAGCAAGACTACACATTATTTTAAAATGTTTTCAGTAAGAAGTCATTTGGTATAACTAAAGTTAGCCAATCAAATGTCCATTATGCACAGGAGTATTCCAAACTTTTAGTATCTTCATGATAGAAGATTCATTATTTTTATTGTTTAAATTTTACTGTTTGCTCTGAAAGTGCATTTTGGTTAATTAAGTATTTCACATCTTTGATTCTTGAGATAGATTTGTTTCTGTGACATTTTGCTGGATCTGTTTTGCAGACAAAGTAGCATGCTTCACTACTCACATTTCAAGTCACTAGACTTTGTTCTGAAGGACCAGATGGAAAGATGCTGATTGTTTTTATCTTTTGTCCTTCATACTGTAACCTGATCTCCAAGAGAGCTAGACATCTAGTAGAAAATTTACAATGTGAAAGAAAGTAAAGAATTCAGACTGTGGATAAGCAATGGCCAAAAAAAAAAACACATATTAACAGAATTTCAGAACTGTACTTATAAAGTAATTTAGTCCCAATTCCTTAATCAAAGTGTAAACTTCCTCTACAATGTCCCAAACAAGTTGTTATCCAGTCTCTATTTGCACACATCGTGTTGGGGGATCATTACTCTTCAAACTACCCACTTCTAGAAAGCTCCAGTTTTTAAGATGGCCTTCATTATGTTAAGATCATATTTGCCTCCTATAAATTTCATCTGTTGGTCCTAGTTTTGCCTCCTATATCCAAGTAAGATATATCTAATACCCATTCCTCTTTCCAAAATGTGTTCAGAATTACGTACAATACTTTGGAGGTGTTATAGACAGTAAAAGAACACAGTTGAGTTATATCCTCTTTCTCTCTGGAAAATATCCTTTTGATCATATAGCCTAGGTCATATTAGTTTTTGGGAGGAGCTGTATCACACTCGACTCATTGCCTTTATATATTTTTTCCACCAACATTTCCAGTTCATATTAACAAGATTTATTTTGTATCCACCCTTTTCTGTTTGTGTTTAAATTGATTGTTTAAAACCAAATACAATTATTTGCATTTACTTTTTAAAAATTTCATCTTAGAATTAGATTTGATCCTTCTTTTTAACTACTCAGAATTTGTTCCTGTTTCTGCCACCTTTTAATTGACTTTCCCCTCTTATCTTTGGGACATCTACAAAGAAATTCATATGTTTTATATTTTCATATAAAGTATTGATAAATATATTAAAAATAAGGGCAGAACTTGGAAGTTTTCTTCAATCATCCATTAATAAACATTCTTTTAATTCAGTCATTTAACCAGTTTCGATTCCATTCCAGTGTGCAATTATCCAGTTCACATCACCATCTTGAGATACATCTTGAGAAACTTCTTGGATACCTTGTTGAAATCTAGATATTCTTTGGTTTTTGTATTTCCTTGATCTATCAATCTCATACTCCTATAAAAAGGAACAGATGAGATTAGTCTGCTGTGATAAGACCTCAATGAACCCATATATATTCATGATAATCCACAAACCAAACGTTTTTAGTAATCAGTTATAGACTTTTTCTAGGAGTCATTGTCAGCTTTACTATCCTATAGTCTGTAGAATCTCATTTCTTAATTCTTTTACTTTCCCCCTTCTCTGCTCAATTTCTTGGCTTTCTATAAATTACTATTGAAAATTATTCAATAATCACTTTCTCAGTATCTTAATATGCAATTTGTCAAGGGCAGGTTCCTTAAACTCTTTGAAAACAACCAGATTCTCTTACTAGTTCACTTTTTTGGGGGGATTTCAATTACCTCAACCTTTTTCCTTTTCTTTCTAGTTTGAAGTTCTATATCTCTTTGATTCAGAGTCAAAATAAGTGATGAGTCGTTCCACATTTTCTCTGCTAATTTATCATTTTTCAATCTATTATAAACTGCATCTCAGAAACTTGGAATAAACCTTGGAGTCATTTAGTTAAATCCATACCTGAACAAGAATCCCCTGTAATCTTCCCCAACAAGTGGTCATCTTCACTTGAAAATCTTTCCTGAGGAGAAATTATTGTCTCCCAGGATATCTCAAGTTTTTGCTTTCAGAGTCTTTCCCCTCTCCCAAACCCAAGACCCTCCTCCCTGCATCTTCCCTCTGTTCTTCTTATGTCTGCCCTCTGAGGTTAAACAGAAAATACCAAATCTGCCTCTCCACAGAAGACCTTGAAGTCGTATATCATGTCTTCCCCTAAATTTTCTCTTCACTTCACTAAACATATCCAGTTTTTTAGCTCATGCTGATGAAGAACGTTCTTGAGACCTTTCACTATTATGAGTTCCTTCTTTTCCTGTTTAGTTTATCAATCACCTTTCTAAAATGTGGTTCCCTTTATAGCCCACAGTACCCTAGATATAGTCTGACTAGGGCAGAATAGAATGGGGCTTTGCCTACTATTGGACACCTTGGTTTGCCTGTTCACGTGACTTAAGATTGCATTCAATTACCTGCCTTTTGCACTGTCTTGAGCTTTGAACACTACCCACCCCAAACCCCTAAAACCCAGCACTGGACTTCTCTCTTCCTTGTTTTTCTTCCCACTGTGGCTTTTAAAAAGCATCTCCCCATTTTTGCTCTCCTTAGCAATTTCTACAAGCCGGAGTTTGTTTAATTTCCCCCAAACCATTCTTATAGCCCCATGTCCTTTTTTATACTTATCCTCAATTGCATGTCCGTGCTTCCATCTGAGCATAACCTTTGTATATTTTAGTGCATTGGAGAGCTCCCTATGCCGGTCACATTGGGGGTTGGGGTACTTTCCTCTCTTCTTTGTCTTTTCAAAGAAGATTGCATCATGTTCCCTTTATATTGTCCTTTGAATAGATGTCTAAAAATTGAATACACTACTGTTGCAATCGTCCATATGATGACATTATAAAATAGGAAGGCTGGAATTTAGAACAACTCTCTTTTTGCTTTCCCACTCACACTTCAAACATTTTTTTTCACTTAAAAACTAGTCTAATTGTCAAAAGTAGCCAGGTCTTGTGAATATCCTTGATGTACAAACTACACACACACACACACACACACACACACACACACACACACACACACACACACACACACACTCATTCCATCCCCTACTTCTACCTTCACCCAAAGGTTTTATTGACTCTACATTAACCTTTATAATAAAGGGAAGATATCAACAACCCTGATAAATACTGCAAGTAATGTGAATTCTTACTTTAGCAATTGGTTTCAAGTTTCTCCTCTGCTAACATGAAACCAAATAATCTTATTTAAGCTTTTGTTTCTTCTTTTATCTCTCTACTACCTTCTGTCTGCATTCCCTGTTTTATTACTAGATTTCAATGTAAATCATTTACATAAGAATTGAAAAGGACTGCTATGGTTTTCCAAAGGGTCAGATGTTCCATTTCTCTTTAGGAGACCATATGTTTATATGCATGTCTAATTCCCTGTTCCAGAGAGATGTTGTTGTAAGGATGGATGGTAGGTAGTTGGAATGAGTGTGAGAGGTGAATTATAATTGTGCATTTGTGAGTACTTCTCAAGTATCTTTCTGTTATGAAGACTGAATATTTAATACTCCTTAAAATAAGAAATGAAGAAATGTTTTAAGGGCTTATTTATTGCTGAAATTAGCTAAGGCAGATAATAGGTAAGACATTTCTCTGCTCATGTTAACTAGTTGCAGACCAAAGCAAACATTTGACCAGTAAAATCCTAAATTTTTGCAGCTTCTTCTTTTCCAGCTGCTATCCTCATGTGACCTTTCCCCTTAAACCAGTTCATAGACTTTCTGAATTTCCTGATTCAGTTTAAGTGAAAAGAGCACTAAACACAAATTAAGGAGATATAGATTTTGGATATTTCCCCCTTCTATGTAGCTCAGTTTTCTTACTTGTAAAATAGGAATAGATGATAATGTCGATACTGGTGCCCTAGCTAAATGAGAAATTATAGATGAAGTTCTTGGCTAACCTTGAAAGGCTGCTATCTAAATTAAAAATATTATTATTTCCAGGTTCTCCAACTTTACATACTAGCCTCAGTCCTCTTGTTTCTTCTACTAGCTTGCTTTCTCCTTTTACTTGTCACACCCACTTTCTTTCTTCTCACATTTTATTCCATATTGCTAGAACAACCTCCCACATCTCATCTGGGGGGAAAAAAAAGCTACCTTCTCTTCCTTGAAGATTTTCCTTATGACTCACTTCTTCTGGGAAGCCATTGCTTCAGCAATCTTATGACCCCAAATACAACTGGAATAAATTCAGCTCTGCTGAATGCTACATCACTCCTGTCATCATCTGTCTTTCCCCTTTCTTTCTCCAAGTTTATTGGCCATTCAACATTTAAGCTCTTTATGAAAGGATATTTCTTGTCTCTGTTCTGAACTGCACTCAGAACTTGGTTAGGAGGATATTCAAGAATATTAAATAATGATCCAGCCTTTTCTATAGTGGCCACTCATTGGCTTAAGCTGAGTGCTACCTCTTCTGTGTATCTCCTTGGATGCATGCCTGCCCCTCCTAAGATGGTTCAGGTAGGCAAATGGCAGACGCAGTGGGATGGTGAGTATTTTAAAATGAATTCTCTGCATGATTCTCATAAAAATTGTTCTTTAATTGTGGTACTCTCTGAGAAAATGAGAAGTTGTAGTTTCTCTTTCAGATGCCTTTGTTCCCAAGGGCATCACTTACTTTATCATGGTGGATTCTATCATATAGCATTAAGGAAATGTAAAAGAAACCTTTTACATGCCTAGTAGAAGAGAACTGACTTCTGCTTCTGAAAGGCTAAGACTCAGTGGCATCAAATACCTGTACATTTTCTTATCTTCATGTTGAATGACTGTCTTCTTGAAGGTTTCCATTCTGTGTTGTTACAAGCAGGAGGAAAAACAAAAAAATGTCTATTTATGACTCATTTTATGATTAAGAAGAGGACCTGTGACTTCAACCATGTCAATTCCAACCAATTTAGGGACTATGCCAAGTACTAGAATTTAGAATTTTCTCCAAAGATGTTTTGATAAGTAGATAACCAGAATACTGAGGTGGGGAAGAGACAACTATTTTTGCTCCTCTAAACTCAGATGTTACAAAGTGAATCCCTGAAGTCCATAATCTCTTTGAAGTTGGCAGTAAAATATTAAGGTAATCGACACTGGAAAGTTGGGGAAGAGGGAAATCTAGAATTCAGTTGTTTAGCATTTTTGATCACCTGAACCAGGTGAAAGATATGCATTTCACACTCATCCCATGATAACTTAAATTACTTTGTCTCAGTATCTGCTGCTAGCTAGATATCTCTGAAGTCTCCTCCAGTTGATGAGTTACACCCTCAGAAGCTCCATTTTAGGAAGTAGCCATAGCAGGCATGCTCACACCAAAATTACCCCACCACTTTTTCAGCTTTCTTCATTATATGCTCTCACACATTAAAATTATGAGGTCCTTGAGGGCAGGGACAAGCTTTCTTTTTGCTTAAATTTGTATTCCTAGTGCTTAGCTCAATTTATTAAATACACCAAAAGTGCTCAATAAATGTTCTCTGTCTCTTATCTCTTTCCCCTTTCTCCCTCTTTGCCTTTCAAACTCTTTATCTGTCTTTTTTTGCTCCCTTCCTCTTAGCTTTTTTCCTCCCTCTCCTGTCACAGTGTCTCTTTTTTTGTCTTATTTTTGTCTCTGTCTCTCTTTGTTTGTCCTTCTCTTCTCCACTTTCTTTCCTTCCTTCTCAATCTCCACATTTCTCTGCCATTTCTTTCTTAACTTTTATTCAGTCTCTCTTCCCTTTCTCCTTCTCCCTCTGTCTCTCTATCTTTGACTTTGTCTGTCTGTTGTTCTCAGCTTGACAATTCCTTTCCTTTGAAGATATTTATATGTATGTGTGTATTTATTTGTGTATCCTAGGTGAAAATACCTTATTTGTTCTCTCTCTCTCTCTCTCTCTCTCTCTCTCTCTCTCTCTCTCTCTCTCTCTCTCTCTCTCTCTCTCTCTCTCTCTCTCTCTCTCTTTCCCTTTCCCTCTTTTTTCCCTCTTTCTTTCTCCCTTCCCCACTAGTACTCTTTAAAGGTGCATTTGCAGATCATAGTCCAGTTATAGGGCTCTTTAGTGAACCAAACAGGTTCCCATTGTTGTGTCTATAGATTAGTTGCTCCGGTTAATGGTGGATCACCATTAAAAATATTCCCAACTGAATGATAATCTCATAGATTTGGGTTGAAGAGGACCACAGAGGCCACCTAGACCAGAAATCTAGTTTAATATGTAAGAAAACCTTGAAGATTAATTGATTTTGTCATGGTCCACAGGTTGTAAGCCTGAGAGCTAACACTTGAATCTTGGTTCCCAACTGCCATGGGCAGTGTGCAGTCTATTATAGGTTTGGAAGGGATGTCAAAGAATATCTGATCCAACTCTTAGCTGATGTTTGATTCTCTCATACAGTATCACAGAAGACTAATGTGGAGGACACATCTCTGGGATCCTTTTAGGGATAACAACCAAGAAATGATAATGATGATAATTGTTTTACAATTTAACATTTACAGAGTATTTTCTTGACTGTACCTTTATAAGGTATTATAAACATTTTGATCTCCATTTTTATATATGGAGAAACAGGTGTAAGATATTTGATGTTATTTTACCACCAATATACAGCTAGTCATGCATTCAGTGAGGGTAGATAGACAATGGATGTGACAAACATTGGCATCTATTGATGACTTGACCCATCTAAGAAAACCCCAAAACTGACCTGCATTCTCCAAGAAACAGCTAGATCTTACTCTGGTCACATATTGGTCTATAACTGCCTTCCAGCAGTAATATGAACTGTTCAAGCATCATTTTGGACCCACATTGGATATGGGCTATACTCATAGTAAAGATATTTATCAACAACCCAGCGGCATTGTCAATATTATTTAATTTATTGATTGAATAGTCTAATATTTCTTTTACCTTTCTGTGCTATAGACATTTTAGGGGTTTGCAGATTAAATTAAATTCAACTAGTATTTGTTATGTGCTTGATGGTATGATAGGCCTTGGGAATACAAAGAAAAAAAATAGAAACAGTCCATGGCTTCAAGGAATTGGGATTCTAGAGGCAGAGATAACTATAACCCAAGGAAATAGGTTATCAGTGTCCTAAGAATGGGGCAAACCAAAGTGCTGTAGGACCTGGGGGAAAGGAAGAATTGCTTTTGGCAAGGATCACAGAGCTTCAAAGAGCAGGTGACATTTGAACTAGGATAGGATTAGAACAAATGGAAATATAGAGAATGAGATCATGAATGACTTTATGTTTGAGAGTCTCTGATATTTGGCTTCATTTTTTGGACTTTTGCAGTGGTTTTTTCCCCCTCTGTGATGCCAATTATTACTATTTTTATTTTATTTATTAAAGTTTTTAGTCCCAGGAAAGCAGTGACATATATTTTTCAAGACTTCAGGCTGATTAAGAGGCCAAACTTACACATCTTAATCACTGTGGATTTATTTAATGCCTTAAGCTTTTGCAAAGAGCTTTGCCTATATTACTTCTTTTGATTCTCATAATAGCCCTATAAAATAGGTGCTATTATTACCCCCAATATGTAGATGAAAAAATTGAGGCTTAGGAAGGTTAAATGACTTTACCTAGGGTCATCAGCTAGGGTCAGTCAGTCAGCAAATATTTATTAAGCACTAGTTCTATGCTATGCTATGGACTAGAAGTACAAAGACACTTTTTTTTTAATTTTAAAAGAGAAACTTTTTTTTTCTTGGAACTGACATTATTTTGGAAATATCTGAGGCAGGACCTCATGTATGGTGAAGGAACCCAAATTTTCCTGACTTCAAGTTCCATGTTCTGTTGTAGTTTCAGAAGGAATCTTAAAAATCATATAGGCCAACCCAATCATGTTTCAGATGAGGAATCAGAAGCCCAGAGAGAGTTTATACTGACTTGTTCAGGGTCACACATTAGTTAATAGCAAAATCAGGGCCAGATTCCCTTGTCAAGACTTTTTCCATGATGAACTTGGAATTTTGTATTGCATGATAATGCATGTACAACATATTTTACTCTAAAAAAGTTTAGTTTTATAGAGCAGAAAAATGTAAACAATCGTGTAGGAAATACTCAGTAAAGGGCAGACACTAGAATTACGGGCAATCAGAAAAGCCTTCCTGTAAAAGGTGTGAATTGAGCTAAGATTTGGAAGAAAGCAGGAAAGCTGGGAGGTAAAGATGAAGAGAAGCAGCTAGTGAGAGTTCCTAGAAACTAGTGATGGAGTGTCCCTTTGAAGGGACAGCAGGGAGAATGTTATCACTGAAAAGGAGGTGGGACAGGGTAGTGGCATAAAGAATAAGAAAATGGGAGTGGCAGAGAGGTGTCAGGTTATTTGGGCATTTGAATACCAAACAGAGTTCAGATCTGATGTTGAAAGTGATCCAACACTGCTGGAGTTTATTAAGTAGGGGACTAAAATGAATTGGTCCAGTTGAGGAAGATCACTTTTACAGCCCAGAGAATGACTTAGAGTGGGGAAAGACTTGAGGCTAGCAGAGCCCCCAGCAGGCTATTGCATTGGTTAGTCTAAGAGTAAGGGGATGAGGCTCTGTACCAGGGTTGGGGCAGTGTCAGAGGCCAGAAGGGAACATATGGAAGAAATATCATAAAGGCAAAATGATCAGCAGATTGAATTGGGGAATGAGAGAGAGTGAAGAATCTTGGAAGACGTCTGTGTTGCCAACCTGGGTGATGGGGAGGATGCTGGGACTCTGGAAAATGTAGGGAAATTGGGAGATTGGGGAGGATTAGTCCCATTTTGTAAGTGAAGAAATTGAAGCTCAAAAGTTGTAACATTTTCTGAAGGTCACACAGAGAAGTGGAACTAGCACTCAGGGCTTCTGACTTCCAGGCCAGTGTCTTTTCTATTATACAGTACTACCTCTCATCCAATTGCCATTAATCAATAATTCAGATAGTAAAATAGTTTGATTTTTTAAAAATAAGGTGGCAGCTGGGTGGCGCAGTGGACTGAGAGCCAAGGCCTTTAAACATGATGTCTTGGATTCAAATTTGACCTCAGACACTTTCTCGTTATATGACCCTGGGCAAGTCACTGACCCCCCCCCCCCCCCCCTTGCTTAGCCCTTACTGTTCTTCTGCCTTAGAAGCAATACATAGTATTGATTCTAAAGTGGAAGGTAAGTGCTTTGAAAAATTGTAGTAATAAAGGAGGCGATTGAAAGAAATGAGGTATAGAAATTTCAAAAGTGAGAAAAACCTTCTGAAGAATTACCTGGTTTCTTCAAAAGTCCAAAATAGGGAAAATTTATTGTGCTTAAAAATCAGAGAGCATCTATTTATAGTTGGATGACATCAGACCATTCAAGAGAATGATGGTTTAGTGTTACTGGCTCCTTTTAAAGTGATGGGCTTGGGATTCCTGTTGAAATAAACATGAAATTACTTAATAAGTGTGCTTTGAAGGGACAATTGGGGTCTTTCTTGTGGAGTTAATCTGATTCTTCCAACATTTACTAAGCATCTGCTGTATGCTCATGGAGAAGTGTTGCTGAGGAGTCAGTGAGCTTTGACACTAGTGCCAAGAAGGAATGGATTTAGGCTCTATCTGTGATACCCACTAGATGTGTGGCATCATTCACAAGTCACATCTGTATTTGCCCTGCACACTTAAACATTTAAAAAGAAATATTTTTTTCTTTCTTAGAATCAGGGCTACGTATCAGTTCTAAAGCAGAAAGGGGATAAGGGCTAGGCAGTTGGGGTTAAGTGACTTATCCAGGGTCATACAGCTAGGAAGTGTCTGAGACCAGTTTTGAACCCAGGACATGAGTCTGCCTGGCTCCAAGTTTGCTATTTTAACCAGTATGATACCTAGCTACCCTCTATGAGATGATGGTGTTGAATCTGATGATGCCAAGGGCCATTTCCGCTCTAAATTGTATGAGCATATGAAATGACTTCTGTTGAAATAACTTCACTGTAGGTGTTTGTATTTTATTTTACAAATCCCCCATGCACTTTGAATTTTGAAATTTTCAGAAGCAGACTGAAAATAATATTCTATATTTCCAAGATGGAGGAAAAGCAATAAATGTTTTTATTCAACATCACTGTGTAATTGAATTTTGCCTTTGCTCTTATGACCAACATCCCTTAAATAAGACTTATTTCTGTTTTTTCCAGAAGCAAATTTTACCTTATTCATTTTTGCTTTTCTAACTGAAAAGTTACCATTTAAGAATTATTAAAGAGTTGTTTGATATCTATCACGTGGACAGAGTGACATTGCTGGAGACCAGCAGTCTCCTATGCCTGAGAGGGAGGAGCTTTGTCAGGACCTGGAGCAAAGCTTCACTCTTGCCTTATGCTGCCAAATTAGGTAAGAAGGTAGTCCACCTTTCTTGGATCTCGCCTCTGAACAGTGGAGCATGGGCTGGGAGGAGCTGCTTGCTAGAATGAATGGCTTTACCTAACAAGCTTTTCAATTTCCGAACTTCTTGAGGGAACCCAGGCTGACACTGAATTTTCAGTGCACACATGCTCGCTGGGAGCTCCTCTGGCATCAGATGATGTGTGGGGGTCTTTCTGATGGCCATGGAGAGTGGTCTCTTCTGAGAGCTCCCCGGCAGGGACTTGAGGCTTTGGGTATTCCAATGAAGACAGGATGGTAGCACTCTGGGGTGAGACTTTCTAGTTGTGTGGCCATCAGTTCTCAGTTTTTGGTGGCTGCCTGCATTAATAATAGTACATTGCCAAATCCAAGCTTTTGGCAAAGGGAAGAAGCCAGAACAGCTTTCCTTAAATTGTGTTCTGTGGAATGCAAGGCTTCACCATAAAAAGGAAAGGAAGTAAGCATTGCCTTGTAGCTTCTTGGAGACTGCAGCATTGACAGTGATATGAATCCTCTTTTTCCTTTGCCTCTTTTTTTGTCCTGAGAGGGAGCATGTCACAGACTTGGCTGTGTGGCTCTTGGCAAGCTGCTTAGTCTCTCAGTGCCTGAAGGTCGGTCTCTAAGGCTGACTAGGAGCTAATGTGCATAAATGAAGGGAGTTTCAAGACTGTGGGTGTCCCCATCCCACCCATTGAACTAAGACTCTATACAGTGTTCACCGTTAACTTCTCTTGTAGTTTTAGAATATTCTACAAAAGCTTTTTTCCTTCCAGCCTTTCACCCTTTTCTCACATCCCTCCCCCCCCCCCCGCCCCAGGTTCAGGCACAGACATTCACATTTACACCCACCCCTCAATTGCCTTATCAATTTTTTAAACGTTTTGACATATATAAAGCTCTCTGGCCCAAACTGTCTTTCACTTCAAAGATAAAATGGTGGCGATAATTCCTTGTCCTTGTCAATGATCAGACTGGAGGCAATTCTGCCAACAACCAGGATCCAAGAAAGGGGACAAGATTGTCCAAAGAACACTAGTTTCTGGGGCATGCCATCTGTTCCAGAGCTGAGCTCTTTCTGGGCTGGCTTCTCTCTCCACCCGAAGTTTTCTATAGAAACCAAGTGAGATGGCAATTGGGTTGCTCCTGGACCTTAGCCTTTCAGTGTTCCCAATTCTTCTTCTTGTAAAAGGAGTCAATTTCTGCCATGGCTGGAACCACACGGATCAGTGAGGGGCTTCTTCTGTGCTCCCGCAAGCTGTGACACAGATCACCTGGCGGGCGAGAGAGATCGATGCTGAAGCGGCAGCCCTCTCCCAGGCCACCCCATAGAAACCTTTGAAATCCTAGGCTCTTGAAGCCTAAGCCTAGATTTGAACTTGTATCTCCTGCCGTTCCTTGGTAATACACTGCAGGCAAACCAGCAGCCAGAAAGACATTACATGCCATTATGTGTGGCTCACTTCATCTGTATAATAGATGCTATTTTTGAGGTAGAGATAGAAAAAAAAAAGAACAAAGGCTATATTCAGATGGGATCTCTGAAGTTCCGACATTGGAAAACTGGCTATCAGGCAAGATTCCACTGTGCTGTTAAAAAAATTGTACAATGTACTGGCTGGATAAACCTTTGAGAAAATGGAAAGAACTGGAAAAATCCTAAGCCAGACTATAGAGGGAGGGAGTGGATGGGATGCAGGATGAGTTAAGCACAGACCACTTGTGAAAGTTCACCTTTGCCAAGCTCCCCTCTCTGTTTCTGAAAAGAAAACTAGATCTTGAGGCAGAGGGAGGCTCAGAGGTCCTCGGGTCCAGGCCCATTTTTTTTCCTGATGAGCAAAAGAAGACTGACAGAAGCAGAAGTTAAGAAATTTGCTTCAGATCACACTAGTAGAAAGTAGCAGGACCTGGATTCAAATGCAGATTTGAAGGACTCAGATTCTGACTCTGAGGACCATGTTTTCCACTATATCATGCAGACTCCTTAAGATTCTCATATTCTTTTCCTCACATGCCTTTTCTGTGAAGTAGGTCATTAAGCCTTCATAGCCACATTTCACAGGTGAGGAAACTGAGTCAACTAGTGGTGACAGAACTAGCTCCAAATCTTTTGGCTCCCAAGACCAGATCTCTTTCGAACACATTACGGTGACTGAAAGTGGAGTGAGCCTTGTGAACTTAAAATGTTTTTATTTGGATCCTCCCCCCAACCCCCAGTAGTGGCTTTTGCCTTTATAATGCCTACCTTTTCTTTAATCATTGAATCAGTTTCTAAAATGATGAGACAAAACTGCACATTTGGTAGATTATTTCCTTTCTCTGAGACTCAGCTTTCTCATCTCTATAATGAGGAAGTTGAGCAGGTGACTTCTAAGAGAAGAACATCCCATCTTGAGTAATTCACCTCAACTTTTGAGCTAACCTTTCCTAAAAGTGAGGAGATATTCTTCTGACTAATGGTTGTATGAAAAATATAACATACACCAGTGACACATCAGCATACCTAAATCCAAGCCAAGAATTTAGTACCTTCCTGGAAAAATAAACCAATGTATTTTTAAAAGTCTCACAGGTTTTAAAAAGGATCTTTTAAATAAAAATTATTAGTAAATTTGGTTTTGAATCAGTAATCGCTTCTCAATTAGTAGTGATGTGAATATCTAACAAACTGTATATTTTTTCAAAACAATTAAAGGAAGGCCACCAAATTCAGTGATTTATCATCACTTTCCTTTTTATTGTTTGCTTGTTAACTCAAAGGAGCCCTTTTTCTTTTTCACTTGTATAACATGCTTCCAAATGGTTCCATTGCATTTGATCCATGTTTGGTTTTTTCTCACTATTCACTTTAACCCAATTGTGGTCATTTTCTGTTTATTTTTTTCCAGGTTTTGTTTTCCTCTCTCTCCATCAGACTGTATGCAAGTCTTTCCAAGTTTCCTTGCAGTCTTCATATTTCTCATTCCTTATGGCACATTAATATTCTATTGCGTTCACATCCCATTTTGTTCAGCTTTTCATCAAATATTGGATACATGTTTTTGTTACGTACCAAATAATTCTGTGATGAAAATTTTCTACATTTGTGTGTTTATTTGCTATTGGTAATCTCTTTAGGATACAGTCCCAATAACCCTGGGATCTCTGAGTCACAAAGTATGAATAAATGAATGGCTTTCTCTAGGATTCCAAACTTTTTAAGAATAGTTAAATTAATTCCTGACTCTATTGGCTTTTTTACTCAAAAGTCCTACAATGTTGATTTCCCCCCCTCCACATCTCTTTATATTTTCTTGTTTGATAGTCAAGATCTTTTTAATTTATATTTATTGATTTACATACTTTTAAAAAGTTATTTTTGGATATTTTGTATTTCTTAAAAAAACTTTTAATGGCATTTAATATTATTTTATTTTAGTATTCAAAATAATATTTAATAAATATCATGAACAAAAATATAATAATAAACAATATCTAATATTACTTTATTTTGCTATTCATATTTTAATGGTAAACAGTCTGAGGAAAACAGTATTATTGAATATCTTAAAACATTGCGAAGTCACAGTATAGTCTATGAGAAATACTAGTGGTTAATAATGGATTTTCAGACTAGCCGAACCACTATTGAATGAGTTTTGAATTTTCTGATTTTCTTATGGCCATATATGTTTCTTTTCCTATTTGGAACTAATTTTTATTAAAATAAGAATAGTAGAAACAATGTACAACTTTGTGGTTGAACATTTTAAGTTGTAGGCATCTTTTTTGTTGTTGTTACAAGAAAAGGCAGTCTGTATGTGTGTGTGTTTTGACATACAGTATCTGGAAATTATTGTTGAAAACAAAAGGCATTCATATAACATTAATTTTTAATCAATTAATTACCTGGCATCCTCCTTCAGCATCAGTAATGAACTAATGGCATCATATGTACATGAAGCTACACATCCAAATAACCTTTGCTAAAGGTAATCATGATATTAGAAAACCAGAAATCAAAGTATGCAACATACTCCTAGATGCTACATCTTGCTATCAACAGAATGTAGAAATAGTTGTTACTACCTGTCTCCTCGTATTCCTTTTCTGTAGAAATTTCAGCTGTCAGGATCTCAAAAATAATCATTTTTGTCATTTTCTTTTAGATTTCTGTCATGTGAAGTTTACTGTTCCTCATGCATTTTTTTATTAATTTGTTTCAGAATATTTTTTTGCTGCAACTATGATTTCAAAGAAAAATCAAGATAAATGGGTCAGTCTCTCTTTTAATCTCTGAACTTTGTGGCTGATGTTATTGTTTTAAAGAACATTTTTAGCTTTGGATGCTTGGGTGTGCTAACTTATATTTTAGATCCCTAGAAAGTGAAATACTGGTATCATATCTGTAGTTATTTATATAATGATCACAGCTCTGAAGAAGTCAATCAAATTTCTTGATAATTCAATTTAGGCAAGTACAACTTAAGTAAGTGATTGGACATTTTAAAAAAAGGACCTTTAAACTGAGATGTGTTTCCTTTGTTATACATTGCACACTCTCTTTTGGGAAGGGAGCTATTTACCTGACTTTGGGGAAAATTTTCACTTGGATTTTTTTCCCCTGAGCAGAGGGCTCAGATGTGTGGGAATGTTTCTACTTGTATTACCTGTTTGTCAGCAATATACTGAAGTTGTTTTTATTTAACACTGGGCAAGGGCTGGGAGGTGAAAGCACAAACATGTTTTTATAAAAAGAATGAAAAAGAAACCACAACAGTGCCTACATTGTTGGGCAGCTGCATTCTGGGTGTATGCCTTTATGTTTGTTTGTTTGTTTTTTTAAACAACAATAACATGCAACAGTTTTGGGTCTTTTCTTTGATATTTATATCACTTTTAATAAAGTAAAAAAATATTCTTTTAATGACCCCAAATTTGACTGTATCATGGTTAGAGTATTTCTATAAATAACCCTTAAAAAACATTTTTTAGAGCCAGAAAAATTCAGCACATATGTATAGCAGGCTCTATTGCCAGATGAAACCAATTTCATTTTAAAGCAGACAATGTGAATGAAGGATCATACTATGGGATGAAACAGCAAATGGCTGACCAAAGTCTTTTGAGTTTTAAAAGCCGTGTTCTCAGTAGGAGTTCCATGTCTGAATCTGTAGACACAGTATGGATGGACCTATGTGCATATAGAGGTGATTTTGTTTTGGTTTTGTTTTTTTTAAAAAAAAACCTCTTTTTCTCCTTTCAACCATAACTCTTTAATTTTAATACGGTGAGCTCTTGTTTTATGCTTCACCCTCTTCAGACACATGTGGTAACCTTAAAATGACACTATTTATTTCCCGTCACTTCACAGCATCATTTCTATTTTTGATGAGATGAAAAATGGACCTGAAATTGACAAAAAAAAGTCTGTCACCTTTTAAGATGGTAGAAAGGGGGTATTGTCTATATTCAGCATGAGAGTCCCCAAATTTCAGTGCATTCCCTGAATAATTCATAATCACATATTTTAGTACTTTCTTATTAGTGAAAACTCTACTAAAGTAGTTGTTACAGGTAAGATTTTGTCCAAAGTTTGTATTTTTTGTGTTTACTTTTCTGTTGATTGAATTTATTGAATCAAGAGATCTGTGTTTGAATCTTGCCTCCAAAAATGTGTTAGTTGAATGACTATACAAGGAAGGGGGCAGTCATACATAGTAATCCAATTAAAACCCCATGCAACATAACATGCCTTTTCCCTTCATTATACTACGAGGTCCAGCTTCCATATTGCCTCCTAACCTCTCTTATTCCCCCTCTTCCCCTTCTTCTCTTTTCCCTTTCCCTCTGACTCCTCCTCTTCTTATTTCTGACAGTCCAGGTTTCAAGGGCCTGATTTAACCAGAAATTGTTGATTTACTAGAAATCTACCAACATTTCTTTGCCTAATCTTTAGTTTCTTTTTAACCCTATCTAAAACCCTAGAGGCACAGGAGTTTCATTCAACATTGATGCTTCCTTTCATCCCTAAAGCTAATTTTTTTGTGCAGCAGTTTTGGTGAAATTATGTATCACTTGTGATAATTCATTTTAAAAATTCCTGAGCTGTGTGGCGTACTTTCATGAAAATTCATTTAGATAAAATTAGATATTATTGTTTAATGAGGTGGCATTTCAATTTAGACCTTGCATCATGCATATACCCAGAGTTTTTTATGGAATGGTTAGGTTCATTTGAGTAATAAAGGCTGAATCATGGGGGCTTTAATTCTTAATCGCTGTGAGGATTGTTATCTGTGGGATGTGAGCTGTCTTAGTGGTATTCAATCAAGTGTCCACTTAGCCATGACCAGAAGTAATTGCTCCCAAGTGGGCTGCACAATGACCTGTTAATACTTGTTTTGACCCTGTGACCTTGTCTGCCCCATTGTTTAGGATTTTATAGCAAGCGAGTCTGCATTTCTGTGGGGTCAAGTAGATATGGGAGGTCAAACATTTTCTGATTACTGCATAGTGTGTGTTCACTGTAAGGCTCCCAGAAGCTGCTGGGTGGTTAATAGGTCCTGCTTCATAAGAGAACATGGACAGTTTGGAAATTGTCTTCCCCACTCCATGTAAACAGTTTAATATTTTACTGAAAGAAGTACAGCTTGTAAATTAGGTATGAATAATACATTAGTAATTACTCCTCATGTCTTTAAATACTTGTGTCTTAATTGGCCTGAGTATTTTTTTTGAAAAAGTATTTGCATTTTTTGCCAGAAAGTTCATTTTCACTCACACAGAGGAACGGCAAGGTCATGGGTGAGGAGGTGCCCCATCCCTCTGTGCTGCAGGAGCACTTGGTCCTTCTGGGCTCTGGGAGCCTTATACTTCATTGGGAATTTCTTCTCAGAGCCTGGAGAAGTTCTCTCCATCTTTAGGAAATCTGTCTTGAGCAGGACCTTTGTCCCATTGTTTTGATGTACCTTCAGGAACTGTCTCCTTGGAGTTACCAAATGGAATATTTCCTATTTGGAAATTGTTTGGGCTCTTTGTTATTTTATGTGGCTATTCTGTTTTATGGGACTATGTTTATTATAACACTGAATTACTTCCAAGAAAATGAACACGTGTTAAATTCATTGTTTCCCAAGAGCCCTGCTATGGCTACTTAACTATGCAAGTGATGATGGGAATAGTTTCATTTTAGCGACTTGATAGGTAGTAATGCTGATCTCGAAAACAACTCAAATGTGTAGTATAACTTAACAAAGCTAATAAAGTCCTGAAGGTAGATGGATAAGCAGAAGATATTTCAAAATGAAAAATACAAATCATATAGGGAAGAAAATGTCTACATTTCAAGTTTGTTGGCTTTCTTGACCTCATAAAATATAAGGTATAATAAACACGGCATCAGGATTGCCAACAAATAATAATTAAAAACTTCTTGGGGAGAAGGGAAATGTAGGGGGAGGAAAGGAAAATAAAGAACGAGGCATAGATTTTTGGACGAAGCTAACGTGAGAATTTGTTTCTCTTGGCTAAGTAGAATTATTGTCATTTATAACAAATCATATGTATTATATTAGTGTTTTGTCATATTGTTATATGTAAAATAAAAATAAAGGTAACCCCAGCCAAAAAGCCCCAACAGCAACAACTGAGGGCTGTTGTTATGATAAAAGGTATTTTGATATTTTCGAGTGAGTTACTATTTTGTATTGCTCTGTCTCCAGGCATCCTTTTGGGATTGATCCGACATGAGCAAAATTTGTCAAAATTATTCTAACACACACACATATATCTGTAGATCTGTATCTATTTATTGATCTACAAATATCTCTCAATACATACCTCTCCAGCCTTAATAATTTTGCCATTTTGCAAAGTGCTTTCAATAGCCCAGTGAAGAAGGTGGTGTAGGAGTATTGCCCCCTTTCTACAGATACAGGTACAAAGACTCTGCTATATTCATTGACTTGCCCTTTGTCACATAGTTAATGCTAAAGGTGAGATTCAAACCCAAGTCATATACACTTCACAGTATCATGCTGCTTTTATATGAGGAAAGTTATTTGGAAAGCTTTGCTTATGCAGTTTTTCACTTTGTTAGTATAGAAGTAATATAAGTAAAGCAGGCTATCCTTAATAAATATGTGCATTTGTATTATAGTTGTATAATAGTTGGTATATATATGTATGTATATATAGTAACATAGGGAACTTCCAGTGTGGAAAACTCCTTTCCCCAGCAATCTCAAAATCTAGGGGCACTAGAAAAGCAAAATGACTTGCTTAGGGCCATATAGTTAGTATGTGTGTGTCAGGGTAGGATTTAAACCCAGATCTTCTTGACTCCTAGACTGGACCTCTGTCCATAATATCATGACCTCTTCCAAGATAGAGATATGTGCATTTAATGAAACCTAATCTCTATGTATAAGACATTCAAATTATTAATTATATTCCTTGGATTGGTATAATTCCTTGCTTTAGAGACCAAATAATATAATTCAGAGAAAGCAAGAACTGGAAGGGACCTTGGAGTTCATGGAGTCCAGCTTTCTCATTTTATAGATGGGGAAATGAAGTCTTATAAAATTTCAGTGATATAGCCCAAAGTCACACCAAGTAGGAAGCAGGATGGGGATTCGAATGCGGCTCTTCTGATTCCAAGTTCAGAGACCCTTCCCATTGCATCATGTTGCCCACTGCCTAGGCTGTGTCCATTTTATGGTACCTGGACAGGAGTTTACTTATCCAAGTTCCAAAGTATGAGCAAAGTTCCATAAGATATAATTAGGGCAGCTTTGACTGGTTTAGAACATTAATGTTGACATCTCCCTTCACAGGAGCTTGCTATAGTTTAGCAAACCCCCGAACCCTGGCCCGAACACCCAATGCCCCTCTTTTCTTACTATTGTTAACATCCCTTCTTTCGTCAAATGTATGAATGAAGGCATGTGTGCTTGGAGGATCAGAGGAGAGGGAACTCGAGGATTGAGATCTACTCAGAGCTTGGCAAATGCCAGCCTGCAGTGGTGTGTGGACACAATCCAGAAAACAGATTATTCAGAAATCATGAATGGCAGTGGACAATCACTCTGGCTGCAGTACATTTGCTCCCTAATTATGTTTTGTGCTTAGTGTAATATAAAATGAGAATGTGCTCCTCATGCCCGCATCTCCCTTAGAAGTGGAAGATTGCCCCAAACCTGCAAAAGCTCAGTATTTGCCACAGATAACAGAGAAAGTGGATAATGCACTCACAGTTAATTGGGAATTTATCATATCCTTTTCCCCCTTTATGCTTCAGTAATAATAAATTAGATTTCAATAAAGTTTAAAAATATTGTTGTAAAACATTACTTAATGTGAGAAAACTTTTAAGACGTAAACTCTATTTTTCTCTCTGCTGTTCTTCCTCTATACTCCTTCCCTTATAAAGTAACTATAGAACACATAGAATCTAGGGGAGCAGTGGATCAAGTGTTAGGTGTGGAGTCAGGAAGTCTCATTTTCCTGAGTTCAAGCCTGGCTTCAGACATGCACTAGCTATGTAAACTTGAGTAAATCACTTAATCTTGTTTGCCTCAGTTTCCTCATCT
Source organism: Monodelphis domestica (assembly GCF_027887165.1). Classification (NCBI taxonomy): domain Eukaryota; kingdom Metazoa; phylum Chordata; class Mammalia; order Didelphimorphia; family Didelphidae; genus Monodelphis; species Monodelphis domestica. Next base: position 34,976,357 of record NC_077233.1, on the reverse strand, counting down.
GTAAAATGAGTGGGAGAAGGAAATGACAAACCACTCCAAAATCTTTGCTAAAATAGTCACAAAGAATCAGTCATGACTGAAAACTTCTGAACAATAACAGTTCCCAGAGTTGTGGGAATCAACTGAGATAATATTCATGATGTGCTTAGCAGAGCACCCGCCACATAGCAGGTGCCATATGAATGTTAGCTGTATCTTTTTTAGAGTTGTATGAAATGAAATAGAGAGAGGTCATTTAACTGAAAAAAGGAGCCTTCCTCAGCTACCTCAGAGACCTGTCGTGTATTTTAAATGGGTGGGGATTTGAAGGTCATAGGATTACAGGATTTAGAGCTCATCTCTTCCTTCTGACAATTTTGTAGAATTCAAAGAACAGGAAACTGAGACTGAAGAAAAATGACTTACCCAGGGTCACCTGGGTGGTAGCCTGGCTGGAACTGAGACCCAAACCTTTGGAATCTGAGCCTTTTGTGTGCTGATTTATGCCAGTGTCCTAGGATTTCACACCTTCTGGGTAGTACGTGAGTATAGGGTGATGTTTTCCATTGCCTTGGTATTTCCCAAAGCACCCAGGGCAATCAGTCAATGGCCAGAGATTTATCGAACACCTGCTGTACGCAGACACTGTGCAAGATGCTGAAACCACTCTCCCCAAAGAGCTGACCCTCGGGGGAGATGAGCTGTGTATGAACACAAAAAAATAACAAACACCACCAGGCTTCTGCTATAAATAATGGCCAAAGGATACGGTTTATTATCAGGGTTGTCCAATTCCCAGGTCTCTTGGGTTGTTGTGAAGAAAGTCTTCATGTAAGCTGTCAGGTGCTTGCTTTCTTCCTCCCTTTCTCTATATGCATCTGTGTGTGTGTGAATTAAAAATTGTATGTATGTGAATGCTATTGTCAGAGTGTAGGTATGGGGAAGATCAGTTCAAACCAGTTACGATGATAAGGAGAGGCTACGCTGAAGAGATAGGATGCAAGTTGTTGGGTCTTTCCTTGATAGAATGGAAGCCCCTGGAGAGCAGAGCCTATTTCCTTTTTGGCTTTGTATTTTCAGTGCTTGGAACTCTTCCTGGTACCTAAGAAGTGTTGATTACATGCTTACTGCTTGGTTGTAAGGTCAGTAAAACCCGGATAAAAGAGGTATGATGGATGAAAGCAGGTCAACTGCATGATTTTTCTTTAAGCATTTTGAATTCTAGTCTGATGACTTCTTGGTGGTCCTCATACAACTCATCTCCTGCCTCCTGGCTTTTCAGTACATGGTCCTCCATGATTGGGAAGCACTCCCTCCTTCCCACTCTTCAGGAGGCTCCCTCTTTTAAACGTTGCTCTTATAACCCTTACTGTAGAAGTCCTCTTCTTTTCTTTCTTCCTTCAGTTAAATTACTTTGAATTGGGATTTTAGGATCTTAGAGCAAGAGCTAGGAGGATCCTCAGAGGAGCATTGTGTTAGGAATGGTGGGAAGCATGGCTTTGTGACTTGCCCATGTCTCATACTTAAGGAAGGGCTGGTTTTTTAAACTATAGATCATTATTATCATCTTCATCATCGTCATTGTCACTACACTAATTATTTTATAATTCTTATGTTCTTAATATTTTCTGTAAAAAGAAAGGATATCGGTAGTGAATAAGGGAGCCAACGTGGAGCCAGAGGATTTGACTTTGAGTACTGGCTCTTCTATTTCTTATGTGATACTAGCTCAATGACTTCCCTTGGGAGCTTCAGTATACCTAACTATCAAACAGATAGTTTGGATTTGCTAATCAGAGGATTTTTATGAAGAAAATGCTTCATAAATTATCATACCTTACCGAAACATTTATTATTGGTTTTCCTGATGATGAGGATGATGATGATAATGATAACAATAACAATAATGATGGTGATATATTGAATTGTCAGAATGAAGGATTTCAGTATTGCCCATGGTAAAAGGCAGAAATATATTCCTAATAGATAGACCTTTAGTATTTCAAATTTGGGAACCATTTTAGTCAGGAAATAAGTTATAAAGTTAATAGTGGCCACAGGATTTGACACTTGAATGGACCTTAACAGTCATGTACTCCATTTCTTTCATTTTATATACTAGAAACTAGAGAAAATAAATGACTCACCCTAGGTCACTAATGGCAGAGGTAGGATTTGAACCTAGAACTTCTCATTTCAATTCAATATACTTTCTTTAATCTCTCCTTTAGGCTGCTCTTTTTAGGTCATTTGCCAAGTACTTTGACTTCCTGGCTTCCATGGGGGAATGTTAGTCAATGACAAGAAAAGAGTTTGACCATACATTCTGTATTTTGAGATTTCATACTCTCTTCTTTTTAAAAGAATAGATTCTATCTTAGGGATCAATGAATATTAAAAAAAAATTCACTTGACCAGATCTGGCATTGTGGACAGATGACTGACCTGCTATATCAGTTTATGTCTCTCAGACAGCTAGCCTAATGGGCATGTAATATTTTGGGTGCCAGTGCTGCTCTATCTAAATACTGTTGCTTCTTTTCTCTGTGAGTGGTTGTTTTGGGGTGTTTGGTGGTTACTATTTTTAGTTTTATTTTTTATCTGCCCTTTGAAGTAATTTTGGTACTCTTCTCTGCTCACAAGATCTAATTCTTAGAGGCCAAGAAGTTTGAAAATATACCCAAGTCCAAAGAGTTTTAAGAAGGTTGGGTACATTTCAGAGCCAAAGCTTAACCTTCGTTGACCACTAGGGATGTATTAAAATGTTCAAGGAGCCAGTAGAAATGACCGCTGGGCAGTGCCTGTTGTCTTTATATCTACTCTCAGTTGAATACATTCAGGGTGTTGCATATGGAGATTCAATCGGGTCATTCTGATGATTTCAGATGACAACTGCTGGTGTTTATTTTATGTCGTGATTTACCTGAGAACATTTAGGGGGAGAAATCATCTTGGTATACCAGCACCTACTCTCTGGCTATTTTAGTCTACCTGGAAATAGAATACAGAGTTCTAAGAGATACTTCCCTACCTTTTGGGCTACCTCTTTTATTATTTATTCCTCTGCTAGAAAAAGTTCATATCTGAGTCACTTTTCTGGTAGATTTTGAGATGAAATTTGCAGGGGTCAGTTGGTATAATTTTATTGAAGAAAATACATGGGAAAAGGAATGCTTTATGTCCTGGAGTTGTAAAATCATGAATCTGTGAAGATATCTTCAAACCTACACATTATGGATGGATTGTTATAATTTCTAATTACACGGACTGAGATTCTCATTTGATGCAATTCCATAAGAATTCCTGTGGAGTCAGGATGAAATATTTTCTCTGTACTTGGAAAGGGAAAATGTAGAGGGTCAGCCAGTCTCATGCTGAGAATCCACCATGCACATATGCTAAGAAGTAGATATGTGTTTTTCAAAAAATGCAAACCATTTTCCAGTCCAGGAAAGGAATGTAAAATGATCTATTTTTCTAAAGGTGTAGAATTGATGAGACAAACAGAAGTATATGAGTGGTTCATTTGTGTTCTAGCTTTAGCCACACATAATAGGATGGAGAAAGGGCTTATAGCAGTCCCAGGGTAGTTGGGGAGATGTTTGAAGATAATAGGGGATTATAGCAGATTTGAGTTGGGCTTTTCCTCCTCTACTATACCTAATGGTAAACTTGGCCTGTGCTCTCGGTCAGAGCAGAAGATTGGCCACTCACATAACTTGGTTCTCAGATGTGAAATGATATGTTCTGAGAATGTTTGGCACATGTCTAGCTCATTTTATAGTGGAACCTCTTAAAACAGTATCATATTGAATAGCTCCTGTTCGAATTTGGCCAAACAAGTTTGTGGAAATAATTTAAAAATATTTTTAAAAATTAAAAAATTTTAAATATTAAAAAAATTTAAAAATAAGGGGAAGACAAAGCATTTGTTTATGCCCCAACAGAGCAGAGCAGACTTTAAGATTATGGGAAATATACTTTGCAGGAAAAAGAGAGCTTTTCATAATTTTCAATACTTTATCAGACTTAAAAAAGAATTTATAACTTCATAATGTGGGAAATGATGGATAGGAGGTTCAGAATATTTGTTAGTTGGCATTGAGGTTTTAAAAAAAATTACCCCAAATTTAAAAATTCTGTTGCTTGTTTTTTTTTTGTTTTTTTTACCAAATCCTTGAGTTAGAGGAGTCCCTATATATTAAGGAAAACATTCTTAGTTGGATCCTGGAGTCTTGTGGAAAAAAAAAAAAGGTCACCATGGCAAAAGAAGGGATAGCTAGATCTAGATGGAAGATATGTCAAGAGATAATAAGCTTCCCAAAGGAACATTAAATTTGTTTAAAATCTTAGATATTGTTCTTTTAAAAGCCTAGAAAAATGCATTTGCAGAAAGAAGAGATGTTGGTCACTTATGGCAGAGAATATGGTCTTAAGAATGTCATTTTGGCAAGATGTTTTTCAAAAGGGTGGCAGGAATTGAAACCATGCTATAAAAGGTACAGAAAACTGGTAGTGAGATAATGACAATGCCATAATAATGAAAGATTACTTATGAACAGCAACTTGAATCAGAAAGGTTCTTTTTGGGTAAGTAAACAAATTTTTCTTTTAGATTTGGAATGACTTTGTGATTTTATAATTTTAGGAGTAATTCACTTGATTGTTCGGGACACAGCCAGAAGTCCCATATCCTATTGGGAATCTGATGATTCCCAACTATAGAATTCTGAGCTGGAAAGAACTTTCAGAGACCATTTTTCTAACCACTTCATTTTACAGATAAAGAAACTGAGTACCAGAGAAGGCAATTAATATACCATGAGAATTTAGGATAGGAATGTGTCACATGATGAATTTCTTATGCCTGATGTGATCAACGGTATTTTACTTAAAATAAATAAAAGTGACATCAAGTTTATTCATGCATAATTACTCAGAATGGAAATAATAGAATTGACATCTGGATTATTTGCAGTTAAGGGCAAATTAATTATAATGGAAGGGCTTTGGCTTCTTAGTTTAAAAAAATACGTACCTTTTGTCATTTATTTTAATTTAAAAAACCTTATTTTTCTTTAAGGAAATGAGGAAAAGTATTATGTGTATAAAATAAATGAATAAGTAGGAGTAGAGAAGTAATGGAAAAAATCATGGTTTAATAATATAACTTAAGGGGGCAGCTGGGTAGCTCAGTGGACTGAGAACCAGGCCTAGAGATTGGAGGTCCTGGGTTCAAATGTGACCTCATACACGTCCCAGCTGTGTGACCCTGGGCAAGTCACTTAACCCCCATTGCCTAGCCCTTACCACTCTTCTGCCTTGAAGCCAATACACAGTATTGACGCCAAGACGGAAGTTAAGGTTTTTTTTTTTTAATAATATAACTTAAAATAATTGAAAAACAGTTTTATTGAACAAGTTGCAATACAGGAATGTAATGAAAGATTACTCTTGGAATTAATGATGAGTATGGAGAATACAGAGAAGTTTGAGAAGACTTAGAGGAACTGTTTGTTTCAAAGTGAAAAAAAGTAAGAGGAAATAGACATAAGTAACTATCACAATGTATATCGAAACAACCAAGAAATACAAACCAGATGCTTTGTAATCCCAATGACTGAGCTTGTGCCAAAAGATAAAGCTCTTCCCTTCTCTTCTTGGCAGAGATGATAGACTCTGGATCATTGCTGTCACACTCAAATAATGCATTGGTTAGTTTGGCTAAAATGTAATATTTTGTTTGCTTTAAAAAATTCTTTGTTATAAGGGATGGCTTTCTGCGTGGAGAAAACAGAGAGGAATATGTTGGAAAATTAAAGTGATGGCAAATATGTATATTTTTTAAAATTAAGAAAAGAAAAAAAATAAAAAAGGGATAAAATAAGGATAGAATTTGGGGACTTGTGGTTTTACTAGTATAGTAGACTTCAAGATGAAGAAATTCTCTCTACTAATATGTCAGCATCTTTGCAGAATTTGCCCAGGTTTATCAGAAGTTAAGTAACTTATCAGTATATGTGAGAAGAGAGACTTTAACTCAGTTTTTCTTACCTGGCCTTGTGGCTGGCTTTCTTTCCACTGTACCACATTGTTTATAAATTTATTAATTGGTTAAAAGAAAGGAATTTGAGGACTTGACTATGTTTCAACTATGTCTGATAAAATATTAGTTTCTTCCCCTCAGTTCCCAGATTGCAAATTTACTAAGGGTAGTAATTGTGTTGCATTCTTGTTTGTATTTCCTATATTATACAGTATAATGTTGAATACTTAATAGGGACTCACTAAGTATTTGTTTTTTTTAAGTATTATCTCTCTTTTCTATCTATAAAGTGAAGAAAGAGTGGGTTCCTAGATTGAAATAGTGATAGCAGGAATCTGGCAAGATCATCTGGGCCAGCTGCCTGCTTTCATTAATTAAGGTTGTTAGGCAGTGACGACAACGCTACACACAAGAACTACACAAATCAGGTCAAATGCAGCAGACAGCGTTGGTAACAAACTATTAAAGTTAAAAGACTTGTTTCCTTACTGCTAAAAAGGGATAACCTACAAAAGTGGCAAGTGCCACATATTATCCATCAGTTACAAACACCATTAGGTAGTTTTGCTTCACTCTTTTGGGGAAATATATTTGCTGCTGGTATTTGCTGGGGGTGTTTGTTAGGAAGTGTCTGTGCTGTCAAAAGAAAATGTATCAATTCAGAAAGAAAAGATAAAAATAATTAAGGTTGTTAGATAAGTACTTTGATAGAACATGAAACTGTCTGCAAAACATCCTGTAAGATTCTCTGCAGTTTTCTTGTGCATTTATTAGTTAAGATTATGTCAAGAAATTTAGGATGCATTACTGAGACAATGAGACTGTATTATAATTTGCTACACTGGAATTGGACTATCAGTTTTCTAAATTCCTTTATTAACAGTGTGGTCCCCGAATTTAAGAAATGGTCCATGATACCTTGTTCATCAAGATAATGTCAAATGATAAATTCTCTCCCATCATGTGATCAGAATCATTAAAACTAACAATAAAGAGAAGTGATATCACTAGCCCATTGTTCATGTTCATGGGTGTACTCTGGAGATAATAGTACTAATGTCTACATTTGTTTGGCCATGTTGCTCTATCAGAAGTCAAATAAACATTATTTCTTTAACGATTATTTTAATAGACATTTTACTGACAGTTAATAAGGTGGTTTAGAATCCTATTTGATAATAGATTCCGTGGTGCCAAGTTGGTTGCTAAAACTAAGAAACCCTCTGGGAGTTGTAAACAAACACTTTCATACATTGTTACTTATTTTGCTCATGTCACAGATGACTAGATAACATTTCCATCATTTGAAGGCATTCTGTTATTATGCTCTCTTTGGTGCCAGGGTTTTATATGAAACAGTTAACTCAAGACATGTTGTTCTGTCATTTGTTTCTTATGTCACATCTTTGTGTGTGTGCGCATGAGTGCATGCTCAGACTTATTGTCATTATAAGTACGGTTATCCTAGTTTCGGTCTATTGAAAGCTCACTACTATGGAGCAGATAGTTTTTGTGTGGTTGTACATTCCAAACGGATTTCTTTTCCAGATTGGTAAATTACGCTTCCATTGAGTGGGATTAAAACAGTTGTTTTAGTTCATGGGGAATTGGAGGATAGCTGACAAGTGGTCAGTACCATTCTCTGGTTAAATCGTTTCATTTTATAGATTTAAATAAATATATATATAATACATAGCGAAGATACACGAAATAACCAAATGTGGTTTGGGGATAGATCTAGAATTTTTCATGCCCCTATTTAAATATTCTGAAGTTGTCCCTACTTACTAACATAATATTGTTGTGATTCTTTTTTTTTTCTTTTTAAATCCTTGCCTTCTGTCTTAGAATCATATTCAGTGTTGGTAGTAAGACAGAAGAGACAGGCAATTGGGGTTAAGTGACTTGTCCATAGTCACAGAGCTTGGAAGTGTCCACCTAGATGCTTCTCTTGTGGTGCTTCCTCTTCTTGGCCTGGAGGAGACTTGGCTTCTCTGAAAGATCATCAACAGAATACAAATCTTAGCAGGTCCTACTTACTAAACTGGAAAAACCTTTGAGTGGAGGCCTGTGACAGATTCTGTCCCTATCCCCTGAGAACTAGCCTAGTCAGTAAAGAAGTGGTTCATCATCAGGTTGCCCATAGAAGCATGAAGATTTTTGCAATCACAACTATTGGAGACCTTAGTGTCTTTACCTTTAAAAACGAGGGGATTTGGATTAGGAGATTTCATTTTTAATTCCTTTAAGTAGATTATAAAGGTAGTATGATGAAGAGAGTACCCACAAAAAGATAGTTTATAGATCCTTGGTATATTAATACTTTATAGAAAGAGGATGTTGAGGCTGTCCCCCTGATGCCTCCCAGGTAAGGTTTTTTCTGATCTGCTTCATTAAAAAAAAAGATGGAAACTTTCTGAAAATATTAAGACATGTGTGTGTGTGTGTGTTTGTATGTGTGTGTGTGTGTGTGTGTTGTGTTGTGGTTTAGGAACTTGGCCTAAAAAGATAACTATGTAACTGTTTTCCTTTATAATCCAGTGCATCTTATTTTATACATTAAAAATTATAATTCTGAGAAGGGACCCACAGGCTTAACCAGACTGCTGAAGTGCCATGTTTTCTATGACCCGAAACAAGATAGGAACCATATTCTAAAGTTTTATTGTCCTAGTAATTAGGGACCTTTTTCCTGTTTTGGAGTTAATAAAAGTGAGCTAAAGGTAGTTTATAATTAAATGGTAGTATTTGTACTATGTTCTCTTTAGTGTTTTCAATTCTGCTTGCTCTGTCTGTCTTTGTCTCTGTCTCTCAAACACACTCACACATTTTTAATATCATAAAAAGCTTACTTTTCCTTCTCTCCCTCTTACCTTGATCTTTTTATTTTTATAATGAGATTTTATAATATTATTGGTTCTTATAGGGGTATTTTGATAACCTGTTCTCAAAACATTATATTAACTGATAAAAGCTTTAAAATGACCACTGTCTTTGATGAGTATTTCTAAAGACTTTCTATGAGTTCAGAAGAAGAAAGAGAAGCCTTTTTGCTGTGTAAAATAAGATCAATAAGAAATATATATATCATTTAGCTATAAAGTTTTCCTCTGGAGAAAAAAAAGTGAACCATATTTTCATTAAAAACAAGCAAAATAAAATTGCATTTGAGATGTGAGCTTAAAATTCAGAAAGGATGTGGTGTTGATAGTTAACAGACATTTCCTTTAAAATTATGCACAATATTTGTGTTCACTGTCAAAATATACAGTACCCAAAGACAGGTGGCTTTAACCTGAGGATTTTGGCTATATGTACAAAGTTAAGTAGGGTGTCAGAGGAATTACCCAGAAGACTCTTAGGAGCTTGTTGATTTAAAGGATCTTTTTTTTTTTCTTTTTAAGCTGGCCTTTTCCTGTAAATTTCCATTTTGATTCTTCCTGTGGACACCATTACTGGCCTCACTCCTGTTTTATGGTCACTCATTTTAGTCACATTTAATTCTTCATTACCCCATTTGGGATTTTCTTGTGCAAGATACTGTGTTTTTTTTTTTCTGATGATCATTTGACAAATGAGAAAACTGAGGCAAACAGGATTAAATGACTTGCCCAGGGTCACATACATAGCTAGGTACATACATACAGCTTACATACATAACTGAGGCCAGATTTGAATTCAGATCTTTCTGACTGGAGACTGAGAGCTCTATCCACTGTAACACCTAACTGCCTGTATTAGGGAACTTGGGACTCCTTTAATCTCTAGATATGCTAGAGGTTCTGGATTCAAGGACCAGTTCTGCCATTTAAGTAGGTGCATGATTTTAGACAAGTTAATCTCTTTGGCTCCAAATTTCCCCATCTGTAAAATTAAGACTTGGGTTAGATGATGTCTGATGTTGTTTCTAACTCTATATCTACGAAATTGTGAAATTTAAATATTTACTAGTGTTTGTATGGATGCTAGAGTGGGAATAATTGATCAAGATAATTCAAGAAAAACTATGTTTTGTTTCAGTTGCATAAATATTTCACTTTGGAGCAGATCTAGGGACTTCAGTTGTCCTCAGTTCCTTACTTTATAGAGGTAGAACAGAGTCAGAAGGACAGTACATTAGGACCCATGATCACTAGGTTTGAGATTCATATTTATTCTTAATTAGTTGTATTTCTTTATCTATGAAATAAGACAGACCAGGTCATCTCTAACATCTTTGTCAGCTCTCAATTCAATTAGCCAAAAATCAGTGGTCTTTCTAGATAGTCTTACAGAGTTGCCAAAGGTGTGTGTGTAGGGAATCCAGAATGCCATGTTTTATGGGTACTTTAGTGTATGCAGAATTTCTATTCCTTAATGATTTGGGGGTAGATTAATGGAAGTCTTCTGAAAATTTGGCCCCAAAACTAGCTAGCCAGATTATAGTAAATGTGTTTAATATTGCTTGCCAGGACAGCATGGAGGTTGGGAGGACTCAGCCAAAATGCTCACATTTCCAAATGTGATTGGGAATTTTGTCATGATATTTAATTCTGTTCTTACTCTAGTTTATTGACAGGGTTTCTGAATTTCACACTTTACACAATTACACAAATGCTGACACTTCGGGATATATAATTGCATAGACCAAGGGTACCAATACATTGTAAGAACCTAAGATTAGAAAGAGAAGGAAGACTCGCCCTCCCTTTGGCTTTCTAGTGGGCACTAGGCAGTATTTCTTTTCCTGCATAGAAGGGAGAAAGCCTATCTTCCAGTAACTCCATCTATCATAGCTTCATCCTCAGATCTAAACTGAGGCATTACAAGTTAGCTATATCACCTCAATTCATCTTAGAACGTAGACACTCCTGGAATATTATCACATGTGGTGCTTATCCCACAGTGCTCCAAAACATATTCCTTTTTGCCCTTGGGAACATTGTAGCCTTTTATCTTAAAGCTGGTTATCAAATCACAAAATTTTGAGCTGAAATTTGATAATTTAGAGTTCATCAAATGAGATAAAGTATGTAATGATGGTTTGCAATTTTATGTAAGTAGCAGTTGTTATTTTATTGCCATTTTCAGCAGTAGCAAATTTACTAAACCCTTCACAAATAAGAGCATATCTATGCTAGGAGCTTGGGAGAGGAAGGAAAAAAATACAGTTCTTACCCTTAAAGAGCTTATAATCTAACAGTGAAGATAAGATGTATGCAATAAAAGATGATACTGTGTATGAAGTGATGAGGACAAAGGTGAGGTTTAAAGTGCTGTCATATCATTTGAGGGGGAAGGGATTACATTCAGTTTGGGGACAGCAATGAAAGCAACTGAAGGAGGGTGTGTTCCTGATGGACAGTGAAGAGTAGTATTTATTGGTATGTAGGAGGCTGTTGGGAGGATGGGGAGAAGGTATATATTGGTATACTTGGGAAAGAATAGGATAAAACTGAGAAGGAATTGTGAAAGAATATAAAGTACATGAAGGGGAAAGAAGAGGGGAAATAAGGCAAGGTAGCTAAGTTGGAACATGAATGTAGAAGATCTTTGAGATGTTAGTAATATTCTAGAAATAGGGAAATCTGTGTTCAAATCTAGACCCAATTTATTAGCTGAGCAAATCCATTAACGTCCACCAGCCTCAGTTTCTTCATCTGTAAAATGGGAATAATAATAGCATCATGCTCAGGGTTGTAAAAATCAGATGAGATAACATGCAATGCACTTTGTAAAACTTAAAAGTGCTAAATAATTGTGATGATGGTGATGTTGTTGATAGTTGTATGAAGTCTTTAGAGAGGTGAGATACCCCTTTTGCAGATGGAGGAACTTTGCTAGACCCCTTTCAGAGTTAACATTTCCTATTATTCTGTAGATACGAGTCTTCTAAGATCATCACAATCTACTCCAAGGGGGGAAATTCAGGCCTACTATTTTGAAGACAGATTTTTATTTTGGAATAAGAATTTTTTAAAACAATTTTATTCATATATTTGTTTTTATATTATCAAAATTTCTTCTTGTTATCCTTCTTTTCTTCTTACAGTCATCTTATAACAAATGCTTTTTTAAAAAATAAAAAGATGAAGTCAGAAAAATTCATCATCACATAAAAAGCCTGAAAATCTCTGCCACATACCATACAAATGGATGCCCCCACTCTGCAAAGGAGTTAGAAGGGAATGTGGGAGACTCCAAATTAATTTGGTTCTGCTTCTTTCATTCGTTTATTTATTTTTATCTTACTTGGAAATTTTGGATTTAATTCTGAAAAAGCAAGATTATAAATGAATTTAACTCCTTAAATATTAGCTCATTAATGGTTTTTGGACCTTTTTCTATGTTAAAAATGTAACAACATATTAATGGGTACATAAAGATGACTCTTCTATTGAAGATGTATTTTAGAGGCATAGTGCATTGCCAAAAAGTTACAAAAGATAAGACTAATACAGGATGAGATTTAGGACTTAAATTATCTCTTTGCTTTGCCTCTCCCCTCTTTCAGGAAAAAAAGGGCTGTGACTCTACAGCTCGGGTTGTCTCCTGGCCCTGTAATCTCCAGTGAGTGCACTATGGGAGTCCCCTTTGTGATATTCCTTCCCTGAGCCCTGGCTTGCTCTTGGAACCTTAGTACCAAAGACAGCAGCAGTACTGCTTCCTCTAAATCAATTCTGCAAACTGGAACTTCCGCTCAGCTGGTTTCATGCCTAAGTTGATTTTATTATCAGGAACTATGTTCCTGGAGGATTTTCTTACTTGAGACATTGCTGTGTACACAGGCATATATTCTAATGTACTTTGGTGCTTCAGGAATTTTGGGTTTGGTCAGTTTGGGCATTCCTCTCTACTGATAGGAATCCTAATCTTAGTTGATGGACTTCATGAGTTGCCATAGCCAAAAGAAAAAAAAAAATCGCTTCTTTGTTGCCTACCTGAGGATGAACCCCTGTGGTTTTAGCTAGGCTGGTCCTTGGCCAACACACTTTTTGGACCATTGCTGGCCTCATGTGAAACCTTTCTAGCTTATGAGGACTTGGTAAAACTCCACTGCCAGAACTTACAACCCATGTCATCTTCATGAAGCAGCACGCTACAGTAGAAGGAACTGGGATTAGAAGACTTGAGTTCAAAATTTGCCTTTGACATTTCATAACAACCTAACTCTGGGCAAGTCCCTTAACTTCCCTAACCCCCAGGTTCCTTTTCTGTAGGATGAAGGAATTGAACTGGGGTCGGGCCTCAAAGGTTCTTTTTGATTCTCCATCTCTGTTTTTGAGGTATCACATTAAGATTCCAGCTGCTTCCCCCCTCTCTTGAGCACACAATTCCAATTTAGCATTTACGTCTTTAAGAATTGCATTTTTTTAATATTTCATCCTGACTAGAAATTATAAAAGATAGCAAATAATTGTTCCTTAATATATGCTGTGGTAGAAATTACTATTTGGAGCACAGAATTATCAAAAGCTCTATTTTTCCATTACTTTGGGGGGTAGGCTTTTCACCTGTTACCTTTAAAAAATACATTTGGCTAACTATTTCAAAACGATTGGTTTCCTTTGCAAAAGTACACATTTTATTTTAAGCACTTAGAACGTCCTGAGAAGGGGTCCATGCCACATAAGAGCTAAGAATTTCTGCCCTGGAATAACCAGAAAAATTCATTTATGCCCCTGGCACCTTTTTAGTATCAGTCCCCGCACTCTGGTTTGTATGACACAGAAAAGGCTGTTTGCATGTTAGGATAAATATTTTTTGATTAATAGTACAACTTGTGGACTTGTAATCAGGAATGTCTTATCAGCAGCTTTTCAAAATTTGACATTCGGTATGGAATGTGCCAGTGGCAGAAATTTAGCACTCAGTAAACGTTGTTCCAGTTGAATTCCACACACATGAATTATGACAAGTTCGGCTGCCTGTGCTGTGGTTTGTTGTGTCTGGTTTGGTTCCTACTTTGAAAGTTACAGTTGCATTTGGTCATTTGAAGTTTATTTTCATAGTCTGGCCAAACCAGCAGGATCCCCCAAGCACTCTAGGGGAACAAAAAACATCAGCCTTTAAGTTCAAGTGCTTAATAGATAAAAATTTCAAGACTTCATTGCATCATATCCAAGGACTTATGGACTTATTTAATATACACTGTTTGATTTAATTGGGATATCAAATGGATAGAAAAGCCTTTTAGTATCACCCAGAAAAGAAATGCCAAACATTGTAAAGCTTGGTGGAAAATTCGTAATGGATATGCAGTGTGCACATATGTCGCACTGCCTTTCACGATCGGTGTTACATGTTAGTTGGTACTTTGAAGGTGTTAAGGATAATTTTACTTTGTCGATTATGATATAAGGTAAAACAAACCCACTTTTGAAAAAGTCTATTTTATAAAATATTTGTTAAATTCCTTTAAAATGACCTTAAGCTTTACTTTAGAAATATTTATTTCAGGAGTTTTTCTTGAATAATGTATGCCTGGAACACTTTCTGTCTTTTCCTATTGCAAATATAAATGGTAAGTAGCTGGGCCTGGGAGCTTGCATTCCAGCATTTACTGGGGATTCTAATGCTGGGAAAAACTTAACTTTTCTTTGGATCATTTACGGCAAAATAGAAAATTACTTGAGAGGTGTGGGTTCTATTTGGATCCCTTCCCTGTGGGAGGAGAGAAACCCTAGCATCTGTGCTGGCATTCCTGCCTCTTTGGTATGAGAGGAGCAGTTGTCGTTGAGGAGGCTGTAGGCTTTGACTTTCTCACTGACTTTACAGAGGCTCTGGAAGGTGATGAGTGTGGTGGTATTATTGAAAAGCCAACTGTTGGTAGAAAGTTCATTCTGCATCTTCTTGAACATCTCATTTCAGTATTTCTCCATTAACCTATGATTTTACCAATATGGCACTGGTCCCATTGACATGAATTGGACCTCAGGGACTATCTTTGAGAGTTATTCTGTTGGCCTCCAATTCCCGTCACCTGCTGATCCACCTGGATGAATACCTTCAAATTTATCTCACCTGGGTTTTGGATATCAATTTGTCACAGAGCCCATCTTCAGACTCTCTTCTACATGGTTGGACTTTTGAGATTTTGGATTCCACTGGTGGACTAAGGAGTATTTTAGGGGAGGTTTTCCAACTTTGAGGTATTAAAAGCACAGTGACTTCTTTGAATAAAGCTTGCCCATTGGATGTAGGTTCCACAGGGAACAAGAAAGAAGGGGTTGTCTTATAATGAGGGGCCATTCACCATTTTTGTCAGAAAAAATACCGAATATGACATTTAGTGGGATCAGTGGGGAACTCCCCAGAGTAGAGTTCTCTTAAAAGAACACTACTTATATTGCACCTCTTGTTCCCAAACTGTCAACTCCTTTGAATTCTTTTGCATTCATGATCCATCAACTAAAATCCCAGAAGACTTTCTTCTAACTTCTCCAGTAACTTGATGGGAAGAATCAGTTGATGCCGTTCCACTGTGTGGTGCAAAGAAAAATTTGTCACAAAGAATTTCATAGTGAATTTCTGAACTGTTCCTCAAGACAGTCTTAGAATTTGATAGCTTGGTTTGTTTCCATGAAATCATGTGAATGATTGGAAATGAAAGATTGCTTTGAGAAACCTAAGGAGCTTGTGTCTTGATGTTTTTCAAATATTTGGGTTCTCTTAAAAAAGTCATTCTCCAGCAAATATCAGTGAACCTGAGTTGCAGATATGTGTGTGTGTGTGTGTGTGTGTGTGTGTGTGTGTGTGTGTGTGTGTGTGTGTGTGTGTGTGTGTGTAGAAGGTTGTGATAAAGAGGGCTGGGAGAGGTAAGGGATATTGTCATAAAGGATAAGCATATGTTCCACTTTGGCATAAGTGAAACCATTTGAGTCTGTCTGTCTGTCTCTCTATTTGGGCTGAACTTCAGTGAGCCTAGTAGACCCTCCTGATCTGCTGGGCTCTGAGGGTATCTGATGGTTTTCGTTTCTTGGAGGATAATTATTGAAATTCTATTTCTGACAATTTGCAAGAGTCTACTAGTAAGTTACTTAATAGCTAATAGGTAACATTCTCCTAACAGTCAAAGGCTTGCTAAACTCTTTACAAATGTTACCTTGCTTATTAAATTTCTGACCCTAAATTCATGCTGTTATTTATTCCATTTTGTAGATGAGGAAAATGAGACTGAATGAAGTTAAGTGACTTGCCCAAGGTCATCTAGCAAATAAGTGCCTGAGATCAGATTGGAAATCAGATCAGTTTTTCCTCTCCTAAGTTCTAACACTCCACTTTTGTGACCTATGAATTTCTAAGAAGTAAGTTCAGTTGGCAAACTGTTTAATTTTTTGAGTATTAGGGCATATGAATAGTAATGAGTATTGAGTATTAATACAATAATGAGTATTGAATTTTAATTCATAGTCAGTATCAGTGGCTTTATGCCTATTCATTCCTTCAACAAATATTTCTTGAATGCTTTATGTTGCAAAATACAGGTGTGTATATCCGGTCAAATCTATAAGCATTTATTCCTTGTTTACTCTGTACCAGGCACTGGGTTAAGTACTGTTTATAAAGGGAGTGGGGTGGGGGAAAGTGTGCAGAGGCGGAGAGGAAGTGTAAGTAAGCCCTCTAGTTATTCACATCATTTAGGAAGACAGGCTAACCTAAGGTAAAACACTTTAAAAAATTCATGGCACAAGGTAATTAAGTGAAAAAGTGTGGCACAGACAGTAATTGCTCCAGAACTTCAAAAGTAATGTTTGGAGGAGATGGGAAACCAGTGTTGTTGGAGGGGGAAAAAACCAGCCAGAGCTCCATAATATAGCAAAATCGAGTTTTTAATTAAAAAAATATTTCTCCTAAACTTAAAATATTCAGCAACAATAAAGCATTTTCTGAATGTAAAAACAAAATTTGAATACACGAAACCACAAACTTCCTCTATTTATGAGGATTATTATTATTTTTTTTGCACTTTTGTTCTTTTTTTCTGGGTTGCTACCTATAATTTTCTTGATCTTCTTTATGTGGACATTCGCTCCATTGATACAGATCCATTGAAACATAGTGTACAGAGTGGGAGGGATGATAATGCTCCTGTACTCTGTTCTGATTAGGCCACATCAGGGGCATTGAGAAGGGGGATTGATAACCTGGAATTCATCCAGTAGAGGGCACAACAAGGATGGTCAGATAATGGAAACCTGTGTTCATGAGGGTCAGTTGAAGAAACTGTAGATGTTTAGTTTTGGACCTCCCTGAATTACTTTTCTTGGTAGTGATTGAGACCGATATCAGAATTTTGGTAGGAATTGACCAAGGTGACTCTGAGATTCCTTCTAACTTCTTCTTTTCAACCCCCTACCTTCTATCTTAGACTAGACACAAGTATTAGTTTCGAAGTGTCAAGGGTCTGGGAATTTGGACTGAGTGACTTGTCCAGGGTCACACATCTAGGAAGTGTTTGAGGCCAGATTTGAACTGAGGTTCCATCTCCAAGCCTGGTACTTTATCCACTGAGCCACTCATTTAGCTGCCCCTGTTCCTTCTAACTTCTAAGATATTTCTTTTTACCTTTTACTAAATGTCCTGATATACTTATGTTGAAGTCAGCTTTCAATCTTAAAGCAGCAATAGTGATATCACAAACTTCTGGACAATTGTGACTTTTGGACCCATAAGAATCTTTCAATATATATAATCTTTTCTGTTCAATGTTTTGATGATGAAAATATTTATTATCAGACAGTAAAACCTTGATTAACTGGGAACTAATTTATTAGAACCCTTAATCCATTTTGGTTTGTTTTTATTTTTTTTTGGCTCTGTCTGGGTTTTAGGAAAACAAGACAAAGGACAAGGGTAAAAGAAGCTCACTCACATCAGGGATTTTTAAGAATAAGTAATAATACTTGAATTTATATCATTTAAAATTAATAAACTACTATATATATATATCACTTCATTTTAGTCATATGATAGAAACTTGGGTCAAATACTAGAACCCCATTTCCTACTTGTTCAGTAATCATATATTTTAGTGCTATAAAATGCTCTTCCTGATTTTTCAAAATAATGATTTTAGGGTACTGCTAGATCCTCAGTTGTCAGAGAGAGCAAACATTTTTTTTAATTAAAATTTTTTTAAGAAAATTACTAAAATCTATTCTTACTCCTTTCCATGACTCCCTGCTTCTTGGGCAAAAGAAAAAAAAAGCCCTTATTACAAATATGCATAAAGTCAAGCCAAAATTTGCACATTGTTCATGTTAAAAATCTTGGTCTCTGGGGGCAGCTGGGTAGCTCAGTGGATTGAGAGCCAGGCCTAGAAATGGAGGTCCTAGGTTCAAATCTAGCCCCAGACACTTCCCAGCTGTGTGACCCTGGGCAAATTACTTGAGCCCCATTGCCTAGCCCTTATCACTCTTCTGCCTTGGAGCCAATACACAGTATTGACTCCAAGACTGAAGGTAAGGGTTTTTTAAAAAAAAAAAATCTTGGTCTCATTGTTCCCTTAGAGCCCATCACTTACTATCAGGAGGTGACCAGCATGCTTCATCCCCAGCTTCTACTGGAATCATAACTGTTCATTGAGTTCATCTGGGTTCTGAAATCTTTCAAAGTTGCTTAGCTTTACAGTGCTGTTTCATCAGTTCATACAAGTCTTCTTGGGCTTCTCTGAGAGTCATATCCTTCACCATTTCTTACAGTGCAATAAGTGTTCTCTTACATTCACATACTGTAATCTGTTCATCTGTTTCCTCATTCGTTAGCATGCCTTTAGTTCCCAGGTCTTTGCTACCACAGAAAAGAGCCCTAATAAATATTTTTGTATATATCATTCTTTTTCCTCTTTCTTCCATAAGTGCTAAATGTTTTGTTTTCTTTGGATTTTATTTGCCAAGGCTGGACAGCAACTGACTCCACTTTAGAAAGATTTTAGTCAACAATAAAAGCTGAAATGAAATAGTTTTTAGGTTAACACTCAAGAACACTGACTGATTTTCTAACTTCACTATACTTATACCTTAGGGAGATTGTGGTATAGTAGAAAGAGTGCCTGGCCTGGAGTCAGGAAGATCTGAGTTCAAATTCAGCTTCATATACTTGCTAGCTGTGTGACCACTTTATTCACTTCAGTTTCTTATCTGTAAAATGGGAGTAGTAATGGCACCACCTCCTAGGATTGTTGTGATGATTAAATGAGATAATTCCAAATTTTCTAATTTACTCAGCACTACATAAGTCTTAGCTGTTATTATTACTATTATTCTAGCCTCATACTTAGGCAGCTAGGTGGGGCACTGCTGGGCTTGAAGGCAGAAAAACCTGAGTTTGTGTTTAGCCATAAATATTTACTAGCTGTGCTACCCTGGGCAAGCCATTTAACATCTACCAGCCTCAGTTTCCTCAGTTGTATAATGGAGATAGTAATAGTATCTCCCTGGCAGAGTTGCTCTAAGGATAATAAGGAGAAAATATTTCTAAAGCACTTAGCACTGTTCTTAGAACAAAGCAGGCATTATGTAAATGTTTATTCCCCCCCCCTTATTATCCCCACTTATACCTGCAATCCAGCCAAACTGGCATTTTCTCTGTTCTTAACAGAGGACATTCTTGCTTCCCACCTCCATTCCTTTGCCTTGTATACCTCATATCTGCAGCTGAATTCCATTTGCAGAATCCTGACTTCTGTACTAAGAGGGAGGAGGAGCATATATTTCCTTGTCAATCCTCCAGGACCAAGGTTGTTTATCATAATTGATCCTAATTTGATTGATTTTTAGTATTGCTCTAATCTGTAGTTATTTTGTTCCCTGAGTTCTGCTTTTTTAAGTCTTTAACCCTTCAGACAAGCCCCGCTCTATTTCTCTCAATTCTTTCTATTTATTATTTCTTAGGTACAGTAATATTTCCTTATATTTGTGTACCCCAGTTTGTTCAGCTGTTGTCTAATGAATGGGAACTGGTTTGTTTCTAGTTTTTTGATGCAACATTATTAAATTGAGAAGTCATCCACATTTTATTTATGAACTGGAAACTTTCCAAATAATATCCTCATATAAAACTATTTTGGCAGCTGTTGGACTACTAGAATGATGTTCAGTGCCCTTGAAAAGCTATTTGTAGGCGGGGCTTGACTACCTTTTTCCTTTTCCTTCTTTTTTCAAGCATCAAACAAAAACAAGTTAATTAGAGAATAACTAAATTCCCATGACTGTATTCTTTCCTATTACTGTCTAAAACCTTGTATGGAAAATGTGACCACTTTACCTTGGGGGGCAATGGTATAAATGCAACATTTCGGTGAGTCCCTTGGCATACTTCTGCTGGCTGGTTTTGTTAATTTACTTTAAAAATCTTATATTATCAATGACTTGGTCATCTATCTAATATTTACCATCATCTCTGTCTGCCTTCCTGTCTATCTTCCTGTTTATTAAAACCTGGATAGATCTTTTGACTTGCCATTTATTTTAAATTTGATCTCTTTCTTTTAATTCTGAGGCATGAGATGTACTTTACAGTCAGCCAGGTAATCCCAGAAAAAGGAAGAGAATTTTTTCTTTAGGTTTAGAATTTGTCTTTGGTTGTTTTTTTTTTTTCCTTGTTGCCTCAGTGCTTGAGATTGACCACTTTGGGCCTGAGAGGGGTTTGCTAGAGGCCCAGGCAATGCTCCTGTGGCTGCCACCACCAGACTCTGCTGTTCTAAGTCAGGTACCCATCAGCCATTGAAGGAATCAAGTGCTTGTGATTTATCACAGTTCTGTTGCCAATGCAAACAATTCCAAAAGTGACATCAAACAAAATATGTTCTTACAATTTCAGTTACTCTTTTCTGTATCAATGAGGTTTGATAAATGAACCAAACTTTTGATAGCCTTGGCCATTTCTTGATTTTATTCTGGACATGACCTCTTCCTGGTGGAAGGTTTTTGTTTTGTGAGTCTGGGTATGTTTTTGTTTTTGTTTTTGCTCTGTGCTAGTGTTTTGTAAACAACTTGATTGCTAGGTAGTGGCCGTAGGGAGTCTGCAGCTGCTCCTTCCCAGTTCCCTGTAGACAAATGTACAAAGTGAGGATTGCTGCAGGGAAAAATAAACAGAAGAGAACAAAACTAGAAAATACTGTATATTTTATTACAGCCTATACCTGTTTATGTGCCGGAGTTGTTTGGTAAGGCTATTCCCTAAGCATTCGGTGCCTTACTTTAAAAAACAATTCAGAGAGAATTGAATCTTAGACTTCTCATTGTATGCAGACTATATTATTTTAAGTAGCCACACAACTTAACAAGCTGGGTATTATCTACCAAGAGAGTATATGCATTTTAGTATGTAAATAGGAATGAGAGAGCCTCATGCTTTTTAATGATACCCAGGTTAATAATTTGGCTTTTTAAATCGCTATGAAAACAGATTGAATATGGCACAATTAATGTTTCAGCTTTTCTGGCCTTTTCTCTAAAATATTTTAATTTATTACCATTCTTGATTAGTGCATTGGAATCTCACTAAAATGTTGGCCTCCCACTCCATGCCACAGGGCAGTGGCATTGATGGAAGAAGGTAATAGCCAGGTCCTTGCCAGCCTTCATCCCACCACCACCACCCTTGGATGGGTTCTGCTCTAAGGTGTCCCTGCCACATTCCACGTTATAATGAGTAGTAGTTGAGCAAAGTGCCAGAATATTGCTATTGACCCGAGAGGTATTTATTTCTTTGGAGAGGGCATATTTACTGATGTTTCCCCTTTATCTCTAGACATGCCCACTCGATTTAGTTGGAAGAGAATAGGTGGCAAAGCATCAGTCAAGACAGCCACAAGGATCATTTTCTTCAAGTGTTGTCTGATTATATCACATCTCTGCTATGAAACCTGCCGTGACTGCAAATTGCTTCCTGAACCAAAATTAAATATCTCATCCAAGTCCTTCCTCCACCAATTGGCCCTCCTACCCTCCTCTCCTATTATAGCTCCACTTTGAATGAATGGCCACTCCAACTAGGGAAGCCTGCCTGATGACTCTCATATATGGCTTTGAACATATCATTCCCCCTTGGTGAAATGCTTTTCCCACTCCTCCTTTTCTCTCCCTCCCCTCCATAGGAAGCCTATTTAATAGTTTATTTCTCTATGAAACCATCTCTGACTAACCACTAGTAAATGCCACTTGAATTGTCTAGCATTTTGGGGGCATATATATGGGATTTTTTCCCCTTTTCCTTGTATGTTGATCCTCTTTTCTCTTTCAGGCCATAAGTAATATGAAATAAGGAGCATTCACTTAAGTGCTGGGATCAGGAATTCTGCTGTTCTTTGCTCAGCCATCCGCCATGTTGGAAATGTATTCCCTCCTTTCCTCTGCTATTTAGATTCCTAGTTTCTTTCAAAGCTTAGCCCATTTTTCGTCTCCTAAATGTGGCTCTTCTGATCCCCAAAGTTGCTGGCTTCCCTCCTCACAAATATTAGATTGATTTGGAACATATTTTTGTGTTTTTTAAATGCATGTACATGGTATTTCCCCTGATAAAATGAGAGTTCTTTGAGGGGAAGGACTAGTTCATTTTGTGTTTGTGCTCCCAGTACCTGGCACAGTTCTTGGCTCAGAGTTGGTGCTTAACAAATTGCTCAATAGTCTTAACTTACCACAAAAATTTGCCATGCGTAGGTCACTTAACCTCAGTTTTATTATGTCTAAAATGAGGAGATTGGATTAGATCAGGGATTCTGAACTCAGGGACCACGAACTTGTTTTTAAAATATTTCAATGATTGGATTTCAAAATAATTTATTTTCTTTGTAATCCTATGTTTTACGTGCATATTTTGTAATGTAAACATTCTGAGACAAGGTCCATAGGCTTCACCAGAATATCAGAGGAGTCCATGACATAAAAAGAAGGAAAGAACTCCTGGACCAGATGATACCTTTAGGTACTCGTATTCTGGGATGTATGAACTGAGTTGTTTGACAGTTAGCAAAAGACCACTTGGTCTAGTTCCTTTTCATTTCCTATCATGCCTAATACAGTCCGTTGACCCATGCTTGACAATGAACAAATGTTGTTGACTTAAAATAGCTGAAAAATAGTTTGGCAGAACATTCTAATAGTCAAGAATGATGAATGAACCCATCTTCTCTCGCCTCTTCTGCATGCAGTAAACTGTCAGGGAAGCCTAAGAGAATCAGTGGTTGGGCCTTTCATTGTCAGCTGAGGCACTGCACCCCAAGTTTTCTAAGTGGAAAACTGCTGAAAGAAGATGTAGTCCTTAGGCACTTTGGGGTAGAAACTTCTCTTATGGGTTTTGTGGTGGTGGCGGCAGTATTTTTGGAGTGACTTTGTTTTCTATGCAGTTACTGGGGGACTTGCTCCTTATAGACTCTTTTGTTGTAGGGTTAACCAGGTTCTTTTGTGGGTCCTCAGACGAGGCTGTCAGTTTATGGAAAGAAAATGCCCAGGAAATCTCTATCATTAGCTTGAAATTGAGAATCAAACCGAGTAACTGCTGAACACTTTTATGGACACAAACAGCCCTCTAGAAAGTGACAACAATCTAACATTTCTCAAATAGTGAATTCTTATTTCAGTGAGGAGTGAGATGTTATAAGTAAAATTTCTTTTTAATGAGGATGATGAATGGTAGTAGAAACTAGTAATTGAGATTTTTAGAAATTGTATCCCCCCCCCCCCCCCCCTTCCCAGTTCATTTACTTTAGTGAAAACAGTAATGGGTGTGGAATCATTAGCCCTTGGATTCAGGTTCCAGATTGGTCACTTACAATTTCTATGATCTTCATTTGAACTTTTATTTTTTAAATAATTACAAAACCAGTCAAATCAGCAAGCATTTATTGGGCTCCTATTGTGTGCCTGGGGCTCCTGTGATAAGCACTTTCTAGGATTTTACCTAGTGATGGGCATTGGAGATTTATCTGAAACTACCGTTGACAAACTTTTTCATGCACCACTCAAATTCTGTATACTGTGAATGGGAAAGGATCACCGCCTTTCTTATAAAATATTAAGTGTAAAATGATATATACATAAAATACTTACCTTGGTGATTCTGTAGTAAGAAAAGAAGATTCATCTCTTCTTATTAGAAAATTTGATATCCAATATCTGCAGACCTCCTGGATCAGCACCTGTGGTTACTAATGATCTATTTCAGGCCTCAGTTTCCCTGACCAAGTTAGTTGAAGAAACACTGATATTGTCCAACTCCTTTATTTTATAAATGACCCAGTGGAGACTTAGAAAGCAAAAGTATTCTGATCAGATTATGTGGTTCGTCAAATGTTTTAGAAATAAAAACAACCTTTGAAGAGAGAAGGAATAAAAGTAATTGTGGAATAAGCCATGGTGCTCATTCTTCTCTTTTTGTTAAGATACGTTAAGAGTGAAGCTGCTGAATTTTGCTTTGAAAATGAGTGATTTTGAATATTTTCTTTTCTATAATCTATGGAAAATATTATTACCAGAGGAAAACACTATCCTTGACCCCCTCTTGCCATGGCTTGAATTAAAAGAAATACTTTTACTATTAAAAAAAATAAAGCCAAGGTATTGTTTTATAGTAATAATGCTAAAATATATGCACAAATGCTTGTTTTAAAGAAGAATTTTCTTCATTAGAAAATAACAACCTTTTAATCTTTGTGCTAAAGTAGTTGGTAAAAATTGGTAAACATCCTTTAGAGCAGTATTTCCGGTCTATTTTTTTTTTTATATAATCACACTTGGTGTATCGAAATATTCTAGTTACAAAAGGTGTTTTCCTCTTGCTTCTAGACTGTATGTCTATTACTGTTTTCACGTTTAAGGAAGTGGTGGTTTGAGAAGTCTCATCTAACTTAGGTTTAATATGTACATGTTTTTTTGTTTTGTTTTGTTTCAGTGTCCCAAGAGCCTTTTCTGATCAATTCCAGTTCCCGAAAAAAAGCATTTGGCAATGGTGAAGTTTTCATGGCTCTGCTCTGAGCTGTGCTAGAACAGAAGTGCATAGGTGTGATGTTCACTAGCAAAAAGGGTAAGTTAAGAAACTTTCTTCTGAAATCTGATGTATCTTTGATGTTATTATAAAAAAAGTGGTAACTAAAGACTAAAATAATTCTCTACAGGGAGTGCACAAAAGGCCCAGCATTGTCTGAGTTACTGGGCTGTCAGGAATATAATCTTCATTTTGAAAGATGTAGACACTAATACACTTTGGTTGCATTGTTTTCTAGAATAGGCATAGAGTTCGTATATAACAGAAGCATCATGGTAGACATAAATAGTCATTGTAGCTGACAGTTAAATATGACAATTGAGAGTTTTTTTTTTTTTAATTCAAGACTCATGGCTTGATTTCCTAAATGTACCACATACAAAATAGAACAAGCAGTTGTCCCATGGTTTTTTCTATTCCAACTCAGGGGTAGAAGGAGATAATGTAATGGCATATTCCAAAGCTTCTGAGTTTTCCCATGGCTCTACTAAGCAATGAAGTGTGAACTTTTTGGGGGTGAATGAGAGTTGTGAAATTTGGGACTAACATTTCCCCTTGTAGAGAATTCTATCCAAACCTTTTCATCATTTAACACTCAGAAAAAAGCCTTAATGACCAGAGCCTTCGAAGCTTTAGCATCTGGGAGCTCACTTAAGGGAGGAGAGTATTCCTTTCTCTCTTCTCCTCTGTCATGATGTATCCAGGGAAGCACTGGATCAGATACTTGGAGGCTAGAAACAAATTGATGAGCATCCATCCTCCCTCTTGTATATTTAAATTTTTTGGGTACTGTTTATAATGATAGCTGGAGAGACAGGGTAGAATACTGTAAGCCAGAAAGCCTGTTTCTTTTATTTTGTATTGGTGTGATTGGGCAGCATCTTTGGGCTTCAGGGAACTAGGGCAACCTCCTCTGACTGAACTTTTAGGCACGTTGTAGTCTGTGATGGTGGATAGAGTTTGAAGCTGATTAAATCATAAATTTTTGATCATGTGACATTACCTTCATAAGGTACAGAATAACTCATGGATAACTTCATTTCGCAAAATTGCTTATAATTGGTTGGAGTTTAAGGGGCTACTATTTTTTTAAATCCTTGTAGCTTTTGATAACAGTTCTGATGGTGTGACTTTGGTCATGAGGTTATCTCCTTGGATTCATTTTGTCATTTCTAGTCTTTGAACTGCCAATGTTGGAAGCCAATATTAGTAATTTGTCACATTAACTTTAAGAGTGTCTGTAAGAAATAGGTTTTATTTCATTTTAGGCAGTGTGGGATTCTTGACTTGGATTCAGATTCTGACTCTAAATTTGGATTAGTCTTTTACTCTCTTTACAACTTGTTTTAAAAATGAATCTCATAGAACTTTAGAATTAAATGTGACCTTAGAAATCATCTCGTGAACAAATTTCACCAAAAGAGAAACTGAGGCCATAGAAATTTTGTGCCATTGCTCAATGTCACATATTTAATGAGGATTGATGACTGATTCCAAAAAGCAGAAGTATTTAATGATTGATCTCTAAGGTCCCTTTGCATTCTAATTCCTTTGATTTTAATGGGGCAACTTTGTAATCTACATGGAGCACAAGGTCTGGAATTATTATAAAATGGAGTTCCAATATGCCTGAAATTCGAACTCCAGTATGCTAGAAAAGTTCATATTAATATTCCTGATAGCAGGCTATCTTCAAAGGAAATGGTACAGATGGAAAATTTTTCTTTTTTGAAAAATTTAGAAATCATTAATGAAAAGAAACTTGGATTTATTTTGAGATGTGCCTTCAGATCAATAAAAAAAAGCTTTGAGTTAATTTAGAATATTCTGCTCATCTTACAGGTGATGAAAAGAAGCTCAGAAAAAGTAAAAACCTTAGAAAGTCATAGTTAGCCAAGAGCAAGACCAAGAGTAAAACCCATATCTCCTGACCCTTTTCTAAGAAGGAATGGAAACTTAATATTAAGAGTGCATGGAGACCAATGTTGACAAAGCTGAGAGCATAGTATTTTTGTATTCAGTTATGTGTTTTCTATATTAGGAACAAAATGCCGTGGAAGCACGAGAAAAAAAGCTAAATTTCCTCATTAGCCAATACGAGGTTTTAAAAAGTTGTTGTTTTGCCTAGGTAGCATGAGTAACATGTCATTTAGCAATAATTATAGTAACTGCTTATTGTTTTACTGACTGGCAGAGCGAGCAGTTGAATAAACCCATATGGCACTGCATATCAAAAAGAATTCTCCCTTTACTCTCACAACATTCTCACAAATATAAATGAGGAAGCCTAAAAACTGTACTGATTGATGATGTCTTCTAAGTACAGGATCTTCTTTCCCAATAATACAGCCTAAGTACTCTTTGGTCTTGTTTTCAGGGCTTCTTTCCATCTTACTTTCCCTTGAAGTTTTCTCTGTGTTATTTTGTGTCTTCCAGTTAGAAAGAAAGCACTTTGAGGGCAGGGGCCTCCTTCCATTTGTATTCCAGGGCTCAAAGTGCTCACTTGGCACAAAGGGACCACTTAATAGAACTTTTCCCATTCCATTTTAAAACTGTTTACAAAAAAGGTTCGTGAAGCAATTGATAATAGCAATTTAAATTAATCCATCAGTTAATAAACAAGTATGTAATGAGTATCTATATAGTAGGGAACATGGTGAAATGGAAAGAATGATGACTTGGAATCCAAAACCTTAGATTTCAGATTTGGCTCTCCCACTTCCAACTTTGACAATCATTTTTGAACCCCATTGGTCTTTGTGTCCCCATTTTAAAATAAAAGCATTGGACTATATAGTCTTTAAGGTAGCACTTTCAACCTCAAAATCCCGTGATCCTAGTATGAGTTAAACAAAATCTAACCACTTTAACCCCTGGGCTTTATTAATTCATTAACTAGTAAGCATTTTGTAGGAGCCTAGGCTCAGCACTGGGGTAATTACTGGAAATACAAAGACAAAGTAAAAATTTCTGGGGGGAGAGAGAGAGAGAGAGAGAGAGAGAGAGAGAGAGAGAGAGAGAGAGAGAGAGAGAGAGAGAGAGAGAGAGAGAGAGAGAGAGAGAGAGAGAGAGAGAGAGAGGGAGAGAGAGAGAGAGAGAATGAGAATGAATCTCTTAAAGGCTTAGAGAATTATGTAGATCCCAGAGAGGTTAGTTGACTTATTTAGTAACTGTAAAAGTTAGGATATAAACCCAAGTTTTCAGATCTCACACTCCTCCATTAAATATATAAATATATATATATATATATATATATCATATATATATATATGTATACACACATACACATATTCCTGAGTCACATATTGTGAAAATATAGTCAAAATAAATACAAAGCAACTGTGAGAGTTAGAGTACCAGAAGATGGGGGCATTAGATAAGATTGTTGAAAGCAATACTTGAATTGTCTTTCTTATTAAAGTTATTTAGTTTTAACATTATTTTCTTTTAAAATTTTGAGTCCTATTTTCTTTTTTCTTCCACACCTCTCCCACCCTTCGAGAAGACATACAATATATCAATTATACATATAAAATTAAGCAAAATATTTTCCATATAAGCCATATCATAAAATAAAAAGTAATAAATTTATACTTAAATTTGTACTCAGAGTTCATCAGTTTTACCTATGGGGAAGGATAGTATTTTTTTTTTAATTATGAGCCCTTTTGAATTGTCTTGGATCACTATATGGCTCAGCGTAGCCAAGTCTTTCTCAGTTGATCATCATTAAAACATTGATGTTAGTGTGTACCATGTTCTCTGATTCTTCTCACTTCACTTTGCATCAGTTCATAAAGGACTTAGCTATAATGCTATAGGTCTGTTTTTCTCCCCTCTAATCCCACCTCCCCAATCAGTCATTTCTTATAGTGCAGTCATATTCCATCACAATCATATGCCACAGCTTGCTTAGTCATTTCCCAACTGATGAATATCCTCTCAATTTCCCATTTTTTGCCATCATAAAAAGAGCTGCTCTACATACTTTTATACATGTAAGTTTCTTTCCTTTTCCTTTGATCTCTTTGGGGGTATGGATCTAGTAGTGGTATTGCTGTTTAAGGGGTATGCATAACTTTTTAGCTCTTTGTGCATAGTTCCACCAGTTCTCTAGACTACCAACAATTTGTTAATGTGCTTTTTCCCCTCATCCCTGCCAGCATTTGCCATTTCTGAAAGGTGTGAGGTGGTACCTCAGAATTGCGTTTATTTGCCTTTCTCTAATCAATATTGATTTAGAGCATTTTTTCACGTGACTATAGATAACTTTGATTTGTTCTAAAAGCTGCCTGTTCATCTCCTTTGGCCATTTATCAATCAGGGAATAGTTCTTAAAAAAATGGATTCAGTTTCTTATGTATTTGAGCAACAAGGACTTCATTAGGAAGAATTTGCTGTAAAACTTTTTTGTTAGTTCGTTGTCTAAGGTACGTTGGAGCAAAATGTAGTTTCCCTGATTATCTTTTCAGTCATCTCTATTTTTGTTTTTGCTTTGTCTGTAATCATGATTGCCCCCCTTAAGTTGAGTTTTGAAAGAAACCAGGTTCAAGTGAAGTTTAGTGGAGGAGTGCGTTCCAGGGATGAGGGACAGACAAGAAAAATGCAGAAAGTTGGGAGATGGAATGGCATATGTAAGCAGCAGCAAGTTAGAGGTATGATGGCTTCTCTTATTTCTGTTGTCTGTCGTTCCCACACACAAAAAAGTGGTTAAGATTCTGAAAGTAGAGAAAGAACATTTTGATCAATATAAGTTTCTTGTCATCTTCACGTCTGTGGTACTGAGATAGAATGACTCAATTTCACTATTACAAAATGGATTTATGAAGTGTACAAAACCACATGAATGGATTTACTGTCTACTAGACTAATTTTATTCATTTCAGTTGAATGTAGAATAGTTTAAATATTTTGCAAATATGCCTATATTTCCAATGTTTCTAGTGAGTAAAATATACCATCTGAAGGTTGATGTTAACAGTTTGTAGTAAATATTTGCTCACACTTTTCCATAGCACTTCAAAATTGATAAATCACTTCCCATATATGATTTCATTTCTATTATACCCTGTGAGATCACCACTTTTACTCATGGGGAAATAGACTTAAACAGGTTATGTGCATTATTTAAGGTCACACAGTCAGTGTCAGAGATGGGATGCAAACACTTATATTCTTGATTCAAAGTTCAGTTCTATCTCCATTTTATGCCACCATGTATCTTTCTAGCTGGTGGGTGATAACAGTAATAACCATCCATTCACTCCCTCAGTTAGCAGATCTTCCTAGCGAAAAGAACTCGGCTAGGTGCTAAAGAAGTATAGCATTGAATAATAACATAATCCCTTCCCTTGATGAACTCAGAGTTTAGTAGGAGAGATGAAACGTATATAATAATGGATTCATTATAAAGTAGAGTGTGATAAAGGGCATGGGAGAGAACAACCACTGTGCCAATTCAGAAGAGGGAGAGTTCGAGGGCCTCCCAAAAGGTTTCAGATAGTAGGTGGGTTTTGAGTTGGTGATTTCATCAGCTCCCATGGGCTCAATTATCATCTCTTATTTAGATGATTTCTAGATCTTTATATATAGTTCTAGTCTTGCATCACAAACTACCTGTTGGACATCTTGAATTAGATATTATTCTGTTGACATTTCACACTTACTATGTCCAAAGCAGAACCCAGTAACTTGCCCTCTAAACTGATCCTCTTCTGAACTACCTATTACTGTACAGGATATCATCTGCAAGTTTGCAGTCTTGGTATAAGCCTAGAGTCCTTTTCCTTCATGCCCCTGACCCAGTAACTTGCCAAATCTTGTAATTTCTCTTGGCTTTTCCTCCTAGTGACCCTGATTGAAACTCCCTCTATTCTTTGGTAGGTGGTCTTAGTGATTTATTAGTTTGAAAAATTCTTCATGCTGAAGATATAATGGAATTGGGAAGAGCTCTGGTCGGGAGAGTTCAAATCCCACTTCTGGTACTTACTACATCTATAACTCTGGAATGGCCCTGACAAAACCCTGTGTAGACCATCAGCCATGTGTGCTGCTATGCAGACTTATGTTTCTCATGACTCAGTTTAATTTCTGTAAAATGATCTTTGATCCCTTTGCACTCTAGAGTCACAGTCCAATCATTTTAAGCCATCCTAGTGATGAGCCACTCCAAACCAACAAAGGTTGGTACTAACAGCTTGATGAGCATCTAGGTGGCACAGTGGATAGAGTACCAGTCCTGGAGTCAGGAAGACTTATCTTTCTGAGTTCAAAACTGGCCTCAGACACTTACTGGCTATGTGATCAGGTTAAGTCACAACCCTGTTTGCCTCAGTTTCATTAGCTGTGTGTGAAGTCAAAGGTTTAGAATCTCCATTTATACATGTAGAAGAAAATAACTTTGCCTATCTTTGCCTAGAAAAAACCCCAAATGGGGTGAAAAGATTTGGATATGACTAGAAAATGGCTGACTGAAAGAGGATTTATAGAGTACATCACTGGGCTCATAATGAAAGTTCCAGCTTGTTTTAGGTCCATCTCTAGCTTTTTGATCCCTTGCTATAGCCTTCAAAAATCCACGTTCTCTTTGGTACCAGAATGAAGCATCAGAAGAGGACTTTAGTGGAGCCTAGTTTAAATAAGAAAGAAAAGAATTGGGGGAGAGATAATATTAGACATATTGAGGAGCTGAGATTGACAGGACTTAAAAGGAGAAATCAAAGGAAATTTCATTTTTCACCCATATAAGTGATTGTTCATACCATTAATAAAAAGAGGGGAATCAGGAAAAGAATGATTTTGAGGTATCCATACTGAATGTGGTTGTTGATGTGATGTCAAGACTGTTCTATTCTATAGGCAATTGGAAAAACTAGTCTTAAGCCTTAGAGAAGCATAAGCAAGGGACTGGGAAAAAATAATTAAAACTCATATTCTTTGAGGAGAGAGATAAAGCCATGGGATTAGATTAAATTATATAGGGACAAGATCTTAAGCAATATACCTTTCCTTCCCTCTCTCCCTCTTCCCTTTGTCCTTTCTTTCCTTTCTTCTTTCCTCTTCCATCCTTCCTTCCAAAGGGAAGATAATAAGAGATCTAGTTATTGATGGATTATAGGTCTGAAGAAGATAGAAGTAAATGAAACTTGATCTCTAAGTAGAAGAGCCTTGGTAAAGGGGAGGGATAGTTCTTTTCACATAAAAGGAGGAAGGAGTTATGGAGGTATGAAGAATTTGACAGGATTTAAGGTGAATTGTCTAAATACTTTCAGTAAAATAGAAGGTATTATTTGCTGAGTATTAGTAGAATGAGTCTAGAATTGAGGGCTTGAGCAGAGTGGAAAAGGCTTGGAAAAATAGTTTGAAGGAGTTGGCAAGAGATGAATTAAAAGATTATTGATCAGATATGTTTTTGCAGTGACTGTTTCCCAGCTTGTCATGCTCTCCCTCTCAACTTTTGACTCTTAGAAGTCTCAGTTTCCTTTAAGATCCAGTTCCTGTAGCATCCCTTCCAGGATATCTTTTCCTAATCCCATTTAATGTTACTTTCCATCTACTATGAATATCTTATATATTTTGATTTATTTCTATTTTCTCAACCATTAGAATATGTGTCCCTTAAGAATAGGGATTGTTAATGCCTTTCCCTTGTCTGCCCACCACTTGGTACAAGTGCTTGGCACATAGTAAGTACCTCATAAATGCTTATTTATTGACCCTGATAAATTAAGCAACACGAATTTTTGTTTGACTCAGTAATAACTGGATGAATTTCTTTAGGAATGGTTTGTGGCCTGAGAACAAGTTGCAGTGATAATCTGAAAAACTCGATAGCCAAAGGAATGAAGGATACTTGGGTTGTATTAAACACATTGTTTAAGTGGTAGAGCATGACATTTGGATGGAATAAAGAGGCAAATAAAGCCAGAAGGTGATCAATGGTCAAAACAACAAGGCAGAAGTCAGGGGTTATAACGATGTACCATAAGATGGACCCTGGCATTGGTTGAGGGCTAAGAGAACTGTGTTCAGGGATAGGAATTTCTAATTTTTGAGATCTTGGAGGAAGAGTCACTATGAATTCTGAGAGGTATCTTTGCTTGTGGGTGGTAGAAATCAAGCTGAGATGACACTCATATTGGAGCTAAGATGATCAGAGAGTTGTGAGATTAGTGTTTTAATGGATGTTGAAATAATTGAAAATAATGGTGTGGACAGTGAGTGACAAAAGCCACCAGGTTTGGAGAAAGGTGGAAAAGTGATTTGTAAGTCAGAAAATAAGGGCAAGAAAAATTGGGGATGTGATATATATTGCATTCAGTAGGCACTTTCGCAAAGGCAGTGGGGGAGGTAGCATTAGTAGCTAGGGGAGATGAGGAGTGCAGAGCAGTTTTCTGAGGAAGGGGGCACTTCCTCCCAGAAGATAGAGATTCTGAATGTTGAGGTAAGAAGAAAGTGCCTTTCTGGCCTTCTTGTATAGCTTTTGCGAAGCTCCAGAGTCTGGAGGTGGCATTCCTCTTTTTAGGTTAAGACACTGAATGGGGTGCTCTCTTCCTAGAAGGAAGAAGCACATTGCAGCAGCACAAGCTCACTGAACTGGTACCAAGTATTCTGAATTTCTGTGCTCTCACTTATTTTTCCCTAGGGGACATCTTCAAGGTTGGCTCCAAGGAATAATTCCCTTCCCCGAGGCAATAAGTTCCTCTTTCCAGCAGTGTGTGTCTGCTCACACATTCTGGATTTCAGTGTCAGAAATTCATTCAGAGTCTTTTGCCTTTTAGAACTTTACAGTTTATTGAGTAACCAAAAGGAGTTCCAATTAATTGTTTCAGCTGATAATTTGGAGTCTTTAGGCTAGAAATAAACTACATTTTTGAATAAAGAATTTCATGGTAAGCCACTTCATGGTAGACCAGGGTCACTGGGGGCAGGCAGCCAGAACAGCAAATTGCTTCATTGAAAGAGGTGAGGAAATGAAACAGAAAGATAAAAGGTTTGCACAAATAGCTCATTATGGCAAATTTTTAAAGTCAGAAAATGGGTGCTGTCCATGATTTATGTTGAAGATAGCTATGCTTGCATAATAAATTAACTTAGGGACAAAATGCAGAGAAAGGATGGGTTAGCACTGAAAATCTGGGCTCGGGGTGCAGTCCTTTAATAGATCCATGCCCCAGTGGTGATTGACACGGGTTTCCATTTCTGTGACATGAAGCTTTAGTAATTTAATTTTCCCCTGTTTTATTCGGTTTTGTAGGTAATGCATATCTCTGGAACTGAAGTATAAAGAATGGAGAAGGGTAGAGTATGGATGATAGGCAGTTTGCCCCACCTTTATCATAATTGTTATAACAATATCAGTCTGGATTTGCATAGCGTTGGAAAGCCTTTGAAGAACTCAGGGCTGATGTTGGAATATTGTGGCTCATTTCTAGATCTCAGCTGCCAAACCTCTATTGTAGCACTGCTTTGAGAAGTGATTCCTTCCTTCCCCCATTTCCCTGCCTAGCATGGACTCTGTACAGTTAGTCAATAAACAGAGGTGGTATTTTGGCTGCTCAGTCCTGTGGATTCTTTTCTCTGTAATCATTGGGTTTATTCGATAAGGACCCGATTGATTTCTCAGTTGCTCCTTTCCCAGAGGAGGCAATACTCTGGCAAGTATGGCAATTCATCTTTCCCCAGTAGCCCATGGAGGGGTGCCATTCCCTGTCTTTTCTGACCCAGAGATCAAGAGCCCAGCATCAGGAATGATTTCTTTGCCTTTGGGCAACGCAGCTTAGAACTGTGATGTCTGACTCGTAACCTTAGACTCTCCCAGGTGTTCTGGGCAGACTGGCCAGCTGAGGTTCTGCTCGGAGCTGCACACTCAGAGGGCCAAGCTGCCTTTTTTGGTTCAAACTTTCAGTCCATGAAATTTTGACTTTGAAAAGTAATTTTAACAATTTAATAAACTACATAATATGTTTTATAAGCTGGAGTGAATGATCTTAAGTATTTTGGTCTCTTTCATAACACAATGAAGCTAATATTGGTAAAAATACAGATCTTAGCTAGCACCATAAAGAGAGGCTAGATTTAATAAACAGTTATGAATGTTGGCAGCTGCCTATCAGATTGTATAACATTGGCTACAGCACATGAAGACAGTGTCAACTTACATTTTATCTCAGAAGTCTTTTCAAGGCGTTTATTTTACTTTCTCTTGAGTCCTTAACTTAATTCAAGTTATATAATTGGCTGACTATTTTTCCAATAGCTAATTGGCTAGATGCCAGGATGGAAATTATTGTCTAGCTTGGTGATGATCAGAAATTAACATGACATTTGTGTGGTAGTAACAGGATATATTAGTAATGTAATTCATGACTGTGAGAAAGAGTCCACCATCCCCTTCCCCCACCTATGATTAGCAGGAGGGGCTCCAAGGTGATGAAATGTTCCCAGCAGGCCCCTCACAGCAGTGGAGAACCAATCTCAATGGCAAATTTAGTTTTAAGTTCTTTAGAAAAACTGTGTGACTTGCAATTAATGACTACAAATGTCAATTT
Organism: Monodelphis domestica; assembly: GCF_027887165.1. NCBI lineage: Eukaryota > Metazoa > Chordata > Mammalia > Didelphimorphia > Didelphidae > Monodelphis > Monodelphis domestica. Next base: position 34,940,816 of record NC_077233.1, on the reverse strand, counting down.
AAAATCTCCCAAATATTATAGTAATGTTATATTTCAATTACAAAATTAGACTTAACACAGAAGCTATGACATTGTTTTAATGTGCTCTGCTGAGAGTGACAGTTTATATTGATAAATTTATATAGTGTAGGTGGTTATAAATTCATTGGATAATGTTAAGCATGTTGCTCCATACATTTTAGTAGAGAAAATTATTTCCACTCTGGTTAGGTCTCAAAAGAGGTGGAGTTGGGGGGAGGCGTTATTTTTAAAGAAAAGAGATTTTTCAGCCTCTCTGATATTTGCTCTAAAATGGTGTTCTCACTTTTGTCAGAAAAAACTCCAAATTTTTTAAACTAAGTTTAAAATTGAGTATATATTACTTGTAAAATTGAACATAGGTTTTATGACATAAGAAATTAGTTTAGAAATGTGATAAAGTAATCCATATTTATATTAGAGATACTTTCCATTCCTCTGTAAGCCCCACATAGAATTATAGATACACTTTTTCTGGACATACACACTCACTACAGGAAAAAAACAACAACTTTGACACTCACTCAGTTTATCTTAAATCAAACGCTTCTGTGGAGAATTTTAAAAATCCCCTAACCAGGTGAGGAGGGTCTGACTAAAACCATTTGGCACATTATACACGTGGCATCTACCCAGAGGGCAAGCTTAAAAAAATCTGACAACCATCTGTGTGTTTCCAAGTTTCTGGATTTTGGCATTAGGTAGGCAAAACATTAATATAAGTGGTTGATTTTTCTTCAGTTTTCATCCAGATGTTTTGACATTATGCATGTAGTGAAAGGCTGTGGGATAGACAGGATCCTTCAGTGTATAAGAGAAAGCATCAACAAGTAAACGACTGGCTTTTACATGGGATTTTTGAGTTTATAAGACAGTTCATGGAGATTATTTCATTTGAGAGTATCAGGCTGAGAAAGGAGGGTATGATTTATATGCAGAGCAGTGCAGTATAGTTTATGACTTTTAAAAAAATAACTCTTTTGGAGTGGGAGTTCAGGTTGCTGATGGGAGTTTTAACAAGTAACAAAACATTTGTACTGTACCTGTTGTAATTAGATGAAATTTTGGTCCACTGCTTGAAGGTCAACAGAGCGGCATCCTGACCTGGTCATTACTATACTATACTGGTCACAGTGGTACATTCAGTGTGTTATTTGTCCAGGTATACACTAACATCTCCCTCAGATTTAGCATTTTGTATCCCATTTTGTAAGATTATATATATTTTTTACAGTAAAGCCCAGTTTTTAATTTGAAAATAAATATATTTTTGTGTTTTCAGTTTGATGGACTTAAGCAAAATAAAAACATTGAGTGATTAGTGTCATTTATGAGTTAATATTCAGTAAATTCCTTAATAAAATATGCTGAGTGTAAGCCTAAAAAGTCCTAGGCTTGGGGTTAGGGAAGTAGGGAAAATATAGTTTTTTATCTTAAAGAGTTTCCTCAAATGTTCCTGAGTGGCTTTTAAAAATAATTGTTCACCTTATACTTTGATGATCCAAGAGCCTTAGACCTTGAAACTAGAATGATTCCTTGAGGTGATCCAGATTGGCTGCCTCATTTTACCAAAGAAGAAATTGAGACCCAGAGTAGACTTTTTTATTTAAATTTTTATTTTTAAATATTTTTCCATGTTTCCATGGTTCATTTTCTCTCTCTCTCCTCTGCCCTTCTCCCTCGCAGAGCCAACAAGCAATTCCACTGGGTTGTACAAATGTTATTACTTGATACCTATTTCCATATTATTCATTTTTGCTATAGAGTGATTTTTAAAAGCCTAAACCCCAAATCACACGCCCATATATACATGTGATAAGTGATGTCATATATTTTGCTTTACATGTGATAAGTGATGTCATATATTTTCCTTTTGCTTTTCTACTCCCGTAGTTTTTTCTTTACGTAGACAGCATTCTTTTACATAACCCTTCAGGAGTGTCCTGGCTTGTTACATTGCTACTAGTAGCAAAGTCTATTACATTGGATTGTTCCACATTTCACTTTCTGTATATAATGTTTTCCTGGTTCTGCTCATTTCACTCTGCATCAGTTCATTGAGGTTCTCCCAGTTCATATAGAAATCCTCCAGATCATTAATCCTTACAGTACAATAGTATTCAATTACTATCATATACAACAATTTGTTCCGCCATTCCCCAATGAACAGACTACCCTTCATTTTCCATTTTTTTTACCACCATAAAGAGTGCAGCTATAAATATTTTTGTACAAGTATTTTTCCTTATTATTTCTTTGGGGTACAATCCTAGTAGTGATGTTGCTAGCTCAAAGGGTATGTATTCTTTTAAAGCCCTTTGTGCATAATTCCATATTGCCTTCCAGAATGGCTTGATTAATTCATAACTCCATCAGCAATGCATTAGTGTCCCAATTTTGCCACAACCCCTCCAACATTTATTATTTTCCTTTATTGTCATACTGGTCAATCTGCTAGGTGTGAGGTGGTACTTCAATGTTGTTTGGATTTTCATTTCTCTAATTATGAGAGATTTAAAACACTTTTTCATGTCTTTAGTGATAGTTTTGAATTCTTTATCTGAAAACTGCCCATTCATGGCCCTTGACCATTTGTCAATTGGGGAATGGCTTGATTTTTTTTGTACAATTGAATTAGCTCCTTATAAATTTGAGAAATGAGAACTTTGTGAGAGGTTTTTTGTTATACATTTTTTTCCAATTTGCCAGAGTAGACGTTACATGACTTTTTTAAAGTCATCTAGAAAATGAACAAAGAAATGAGGATGAAAACTTGAGCCTCTTACTATCTTATACTGCCTCTAATATTCATAAAAGATGCATAACTATGTTCCTTTCAACTGAAAATTTTCATGGGAAAAGAAGGTCTATATGACATGTTGGGAAATCTCTCAACCCCTAAAGAGCACCTCTACTGGCTTCTTGCTGAAGTTGAATATCCTATAGATTTTTCCACTTGGTTAAACATTGTCCTCAGTATAGTCCTCTTTTAAAAGCAGGACATTCCAAGTAGGTAAAGTACATTAAATTATTGGTATCTAATTAATTAGTAAATTCATTTTGTCATATTCTTTCCCCAATGACAAAAGGCAAAGGGCAGTGCTAGCACATTGGGCATCTGGTGAGGGAATGATTGATAAAAGTGGGAAATGGTAGAGAAATAGGAATTGGGAAAGTACTGAGACAAACTATCTACTCTGCCATTTTGTCTAAGATTGGTAGCAAGTGTAAAACGATATTATCCTAGAGTGTTTTTGTGTGGCATGGACTAACGCCAATACCTTTCCCAGGAAAACTCCAAATGGCATCATGAAGAGTCAGACACAAATGGTGGACTATACAACATAAAGTGTATCATGCCTCCCCCCATTCTTTTCCCTGCAAGCTATAAATCCCCAGCTCTTTTAGTTGGTGGTCACATGACATGTACCCAAGAGCTTATAACTATTTCATTGTCCTCCTTCAGAATCCCTCCAGTTTATCAATGCACCCTCTGATATGGAGTGCTAAGATATGACCAAGAGTCAACAAATAACAAATGTGGTCTGATGTAGGGATGGTACATTGGTGGTGTTGTCTCTAGTCTTTGACATTGTACTTCTCAGTGTAGCTTCAGATCATATTGTTTTAGCTGCCATGTCACATCATTGACTCATCTCAAACTTGTCTTCTCGGATTCCCATGGGTTTTTAAAAAATTTTAGACCAGCTGTACTCTTACCACACCTCCTCTATGTTATACTTAAGAAGTCGGGTTGGTACACTCTAGTTTAAGACTTGACTATCCAGTCTATCACTCCCTTTTAATCAACCTGTAATTAATTTTGTGTTATATCTTTCATCTACTCAAATCTTCATGGTTTCTCATTGTCTCCAAAATAAAGTATAAGCTCCTTTCTTGGGTATTTGAATCTCCCCAAAACTGGTACCAAACCACCTCATAAACTGTATCTTACGCTTTTAGCTGTTTTTACATTTTAGCTAATTGGGGAAAAGTTATCACCTTCTGTTGTTCTGGTGTGTCTATAATCCCTGTGATAGGGTTCCTTCTCCCCCACTTACATTTGCTGATACCTCTCCATCTTTTTTCTTTCTTTCTTTTTTTTTTTAAAACCCTTACCTTCCGTCTTGGAGTCAATACTGTGTATTGGCTCCAAGGCAGAAGAGTGGTAAAGGCTAAGCAATGGGGGTCAAGTGACTTGCCCAGGGTCACACAGCTGGGAAGTGTCTGAGGCCACATTTGAACCCAGGACCACCCATCTCTAGGCCGGGCTCTCATCCATCTTTTTTCTTAAAGGCCCAATTCAGTTTTACCTTTTTCAAGAATCCTTCCCAAGTTTGATCTCTCCCTTCTCAAATGGCTCATGACATATTATCTAAGTCTGTGCATTTTTTATGGTTTACTTCTTGTTGCGGTTATTTGTATACTGCCCTAAATTTCCCTCTTCTACTAAAACTCCTTGATTGCAAGGATAGTGTGTTGCTTATATTTTGTACACCAGTACTTTCCAGATAATAAGAACTTAATTTTAAAAATTGAATTTTCCTTTCATTACAACCATGAAGAGCATCTCCTTCCCAGACTCTCCATGTCAGTGTGATTTGGAAACAAAGGGACTAAAAAACAAATTATGAATGAATCAATGCAAATTAATAGACTTTTTAAAATGTTGATGGGTTAGCGAATCATTTTTTATGCAAAGCACAGAATTATTTTTACATGTTTATTTCATAGTTTTATTTTCAATACTTTGCTGAGTCTGTGACCTCGATGTGGGTATTCCTTTCTACTATGCACATTGTAGCCCAATCATGTTCTTTCATTCTATAGTCTTGTTCATGTTGTCCTGAAAATCCTCCAAAGATGTCTATCTAACATGTTGATCCCCAAAGGATTATAGATTTACAGTTAACGTGGGAACTTAGAGGCCATTAACTCAATCACATAATATTACTGATGAAAAGACAGAGGTCCGGAAAGGATAAGAAGGAGAAATGAATGGTCCAAAGTCAAACACGTAATATGTGGTAGTCCCAAGATTTGAACCTCAGTCCTGTGACTCCTAATTTAGAACTCTTTATGTCACATGATGCTGGGTCTTCCTCTAGATCTCTTGACATAGAATGGATAACAGTAGGCACCAGAACTGTCCATCACCTTGTGGACAATCTTGTCTTCTTGTCGTTTCATCTCTCTTTATTGAAATTGTTCATGCCACTGCTGTGAAGTTCTTCATTGTTAACATGTTATAGTATACTCCAGTTTATTATGAATCTACCTATTGCCTTTTAATTAATCCTCAACTTAATCTCATTGGAGACTGTTACATGATTCACAACCATATAGCATCATCAAAATAATTTTAAAAAATAATTACTTTGTTTCTTACATTAAAACGTCAAGTTAGCTCACCCTCTCCTTCCTCTCTCCCAATTCCAATATAAAATAAATTATTTAGAATAATTGGCAAAGAAGGAGTCCTGCTAAACTCCTCATATAAAACAAATATGTTGATGGTACCTAAACCAGGAATAGCAAAAACAGAGAAAAAATTATAGGTCAATTTCATTAATGAATGTTGTTCCAAAAATCTGAAATAAAATATTAGCCAGGAGATCATAACAATATATCACAAAACTTATATGACCAAACAGGATTTTTGCCAGATATGCAGAGATGGTTTAACATAAGAGAAGCTATTAAAATAATTGACAACAAAAAAATAACAAAACTCCTATGATTATATCAATAAATGCAGAAAAAGTTTTTTGACAAAATGTAACAGTAATTCCTATTAAAAACATGTGAAAATCTAGGTATGAATGGATTTTTTTCTTAGAATAATAAGTATATACTTAAAGTCATCAGCAACCCTTATTTGTAGTGGGGATAAATTAGAAGCCTTCCCTATAAAATCAGGAGTGAAACAAGGATACCCATTATCACCAATATGATTTAATATTATATTAGGATTCTGTTGTTAAAAAGATGAATATTTGTATTAGGGAGAAGTTTGGGGTTACTTATAGCACTCTGAAATGCCTCTCCCCTTTCTTTTTTTTTTGTGTGTTCAACAGTAGGACCAGGTAATTCATCGTCATGAATATTGTTTACTGAATATACATTATATATATATATATATATATATATATATATGGCTATTCATTTAAATGCACACACACATATATACATATTACACGAATTACCCATTTATTGGCATATCATCATCTGGACAAATGCATGCTCTTGCTTTTTTTGTAGATAGAATGTGCTCCTTTGAGTCATCATGAATCTTATTTAGGATACTTCAGTGTTCTAAGACTTGAAGCAGCTATCACAGCATCATGACAGCCATGGTTTAATTTTATTGATTGGAAAGAAAACATTGAGTATTGATACTATCCATCACTGGACAAAATATATACAGACATGTTTATATTGATATTTCATTTCATTATTATCTTTCCATTTTCTAGTTTGGAGACCTCTAAATTGATAGATATAGTTAACTATTGAAAGTGAAATGAGTAAGAAATCTGATCCATAGATGAAATAGAGAATTTTTGGAGGCTTACAGTTAAGTTTGAACATTACTTCACTGTAATATTTTCTTGCAGTTTTATCATTATTAGAGTTTTTACAAAGTAGTTTGGGAAAGAATTCTGTCACTGAAGTATATATGAGTTGACAAGTGTAAATATGTACTTAGAGAATTTCAAAATGTGTATTATTTACTGATCAACTGTAATGGCTCCAAAGGAGCCATTACATTTAGTCATATCATGCCAATCTCTAGAAAACTATTATGATCATAATATAGATATGCATATGAAAATATAAATAAGTTATTGTGCCTATGCAGTGGCTGCTTTCTAATTGTCAATAATGTTTCTGCTTTATAAATTCAATAGATAAATTTAATCATTATGTTAAATGGATGCAAAATTATAGGAGAAATAAATGGTAATTAAAAACTGGGACCCCTGGGGAAGAAAGATCTGAGTGATTTTTATGACCATCTTAATTCTTTTCATAAAATTCTTTGTTTACATTTTCTTTTTCCGTATGTGTGTGTGTATGTGGGGGAATTTAGACTATGTTTTCATAACTATGTTTTATAAAGTGCTAGGAAGTGGAGAGAGGAGTTGGGAAGGACATATAGTAGCCATTTTATCAATTATTCCATTGAAACAGTGTAGAATTTTTCCCAACTTCAAAAACAATGCAAAATTTATTTTTTTTATTCAAGAAATAATTACGTAGATTTGTAAATCAATGGAGAAAGTACAAAATTTCATTCTATGTTCATGATGACCTGAAATTAACAATTTAGTCTAGGGAAAATGCTTAATTTTTTGAACTTACACAAGTTTTTGTGTATTTTCCATAGAAAGATATGCTTCTTTGGGAATTTCATATTATTACTTGGCCTAGACTAAAATGCAAATTAATTTTTTTCACCAGAAGCATTAAAAAAATCTCATAATTAGATATCAATTAGGAGGTACAAAAGTACTAACTATTGTCCTGTCCCTATGGTCACAGAAATGCCAAGAAAAAACAAGGTAAGATATCAAGATAAAGAAAAAAAAGGTTTGTAATTGTAAAAGATATGGACTATTATGTCGAACAATTTTAACTAAGGAAAAAAAAATCAGCAACCAAAGTTGTGGCATGCTTCAATATAATTTATTGATGAAACAAAATGAGACTTAAGTGGAAATTTGAAGTGATGATAATTAAATGGATTGGAGGGTTTAAAATAAGAAAGAAAAATTTAGATAAATTGGTACCACAAATCAAAGATCCTCTCCCCTCCCACTTCCTTCCCCAATCTGTGATGTCATGGACAGTCTGAAGGATTTTTTGTCTTTGAAGTATAGGGTGGCTGGAAGTTCTGTAAGCAGAAATATATAAAGACAAGGAGATAGACAGGAAATAGTGAATTCCAACAATGAGTCATCTCCATAAAAGTGAAAACCAAGGTAGAAAACTACAGTGAGACATCTAAGAAGGAAAAGATATATAGAGAAGTCTAAAGACAAATCGTGAGGTGTTCCATATTGTGAGAGATGATGTAAGCCTGTACCCAGGGTGGGGGGAAAAGGGGGTAGGAAAGAAGACAGTCTTTGAGAACTGGGTTAAAAATAGCCTAGATAGATTTCTTATTTTCAAATATCATGCTGAACTTGACCTAGAATTGAGCAGCCTTGACTGGCAGCTGAAAAGGTGGGAAAGTGACTTGAGGGCTAAACTACTATTTTTCTAGATGGGGAATAAACATTCCCAAAAGGAAAGCTTTTAAAAATAAAGTGTCTTGTTTTCATGCAAATGTTTATTGCAACAAAAGTGGTTCCAAATGAAGAAAACTCACAGCTAAAATTGTATCCTAAGAGAGCATTTTACAAGGGTTTTTATGAAATTTATGAATGACTAAAAGACATTTTTATTTGAAAATTAGAAATGAAACTATTCCAAGACCAAGACTTTAGGTAGAGTGTTTTTATTTGCAAGATTTATCTTTCATGTTTCCTATCTATATGTTGTTGCGTTCTGAACATCAATAATAATTTGTATTGAGACACTGTAAATTGTGTTTATATACATGCATTCATATGATAATAATTAGTGTTTTTTACAAGTGGTCTACATATCATTAAGATTTAGGAGATGGAGAATCAGAAAGAAAAAGTTGATAAAGAGATGAGACCCACTTATCTTAGTTTCTTTCCAGTCTTCCTAACTAGGGTAACTACCACCAGAAAACTACTACTGAAGAAACTTGAATTTTCCTCTGAAGCCAAATGCAATGTATGAATAGGATGCCTTTGTTAGGGATCATTACACTACTTAAGGAATGTCAGGATGAGATTGTTTGCATAGTTATCACAGGAAAAAGGAGTCCTAGTCAAACTGACCCCTCTATATTGCCTCTGCAGCCACAATACCAAATCAGCAGAGAATTCCTCAGAGACTCTCATTCCTCATTACCTGCAACCCCTTTCTCCCCCCCCAAAAGGATTGATTTTTTTGGGTTCATTTTTACTCTTAAAAATCAAGTCTGAATGCACAGAGCTAACAGTCACAGCTGCTTATAGATTTGGAATGTCACTTTGATTCCCCTGGAATCATTTAATTTAATTTAATTTCTTAAAACTCAAGTGCCTGAAATTCTGAAATTGGTAAGGAATTTGCAGTGGGAAATTGTGGAAGGTTTACAAAATCATGGTTTCATATTTCCTAAAGAGATTTTTTCCCTAAAACACATTCCTCCCCACCCTCCCCGAAAGTAAGCCAAGGACAATATTAACTATAGAAGGAAAAAATATATATGTATGTGTGTATGTGTATGTATGTATATATTTCAAGCTCTGCTTGCCCATGAAAACACTCTAACTTGGGAGATGGCTCCATTCCTTTGACTTAACACATTTCATTAGCATGAATATTTACCATGGCAACAGACATGTCACATGATGTGGGTGACACATGTACATTGAACCAGGTTGAATGTCTGTGAGTCATTGTTTCCATTGACACAGTGACTGCAGTAACTTGGAGTGGGATGCTTCAAGTGGGTGGCAGTGCCAGTGAAGCATGCTACCCTAGCACCCAGCGCGTGCATGAAAAGGAAACATTAGTAACTAAATAGGCAATGTAAACTTTGCTTTCCTTGGCTTTTTAGAGAAATACATGTTTGACTAAAAACCTCTTTGCTTCTTGCATTCATTTGAAGGCAATTTTTGTTTGTAACAACCTCCTAGAAGCTTGACAAAGAAACTCCTTTCTTTACCAATTGTTCCCTTTTGCACTTGGCAAGCTTTGAAGCCCTCCTTCTTCTGATTATCACATTTTTTCTGTTTACTTAGTTGTTTATACTGCAGATTTATTGACAAAATCAGCATGATCCTGGGAATAGTATTTTATTTTATTTTCAATTATGAATTTTATTGAATTTTTTGGTGTAAATAAAAGGGAATGATATTTTATTCCCATGCTCCTGTGGAGAGAACTGGAGGGGAGAGCACACAATAGTATTTTCATAGAAGAGTTGGCAGTTGAAAATCTTTTAATTTCTTAGTAATGTCATGAGTCGGGGGAAAATGTGGAATCTGGAAGGCAGTGTAGAAATGATAAGGACAGATTTTGATTTTTAGCCTAATGAAATTTTTGCCAATTTTGTTAAATTTTATAGATTAGCATTTTAATCATTTGGTTGTGTTTCTGGCATGGTAAGGTTATCCTTGTTTCTGTTTCTTGATAAATCCAAAGTGAAAAATGAATAATTTTTAATTAGTAGAATCATAAAACCAATTGAAGCCAAATGTTTCTTCCCTTATGTAAACTGTGAGGTTTCACATTTCACTTTAATCATTCTAGTGAATTTTATTTTCTAAAGGTATTTCAGTTTGCTTTTTCACAGATATGTAAGAATAGTGAATATCTACAATTAACTTGTCATCTTCCTTGTTTCCATTTAAAAATATTTTTAAATTATTAATTATATTAATGTAATAACCTTGGTTCCTAAGGAATCAGTGATACAAATTATGATGAATTTTCAAGCACTGTCATGTACTGGATTGAGGCTAGAATTGGAACAAAGCCCTGGGTTCAAATCCTACCCCCAATATTTACTAGCTCTATGGCAAGTGGTAAGTCATTTAACTTCAGCCAACTTTCTGAGACTTATCTATTAATATTAACCTGGAGTTAGATTGGGAACTGCATATTCTTGGCACATGATGATATATTTTATTCCTGGGTTCTCCAAAGTAGGGACTGTTATGGCATACATGCTATGACTTGTGATCAACCAATCAAAGAGTAGGCAGGTCACATCCGTTCTCCTTCCCATAGCCAATCAAGGAGCTTGCAACTATACTATTAATCCTAGATGTTCCTTTAGTCTACTCTCTCCGTCTAGAGTACAGTCTACCAACTTTCTACCTTTTGTGACAGAGCAATTATAACCTAACGACTACCATAGGAGCAGCTACATAGGTGACTTTGGGAAAATCTTCCCATTTTCACCTTCAGCTTTTGGACTTGGCAGGACCCATTGGAGAAAGAGAACATGCTCCAGGGCAGGACTAGTATGTGAGATACCCTCCCAGCACCTCCCTGCCAAAACAGCAACAAGAACAACAAACAACAAATCATACACATGTTTTTAGTTTGAGGTGAGACAAATTGAATCATCTAAGATAATGGGAATATAACAGATCACAGACCTTGTTGTATTATCTTTCTCTCTTTTCTTAATCACTCATTTGAACTTCATTTTTACCATATTCCTTTAAGCCATACAGATTTGATGCCTTTTTTCACTCACTCTCCTTCACATATATTGTCAATTACCAGACCTAGTTCTTTCTGTCTCTACATTGTATATCTCACTTTTCCCTCCTTTCTACTCAAAGAGCCACCACTCCTCTTTAGGACATTCTTACTTCCCACCTGGGCTAATAAGTCTCCTAATTGGTATCCTTACCTTAAGCTTCTCTTTTCCAATTTACCTTTCACACAGGCATCATAGGGATTTTCTTAGAGCTCAGGTCTGGCTGTGACACACTCTCCTATTCAGTAAACTCCAGGAGCTCTTTATTGTTATGAAAATAAAATATTATTTCACGCTTTAAAACATATATGTGTGTGTAAGTTACTATATCTAATGAATGCATGCTCACAATTTTTTTAGTGATAGGGAGGAGTACATGACCCAAGGTGGTTTGAGGATCATTGCTTTATTTAGCTGACTTCATCGACTTTTTTGTGAGATGCTTCTTATAGGGAAACTTAATAAGTAGTACCAAGTCTTAAACTTGGATTTATGGTATTGACTTTTTTGAGAGATGCTTGTGATCTGTGAGATTTTGGGCAAGTCACTTGGGCACCCCTATGTGCCAAAATTTCTTCATCCATAAAGTGGATATAATGAAACTCTTCCTACTTCAGAAATAATTTTTAGGATTAAGGGAGTTAATGTATATAAAAATGCTCTTAGTGAGAAAGAAGTACTATTATGATATGGAAAGGGAATCAAGTTAGGAATTAGAAGAATTAGATGAATTTGGGTCTTAATTCTCAGCAATAAGGCTCTAAGTAAGTCATATAATTTCTCCACACCTTGTTTGGAATGGTTTTGAATTTGTGAAATGAGAATAATAATACTTTGACTTTAGCTCATAGAATTGGTGTGAAGATAAAATATTTTATAAAAGGTGGCTATATGATTGTTATTGTAATAATTTTAGGAGATAATATTTTATCTTTTGGGAGTTATTTTTAATTATATACTACTCATCTTTGTTAATAGGGTTTAGATCAAAACAGTCTGAGGACAAGTTGCTATTCTTACTATTCCTTCTTCTAATACCTTCCTATTATTCTTTACTATTTCTATACTAATATTTTTATGTTTAATATTCTGCACACTCCTGCATAAGTAGATGAAATGATTGCTTTTCCTAATTGAATAAGGGCATTAGGATATAGGCTCTTCTTCTGTAGGTACACAGTAGTAGTCAAGAGGACAGGAAACACATGCACCTCATTTTTTCCCATATGTCTTTAATTCCTTTTTCTGGGTCTTTATATTTTGAAAGTTTTTCATATCATACATTTTGGAGATTAGATGGATTTGTTATGGCCACATTTATTAAAAATGTTATTCTTTAATTTTTGTGGATCTGGGTGGAGTCCAAGCAGTTGCAGGCAACAATTCTCTTTGTAGTAATACTTTAGTTCTTTCTACTCCATTTTATTTGCTGAATTCTATAAGGATGTTTATGGTGATGGTGGTCATGATAATGATCATAAGAGATAATGTATGCTAAACTGCTTTGGGGATGACATTAATAATATTAGTACATGTGCTGAATGTACTATTCTAATAAACACAAAGGTAATAGAAGAAAAAAATAGGCTTATTGAATTTTAAAAATACATACATAGCTTTAAGTTACTGAGGATCCTGCAGTTCAGAATTGTTTTTATTAAATTACCTATTGAATGATTTGGATAAAAATAGTTTTATACCATTTTTCAGAAATATAAGTTGAGTTATTTTTAAACAATTACTTATTAAGGAACTGAAAATAATGAGACAAGTCATTGGCTCTCACAGCAGCTTCCATAGCTTTTCGTTTGCTTATGTCTGAACTGGGTGTGATTCTCCCAGTTGAAGTCTTCTTGTTGAAGGAGAATCTTCAGCAATGCACCGGGGAATAGAAAGGTTCAGTGGTGATGAGATATGGTTTAAACTTGAAGAATATGAGGAATGAGCAAAGCTGGAAATCTCCTGGCAACATTGAGATGGGGTCAGGTGCTCCTGAAGTAGGTGGGCAGCTTGTATTGTCTGGTGTAGGCCCCTTGGGAGGTGCTATGAATCAGGAGAGGCATCTCTGTACTGGGCTTGTAGAGATGAAGATAACACGTGTATGCGGGAAGTGTTAGATTGGAGGGGTTAACCCACAATCCTCAATCAAGGCTTTGATGATGGCTAGATAATAAGGTACAAAGTACTAACTTTTATCTTGTTTCCTTAGACATATTTATTTTATTTTTGACATTGATGAAGGTCATGTGACACCCAACTGGACACATTTAGATGTTTTTAGCTGAACAGAGCTGAATAGAACAGGAGTGCCATTTGCCTCTTGTTTGGACATGATTTTGCCCTCTATGGAACCCACTATGGCTTTCTCCCTTCCAGTTCAATGGCAACCATGGATGGGTACCAAGTGCATGTAAGTACTAAAAATGTAAATACACAAGCTGAATTAAGCCTTGCATTCATGGAGCCACCATTCTACTCTGCTGATACGTCTTACATGTTAATTTTATCACGTCTTCTGAAAAATAAGACATTAAAGTTTCTGTTTTTTTAAAAACTCTTCTCTTCTGTATTAAAATCAATATTAAATATTGAATCCAAGGCAGAAGAGTAGTAAGTGCTTGGCAGTTGGAGGTCAAATGACTTGTTCAAGATCACACAGCTAGGAAGTGTCTGAGGCCAGATTTGAACCCAGGAACCCCCCATCTTCAAGCCTGGCTCTCCATCCACTAAGCCACCTAGCTCCCCCAAGAGGTTCCTTTGATTTGTTTTTGGTGAGTTAATTCAGGGAAACAAACTCTCAAAGCAGTGATGTTTTGTTGTTGTTCAGTCATTTTATGTCATTTGACTCTTTGGGTCCCCATTTAGAGTTTTGCTATTTCCTTCTCCAGCTTATTTTATAGAACAACTGAGTTAAACAGGGTAAAGTGACATTTTTCTCTGACTCCAGATCCAGTATTCTGTCCATTGTGCCACCTGTCTGGCTTCTGATTTTTAGAAGATGAAAAACCAACAAAGAAACTCAATCCACAACCCTAATAATCTCATTGTTGAATAGCATACAAAACCAAATGACCATCAGGAACTTCATTTGTTAGGTACATAAAACTGCTATCAGTTGTCCAAGATACATTGATGAGGCATTTTCTTTGTGCCAAGTGCTATACTAGGTCAAGGAGATATAAATACAAAAGTGAAATTCTAGTCCCTGTCCTCAAGGAGCCTAAATTCTACTGGTGAGTTTTTAATATAGCATTTAAAGAACTATTCAGCGATGTTGGCAAAATCATAGGTATAATTCATAGAAACTTCTTAATATTGAGTCCCAGCTTCAATAGGATCTTTAGATCCTTTGTTAAGATGTGGAGATTGGACTTCAGAAATATGTACAGCACAATCTGGAAATTTTGATTATTTTCTAAAATGAAACAGCACCAAATTAGATGTTCACAATTGTCTCCTTTCTGAAGGACTTCACTGTTCAGATTGAAAGAGACAAAATAGAGTTTATATTTTTCCCCATTACTCTTCTAATGTAATCACTGCATAGGTGGTTCACCTTAGTCTTTTAATATTAATGAAATTCAGTTATTGTTATTTGTTCTTTTTGAACCTGATTGAGTGAAATGATTTTTGTTTCTTAAGTCTTTTCAGGATGTATATGATACCAGCTCAACCTGTTAAATAATGAAAACTTTTTTTCCATGGTTCATTGTCGAGAATACTGGACATGAAGTCAGACTCTAATCCCATCTCTAATAGTTGGAATACAATTCCTTTTAGAACCATATAGTGAAGATCAAATGAGATAATGGATGTAAAGTATTTTGAAAACCGTACAGAACTATATAAGTGTGATACAGATATAGATGCAAGTATTTTAGGTTTAGTTTTAAATTTGGCTTACTTTTGCATCATATGGACTTAGAATATTTTATTTTGTTACTATTTGGGTTTTTTTAATCAGGACTGAATCTTCTTTTCTTTTATACAAAGATAGAGTAGATGTTTTTATACAGAGGGAACGACTATCCTCTGTACCTTGGTGTTCTATATTAAAATGTGCTAAGTAACAGACTGATTATACAGTCTATTAGCTAGATTCCTATACATGCTCAGAAAATTTAACCAGAGCAGTTCAGGTGAACCCTTGATTAGGTAGACTTAGTGGGATCATCACATTGGATTTGACCTTCTCAGTAGACCATGTGCTATGAGACGAGGTAGAAGTGGCATTTAAAGAGATGAAGTTGTTAAAGTTCACCAGATGAAATAAACGGAGAAGAAATGAAATGTTGGGATTGTACAATTTTAAATGCAGGCATGTATTGATTTTCAGTGAGAGAAATTATAAAATAATCAAACAGATTATGGATGGCAGTATTATTAAAAGTGGGTGATTAAAAATGAGCAAATACCAATCAGTGGGCCCACTTGTTAATATTTATAAAACTTAATGAAGTGGTCTATACACATATTGGTGGCATCCTTGATGAAGACATGAGAAGAAAATAGGATTTTTCAGTGAATTTTCTATGTCAGTTTATATCCTCATAGACACATAATCAATTGACTATCAGCAAAAACTTATTGAGGGTTCATTACATGCCAACTATTGTGCTAAGTGCTTGGGATACAACAGAAAAGGGAAAAAAACCAGTCCCTGCCCTCAAGGAACTTACAGGTTAATGGAAGATTGGGAATTGACTGAGAATCTTAAGTGATGCAATATCCTCCTATATTTTTGTCTTTTGATATAAAATAAGAGTCAAATAGAGCAGAATGTCTCCTTAAAAAGCCTCCAACAACATCTCCCAGTTTCCATGCTAAATGCTAGTTACCACAGAGATAATTTTGTTCATTAGTCTTATTATCATCAGGCAAAGGACAAAACAAGGAGACATTTGCCAAAGATATTTGCCAATGTCACGAAGGATGTCCTGAACAAAATCCAAATGTAGGAACAATCCAGGATTTACAGTGGACTTCAGTAGTCTCCAAATACTCTTGTTTGCAAATGATATTGTGCCAATTTCATTGGAGTGTGGAAAACTGGAGAGTCATCCTAGAGAAATCCATAATTTCCTAGTCACATAATAATATATTCTCCCTCCTCTCTATCCATAAGGATCAAGAATTCATATTTTCTAGGTTGTGAAATATTCACTGGGAGGGCAGATAGCCCATTGAATTAGACCATCAATAAATGCATCTTGGATGCACTGGAAGAGACCAGAACTGAGGCGAGAATTGAAGGAGGAAATTGGGAGAATGGAAGGGAAAACACTTTTATTAAGCAACTATCATGTGTCAGGCTCTGTGTTAAAATATTATCTCATTTGATCAGGAGGAAGAGATCTAGCTGGATCCCATTTGGAAAGTTACATAGCACTTTTAATGACTCCAGGTTACTCTCTGCCATGAAGTCCCTTCCTTTAACACAAATCTGCTTTCTGTTGTAGGGGGTTAATTTAATCTTCACACTGTGACAGTATAGAATTGTAATTCATTGAACACAATAGTCTCTGAAGAACCAAAATTACAGGTGACCCAAAAGGAAATGAAAAAAATATTTTTGCTACCATTCACTTTCATGAACAAAGTAGGATAAAAGTCATCATCTTAAAATACATATATAACCAGTCGTGGTCCAGGTAGGGGGATAATATGTCAACCTCTTGAGTATGTGCCAGAAGCCATGCAGTATTAAAAAAGTCAGAAGAAGCCTGCCAATTCATTGATCATATAGAACAGCTATGGAGGATTTATTAGAAAATATGGGGGGAGGGGGAGGAATGGAGGATGCTTACGGAACTAGTCACAATTAAGGGATCAAATATCCATTAAAGTACCAATATAAGGGTAGGCTTATTATATCATGGAATTTAGAATTGTAGTGGACCTTCAAGTTTATCTCATCCAGCTCATTCATTTTAAAATTAGCCAATCAGACAACACACATTTATTAATATTTGCTATGTGCCTAGTTATTGACAATGCAAATACCAAGTAAGATAATTCTATCCCTGTCTTCAAGTTGTGGTCCAGAGAGATTAGTAACTTTTCTGAAGTAGGAACAAGTAAAGAATATGTTTCTCACCTCATCACTGATAACCAGGATTTTATAGAAATGACTACAAATACCATACTTAATAAATTTGAAATGATTTCTCTCAAGGAAAGCTTTACATTAATCAATCATATACATTTTGGATTATTTTAGCCCCTTTTAGAGGTCTGTGAGAAGACATATAGAGTAGTGAATAGAGAATTGGCCTTGAAACCAAGAAGACATGAGTTTAAATCTTGCCTTGGATGCATACTGGCTTTATTGTCCTGGAAGGGTCATTTTACCTCTCAGTGCCCTAGGCAATGCTCTAAGACCATAAGTTGCAGAAAAGGTTAATTTTCTTCACATGAAAATTCCCTCTAACTATGAATTTAGTTCACAAGTCCACTGCCTTTCCCTGTACTCTCTGGGACTCTACATGACTTGCGGTAGAAGTAGTATTATGAGGCCATCAGCAAACAGACAAAAGGATGATTGAGGAGCTTTACCAAAAGCAAAGAGCCAGACAGAACTAAGAAAGGAGCTATGCAAAGTGGAGGTTGACTGGCTCAGACCATATTAGAGGGGGATAGAACCTCATGGCTTGAAATATCAGAAGAGCCTAACTGAATGATATAGTTTCTGTATTGCTTGTTTTAAGTCTTATAAGTCTTACATGAGTTTAATTAGCATGTAAGTGCCATGTAATTGATGTATGTGAATTATAGTAAGTCCCCAGTTAAGCACATGTAAGATAGCCAGCAGTATAAGGCAAAGAATGATGAAAGCAACGTGAATTGCATGGACAAGTAAATATTATAAGACTTCAGAGGATGAAATGATAACATCAGTTCATTTGGCCCAGGGGAGCTTCATGGATGAGGTAGAATTTGAACTGGGTATTTAAGAATAAATTGAGAGATGGAGAGACAATATTCTAAGTACTTACACGATTTTGTGCCAAGAAATAGAACCAGCCATCTATTTGGCATATTTGGGCGGGGGTAGGTAGCAAGTAGACCAGTTTGGATAGAAACAAAGATTTGTGTAAATAAACCTAGAAAGGTAGAATTTGGCAGGGTTATATTTTTAATATCATGTTAAAGAATTTGGTTTTCAATGGAGATTTACTGAAGATTTTTGAGCAGGACAATCATATGAATAAAATGTTTTAGCAAGATTGTAATGAAATGTGGATTAGAAGGAGGCTAGAAACTAGTAGATCATTTCGGAGACACTAGCAGCTGTTTAAGGGCATGAATGAATTTGGTGGTAATGAATGAGACATATCATAAAAGGGTTCATATACAGTGACACAGAAATACTGAATCTGAATCTGTTGTCTGTGAAGTTTGATACAAGTCAACCTTCGTTTCCTTCTGTATTCAACACAAATACTCCCTTCTACTATGTAAGATCTTTCTTGATTCTTGCTCTATCCTCTGCCAGATCCTGGTTCATATTTCTTTTGTGCATATTTTATTTATACTAATGAATTATTTATACTATGAAATGTTATTTTCCTTTACAGACTATAACCTCCTTGAGGACAAGAATTTTTTTTTTGTCTTTATGTCTCCAGTATCAAGTAGGGTATCTAACATAGGAGATGCTTAAGAAATGACTGTTGATTGATGATCTATGAAGAGTTCAAATGGAAATAGGATTCTGAATAGAGTATAAGGTCCTCTAATTATTTTTATATGTGGATAGCATTGTATAGAATTGATATACTATGCTGTTCCTGAAGTCAGGAAGTCTCATCTTCTGGAGTTCAAATCCTGCCTCAGACACTTAATAGCTGTATGATTCTGGGAAAATCACAATGCCATTTGCCTCACTTTCCTTGTCTGAAAATTACAGTGCCTTAAATAACCCCAAGCTTTCCCTAAAACAAAAACACATTTTAAAAAAATGCTAGTATTTTGTTGGTAATACCCTATGGCTTATGAATCATGGAAAATCAAAATTTCAAATGATTCAAAGAAAAAAGATATAAGTAGACTGTAGCATAGTATGGATAATGATTTGCATGTGAGAAATAACATAAGAAACGTCATCAAGAAAATGTGTGATTGAGAAAGGGATGGGCTAGTCATAGAGTAAGAGTGAGAGTTAACAGATGAATGAATACCTTATATGCTATGAAGGCTGGTACTCAGGATATGTTAAAAGATGTTCAGGAGGCGCCAACACTTTGGGTGGAGTCCCTATGGAGCATTTATGGGAGGACGCCAATAAGAGTCACATAGGATAAGAAAGCGTTGATGGGTTGTGATTCACATCATTAGAGTGAACACTCACATTGATGAGATTGCAGATAAACTGAAATCCAAAGATCACTGAAAAAAAAGCACTCCACAAAATCTTACCATTGATGCTTCATGCTGGTGTGCAAAAGTACTAGGCAGCTAGGTGGTAGAGTGGCTTGGGCACTATGTTTGGGGTCAGAAAGACCTAAATTCTAATCTAGCCTCAGATACTTACTAGCCATGTGACCCTAGCAAGTCAGAAGGTGTTGTCTACAGAAAAGAACAAAGCACACCATTTAAAAAATGAAATTAATTCTATCTTCACAGAAAACAATAGGCAATTAGGTGGCTGAGTTGATAGTGTGCTGGTCCTAGACTCAAGAAGACCGAAGTACAAATTTCACTTCAGACACTTAATAACAGTGACTTTGGCAAGTCACTGAACCACTGTTTGCCTCAGTTTACTCTTGTGTAAATGGGGATAATAACAACTTTCCTCCAAGGGTTGAATTCTAAGCATTATATAAATGTTACATTTATTATAGCTATTATTATCTGATTGTAAACTGATAACCATTGTTATAGAATCATTTGTCTGTTACTTTGATGGTACCAAAGATAAAAGTCAAGACCACATTTTATTAAAAAACCCTTACCTTCCATCATAGAATTAATACTGTATATTGATTTCAAGGCAGAAGAACACTAATGGATAGGCAGTGGCAGTTAAGTGGTTTACCCAGATTCATAGATAGAAAAAATCCTCTGGGTTCAAATTTGAACCCAGAACCTCCTGACTATAGGCCTGTCTCTCAATCCACTGACCCACCTAGCTGCCAACCCAAGACCATAATTTTTTTAAAAAGGATGTAATTAAAACAGTGAATACTTTTAAAGTAACTCTAATCTGATCTTTTTTTTAAAGCAATCATTGAAAACAAGTGAAATTCTCTGAAGATCTTAACTTGACTTTCAGCATTTCTTCAATAAATTTAACCAAAAAGTCAACCACATTGTGGAAAACAAAGGGATTTCTACTTCTAACCATTTAATATTCTGGCAAAAATGAGAGACCTGGCAGCTAGGATCATCACTGATTTCGGTTGGGAATTCATTTGCAGACATTATGGAGGTGGATGATGGAAGAAAGCCTGTGAGACTTATCACCTCATACAACCACCAAAAGCAGTTGAGAATAGGGTTATGCAGAGAACTTGGCTTGAGATCTGACTGAGATAAAACTGAAGCCCATAGCTAAAATTGGAAGGACGATGTTGAACAGAAATGAACTGGAAGAGATGTGCTTGTGCTTCTTTATTGAACTGTTCACGTTAGGGATAACGCTGAGATCACCACATTTGAACTCTGCTACATCATTACCCGGTGACACCCCTGAAGGTAAAATTAAAAAAATAACCAGAATGGCCAGTATTCCTTATGGAAGATACTTAGGTAGAAAGAAGCTCAGAGTGATTTTTTTCCCATTTTATCTTTAAAATTAATTTTATTTATAAATTTTGTTGTTTGCATTATCTACATTTCTTACTGCATCTCTTCACTACCCCATCCATATAGTCACCTCTTAGAATAAAGAAGAAAAGCAATTCAGCAAAATTAATAAACATAACAAAAAGTCTGATATTACATGTTGTGTTCCACATTCATGATCCTTGCCTATGCACAGAGGCAAAGGAGTCTTTTTTCATATCTCTTCTTTGGCGTGAAGCTTGGTTGTGATAATTCTTAAGCATTGTCTCAATTGTATCATTGTTATTATTATTTACATTTAAATTGGTGTATTTCCCCAATTTGACTTCCCCATACATCTTTGGAACACTGGAAAGGTGGACATGAATATAGGGAGGCTCCGGTATGTTACTAGTGATGACTTGAGTGTAAAAAGGAATGCAAAATCTACCGTTTTAGAGCTGAAGAAACACTGATAATTCCAAGCTATCAAATGGATTATGAAAATAAAAAGCCTTCAGTATTTTGACTGAAGGGAAGCTAGGTAGCACGGTGAATAGAGTACTCTGCCCAGACCTAGAAAGATTCATCTTCCTCAATTCAAATCTTGCATTAAACACTTCCTGCTTGTCTGACTCTGGACAGTCACTTAACCTCATTTACCTCAATTTCCTTATCTGTAAAATGAGTGAGAGTAAAGAATAGTAAACCATGTTAGTATCTTAAAGAAAATCTCAGGTGGACTCTTGGATACTAATGAAAAATGACTCAGGAAAAATGAAAACATTTTGACTCCGACCTCCCCACCCAGATTTTATTTCTCCAAGTTAAATATCCTGTGAGAGATTTATAGAAAGGCATGGACTAGGATATCAGACATAAAGAAATCAGTTACAAAAGTACCTGTTCTTGATGACATGAATCTAGAAGAAAACCATTAAAGTTACTTTGACAAAGTATATAGAACTCTCCTTTTGTATTTCTTGCAAGGGTATGTTTCCATTGATGTAACTGGACCAGAATGCTTTGCTGATCCAGAGATAAGCCTAAATTAAGAAATAAGTTCTAGCATGACACCTGTAAATAATGTATTTGAAAGCAAGTGAGAGACATATCCAAATAAACTTGTGATAAGAAATATTCCACAAAATGCAGAAGAATATTAATGATCTGTTTTCTCTTCAGGGGCTTATAAACATAATTCTGAATTCTTTTGGGTTTATTGAATTTCCTTCTTTAAATCAATCACCCATGCTAATTTCTTCTTATGTGCTATTAGGGTTTTTTAAAATCTCAAAATCTCTAATCTTTATTTTCTATCAAGGGCAACGTACTACTCTTAACTGTGGAATTTAAATGAAGGTAGAGAAAGAGTACTTCTATAAAAATACTCTGATGAAAAATATGTCCTACAAAAAAGTATGATTCCACAGTTATACCTCCTCCCTCAACCAAAATATCACCCTAAAAGCAATGAAGCACACAATTACATAATGAAAAACAATAAAACGTACCTTCTACCATGTACTTTCTGTGACTCACTGACTTTATAATAAAATTTAAATGTAATTACATTTGTAGGACTTCTGCCATTACACAAACTAGAAGTAAAGAAAACTTTACCTATTTAGTTGTGCATCAAATTCAGATTATAATTTATGAATTCATAAAATACCATGCATTAGATCCTTATTTATTTGAGGTAAATGAGACCATAAAGACTTTAGTTTGTCAAAACTTTGATCCTTATACTATTATCTTGGTATCACTGAAGATAGATACAATTTAAATTCCTTTAGAGTGTGGATGGTTTTATGTATTATTCTTGTATCCCTAGCACTTAGCACATGGTAAATATTTAATAGCTATTTATCAGTTGATTGAAGATGTTGATTCATAATATCTGGCATGTAGGGTCAGATACAGATGTATCACATAAACACATGATCTCAGAGTTGAAAGGGGCCTTGGATGCCACCTAGCCTAACCAAAACCTTTTTTAAAAAAATATTTAATTTTTTCTATATTTTATGTTGGTACACTTTTAAATAATTGTTTTCTGACATTTTGCAGTCTATGTTCTCTTCCTCCCATCCCACCCCCCTCTCCAAGAAGGCAGGGAATATGATATAGGTTATACAATTATCATACAATAAATATTTCTGTGTTTGGTGTGTCACAAACCCTGTAGTTTCATAGAGAGGATTCATCAAACCTTCATTAAACATTCACTTGTCACTGTGTTAAGAAGTTGGGCTAACAAGGACCTTCTTATGAATCTCTTCTACCAGTTTCCTAATGAGCGATTGTCCATTCTTCTTTTGAAGACCACCAATGAGAGGAAAGCCCCTGCTTTCCAGAGCAACTTATTCCACTTTGGAACATCTTTTCATCCTATCTTCTTGGTTTTGTTTAGTCTTTGTATCCTCAGTGACATGATGCTTAATAAATGCTTATTGATTGAATTATTATGGTTTTCCTTAAGTAGTGCCTAACGCTGCATCTACCTTTTCTGCTTATTGGTCCTAGTTCTGCAATTTTGAATAAAACCCAAGTCTGATTTCTCTTTCTGATGACATTCTTTCAAACACTTATTAATAGCTCCTTTTCTCTCACCAGTTCTTTTTTTTTTTCAGGTTATCTCTCCATACTTCCTTCATTCAACTGAACCTTTTATAGGATCTTCTTAGGTCTCTTATCATCTTGGTTGCCTTCTGAAGGTCATCCAATTTATCTATAGCTTTTCTAAAATTCTAAAATAGAAAAAAATTCTAAAAATTTCTAAAATTTTCTAAAATTCTAAAATTTTCTAAAATTCTAAAATTCTAAAACCTAAAATTTAGAAAAAATTCTAAAATTTCTAGAATTGAAAATAAGACCTGAATTTGAATTCTAGGTCTTTGACTTTCCATTCACTTTTCTGAACCTCAGTTTTCTCATTTGAAAAATGAAGAGATTGGACTATGTGACCTCTAAATTGCCTTCCAACAATAAATCTGTAATCTGGATTTAGGATTAACTACAGTCCAGTCATGACTTCCATATCCTATACTTTTGAAATTGAAATGTAAAGTATAGAAGTTTAACTTTGTCTATTTTTAAATTATATTTTATTTTTGGAATTAGCTTATCATTCTTCCCCATTTCTTTCATTTTGGATCTGAACTCTGTCACTCAATATGTTAGCTAGACCCTCCCAGCTTTGTGTCATCTGCACATTTGGCAGGCATACTACCTATATCTTTATCCAAGAGACTGATAAAATTTTGAGCAGCACATGACCAAGTATATCGTTTTGAGACACTCTACTCGAGATTTACTTCCAAGTGCATATAGATCCATTAATGACTACTGTTTGAGGAAAGTCATTCAACCTGTTTTAAATCTACCTACTTACACTGTTCACAAAGCTACATATATCTCTCATTTTGTCTTCCAGGATAGTATGACAGATTTTGTTGAATACTTTGATGAAAACTTACTATAGTATGTCTGTAGCATTCCTCTGATCTACTGATTTAGTTGCTTCATCAAAACAGAAAGTCAGGTTAATCTAGCATAAACTATTCTTTTTAAAACTTTAAAATACATTTTATTTCTATTTGTATTGTATTTCTACAATATGTATTTCTAAAATACATATTCATTTCTCAATTTCATTAAAATAACATTAATTTTAGAAAGTTGTTTCCCAACTCCTCTCTCTCATTCCTGACCCTTCCCCATCCTTTGAGAAGGCAAGTACTATATTATCAATTATATATGTGAAGTCATAGCATCATTTGTTCTTGATGAAGTAAGTCATTTAGTCTTTTACTAGTTCTCTTCTAAAAGCTCACACACCATTCTTTTAATAATGTGTTCTGGAACTATGACAGGAACAGATGACCACCTCATTGACATATAATCTGAAGGTACTGTCTTCTCCCCTTTTGTGAAAATTGGGCCCAATTTGCCCTTTTCTAATCCTACTTCATCTTTTCTGTTCTTCAGTGTGAAAATTTCCTGATCATGGCTGAATAGCATTTGCTAGTCATTATGCATTGTGTGAGTCCCAACACCTCTCTCATTCTTGCCCCTTCCCCATTCTTTGAGAAGGCAAGTCATGGGTGGAAATTAGTTGTCTCACTATATTTTAATTTTTCTTCATTTATATATATATGTATATATATATAATATAAACCATTTGTATTCTATCCTTTCCAAATCAAAGACCTTGGAAGAGAAATCAAGCTAAAATAGTTGAATATTTTATCCAGCCCACCATTGTCTATTATTTTCGCCTTGAAGAATGATCCTGTCCCTTCTTTGAGCTTCTTTTTGTCTTCCTCAATATAAATAATAATAATAATAATAAAACCTCTTTATATTCAACAGAAGAGTTTTTTCTTTTTCTGTTAACACATGTTTAGATTTTATAACTTGGGTGCTCAGATTATTGGGGAAATGGACAAAGACATATGATAGTGAAATTTAAAAATGAAAGTGATCTTACGAAGCATTTTAGCATCCTCCCCTTCCTCAGATCCCCTATATTATATTTTTGGTAAAGTTTTAGAAACTAATTTATACTCAAGATCACTGGATTTCTTCAAGTTTTAGCTAAAATCTTATGTTCTGAAATAATCTTTTCTTAGTCCTCCTTAATGCTAGTCCTTTCCCTCTGAGTTCACCTCCCATTTACCCCATATGTTATCTTGTATGTAATTTTTTTTAATATTGTCTTTTTCATTAGAAGTGGGCTCCTTGAGGGCAGAGACTGATTTTGACTTTTTTTCTTTGTTTCCTCAGAGATTAGTGTTTCATAAATGTTGGTTTACTGACTCACCACCTCCACAGTGATTGCTCCTTTTCAATCTCCTTTGTTAGTTCTTAATCCATGTCCCACCTACTAATTATGTTTCTTTCTTAAAGTTCTGTCCTAACCTCATTTTCTTTTCATCTCCACTGTTTTCTCTGGTGATCTTATCTCCCATGAGTTCTACTGCAGATGATGCTCAAATCTTTACATTAAGTCCTATTACCTCTTTTGAGCTATACAGTACCTCATTATTATTAGAAAACTGTCTTTTTCTCTCTCAAATTAGATGTCCTGAAATCATCTCATACTTAACAGATCCAAAAAGAGACTCATAACATTTCTTCCAAACCTTCTCCACTTCACAACTTTCATTCTTCCATTGAGGGTGTCCCAATCTATTGTCAAATCTTGTCATTTCTGTCTTTATAATAGCTCTTTTACATCATCTCATTTTTCCTTATTTATACAACCACAATATTAATTTAGGTCCTCATCTCTAATCACTTTAATGTTTACAGTGGCCTTTTAACTAATCTTATTGGCTCAAGGCTTCCCTTACTAATCCATCTCCCTTTCAGCTGCCAAGGTGGTTTGTCTTAACTATAGTTCTGATCATGTTACTCCTTTCTTGAAGGAACTATAATGGCTTCCTATCACCTCTTGGATCAAGTATCCATGTTCTATTTGATATTTTAAGATTTTTAAACCAGGTCCCTTCCATACTTAACAGTCCTTGCAACATTCACTGCCATGCATTCTGTGATCTAGCTACACTGGTTTACTTAAAGTTCCTAGAATGTCACAAATCTTTTTCTTAGACTTTTTACTAGTTCTCCCCCATGAATGGAATGCTTCGTCCTTTCCTTTACCATTTAGCCTCCTTGGATTCAATTACTACTCGGCCCAAATCTTTAATTCTGTATTAGACTTTTCCTGATCCTCTTAATGGCTAAATTCTTACTCTCCCAAATTGTGTTCCGATGATTTATATATATCTTAAGTATATTTTCTTATTTACATGCCTTCTCCTTCCCCCTCCCCTGCCCAGTAGCTCTTTGGTAAATTCTTAGAGGCCAAGAATTCTTTTGGCCTTTTTTTCCCCTTGGGCCCTAGGACTTAGTTTAGCTTGGTGCATAGTAATCACTTAATAAATACTTATTGACTGACTTAACTGATTGATTACCTAGCCAAAGTGGTAGAACCATGATTAATCCCAGTCCTTTGACTCCACACCCAGTCATATCTTTAGCACATAAAGCTCCCTGAACCTTGGATATTATTTCAGGAAAGGATACAAACCTGGTTAGAGAGAACCTGCTCCTTTGGATACAAGGTGATGCTAATCCTTTGTGTGCAATTTTTCTGCATTGTACTCAGGGTTGTAGAACATTTACAAAGCAGGCCGTACACATTTTCAGGATTTTAGGCAACTACTGTTTCTGAAGGGGTTTGGCTCCTCTTCTAGTGGCAAAATTTAGAAAATGAAGACTCAAGGCAAATAACCAATTACACTCTGAGGGAATAACCTAAAGTGTGCTACATCCATGTCACTTTATTTACAAGAGAAAGTTAAAATTAGGAAGAATGTCCATAGTAGGGTGGGGAGGAGAGAAGAGAAGAGAATATTTGATGTCTATTTTTTTTGAACATTGAACCCGTGGAAATTCCTCAGACTAGGTCTATGTAGTACTAAGTTATCATACAGGAATCAATTAATTGACATAAATGAATATTTATAGTCTCCTTATAAAACATTTTAGTCCAGCTTTTTAAAAGGAAAATTCTCATTCCTTTCTGAGGGGAGCTTTTCATAGATAAGCCTTCTTGTTGACTGTAAATGATGTGCTCCTAGTTTTTCAGAAAGTTATAATAATTTAGCATAATAGTGTCACTTGTTGAAGGAAGGGATAAGAATTCTCAAAAAAAGGTAGTAATTTCTAAAGCTCAGTATTTGCACTGATTTAGAAATCCAAATTCTATGGGAAAGAGTGCTCTCTGGAGGCATCTATTCCAAGACCACTCAGACAGTTGTTCTTTTTTAGAATGATCCGGGTCTGTAGCAGCAAAGCAGTCTACAGGGTTTGTATTAACTTTCAACTATGCATATGAGCGCATTTACAATGTAATTTGTGTTTCTAAAGCAAAACATGCAACACTGTATGTTATATGGTGCTTGTATCTATGTACAGCATCAATATTGAGTAAGCTTCAAACCTCTTGAGAAATGGGTATGTGATAAATTACATGTAAAGTTTGGCAGTGGATTCTGTCAACAGTGGTAAATTATTCTGATGGACTCTCACCTTATTTTAGTTTGACTAGATTTACAGTTTTTAGTTTCAGGGTTTGTGGCATTTCTTTTCTTTCATAATGTTTACTAAGAGAATCAATAGTATATAATATGATAATCAAAGTCTAATTAAGGATTCATAATTGCTTATTGGTAAAAATTTTTGAATTTTATACAATTTGCATTAAATAATACAGTAAGATTTTATTTTTCTCCCTATTGAATTCCATATAGCTTGCAGGTAGGACTTGAAAAATTTACCTCTTCAATTATAATGGAAGCAATTTTAATATTTATTCTTGGGAGCAGGGAGATACTAGATTCATTCTTCTGGAGGAAGGATTAAAATATGTAATAGTTTTATATGGATTTCATGTAATAATGCCATATTTTATTTATGCTGCTTTTTTGTTTGATTTCTATCCTTTCTAAAATCTTCCTCTCCTTTTTTCTTCTTTGAAGTATGCCAGTTACTATGGAAACAGTGTTGTTTTGGGTTTGGGTGGTGCTGGATCCATAAATGCTCTAAAAGTAATTTGTAAAAATGGGTTAATATTCATTCTGGCTGGGTATGTGGAGAACTGTGTGACATGATTATCAGAATCACATGTAGAATTAATATTATGGTTTTTCTAGTTTGTCTAACTATGCATTTTTATTGGAATGCAATGTCATTTCCTTTTTCATTTGGATGGTGTAATTTGTAAGCCAATGTCCATAGTTGTATATAGAGCTTTTGGGTTTTCACTTAAGAGAAACTATCTTTCGGTTTCAATCAGCCTCACACATAGCATGGTCTTCCCTTGATTTCCTTTGCCATCAATATCCTAAATTGGACCACATATGTATTCTTTAACCTAGAGATGCCCAGTGTCATCCATTTATATGTTTGCATGTATAGTAATTATGTTAATACTGTTATTAAAACTCTATTATGATAGAATCACGTCATGTTTAAGAACAGCAACAGTGTTGCTGTATTGGGTTTTAATAGGTCAGATTCTAGTTAAAGTAAAGACAAATGTAATGAATTTGGAATGCCTCCAGTAAATGTTTTTCAAGTAATTTCATACCTTAGTTTCCCTAGAAATATGTTAAGAATCCATTATATATATGTATACTTATCTATATATGTATAGATATTTTATTATAAATAAGTATATTTGTCTTGTTTTTAATAATGATATTTTTATTTATTTTTTCCTTAATGATCTTAATGATCTTACTGGCACTTTGAAAAATTTTCAAATAAGTGGAAACAGGACTAGAAAATGTTCCTTTTATCAAGTTCCCCAGAGAGGCTTATTAGTATTATTTTGAAGCAAATAAATTTAAATTTAAACCTACTGTACACATTTCTAATAATTCAAGTAGTGGCATCATATCTCCTCTTCAAGGTTCATTTGTCCTTGTCCAGTGTTTATGACTTATGACCAATTACAGTTCCTAGAATTTTGCTGTCCTGGTCTTGGAGTTAACTTAATCTAACTCCTTTATTTGATCATAGACAACTAGAAATTTATGTAAATGAAAGGAAACAGTACAGGATAAAATGTTTTGAGGCAGCTAGATTGGGCCAATAAGTTAAAATGGCAAACTTAAGCTGTATAACAAACCACTTATCCTTACAAGTAAATGACTTATCTGTGGTTGATATCAAATGGGCACTGTTTATCACAAGGAGGATTCTGGTATATGAGAGTCTGGATGGTTTAGTTTAATTAACCATTGTAACCAGGCTAATGAAGGGCCTTGAGTGTTTGCCATATGATGATTGGTTGAAAGAAATGGTAATATTTAGCCTAGAGAAGAGATGACATGGGGTGGAGTGGATTATTAAGAGGATACAATAATTGTCTTCAAGTCATATAAAAGAAGGATTAAATTCATTCTTCTTGGTCCCAGAGAACAGATCTGGAAGCAAAGGGTTAAAAGTTGCTAAGAAGTGTTAACTCATTTTAATATAAAAAATTTCTAAACAATTCAAGCTATTATAAAATGGAATGGGCTTCCCTGGGGAGCGAGCAGTTTCCATTTCAGGAAAATAAATAGATGACCACTTTGGAGTTTTTCATAGAGGAGATATGTGTTGTTGTATAATATATATTCAAAATGACCTCTTAGGTCCCTTCCAAATCTGACATTTTGTGATTCTGAACTTGTCAGTGAATGAGAGGATACATTATTTTTCTGATAGTAGTTCATCATCATATAAAATAGCACGTTTCATCATTATTTGTCCCTTTCACTCAGTCAAGGAGGCAATGTGGTCTCGAGGTCCAGGGTGCAAGTTTTCACTCTACTGCTTCATAGGTAACATTTTAGAGCACTTACTTTGTGCCAGACACTGTACTAAGCACTTCATTATTTTATTTTATCTGCACAATGACACTGGAAGGTAGGTAGGTGCTATCATTAGTTCCATTTTATTTTATTAGTTTGTCTTTTACTTATTTTGCTAAATATTTTCTATATTATTTCCATTTCCAGTTGAGGAGACTAAGGCAAACAGAGGTTAAATGACTTGCCCAGAGTTACACAACTAGTAAGCAAATACCTGAGGCAAGATTTGAACTTGGGTCTTCCTGACCCTAGACCCTGCACCATATCCATTGTTTTCCCTGGGTTCATTATAAGACTTACTTGGTATGTGTTTGATATTGGGTGAGTCATTACTACACTAGACTTGCTTCCTCAAAGTGTATAGGTTGGATAAAATGATTTATAAGTTTACATCTGGCTCAAAATTCTGAGTCTGTGGTTTTGTAGGTCTTTTAAAATGAGAGTTTACCTGGGCTTGAAAACTTGAAGTCTTTCTTAACTCTTCCTTCTCTCTCATGTTTCCTCTGTTCTGTCCTTCCCTCCCCCACCCAAGAGAAATTCAGTTGCTGAATCTTGCAGATAGATTATTGTTCCTAAATATATCTTAAAGCATATCCTCTCCTTTCCAATCATTACCCTAACCAAGGCACTTTCACTCCTTGCCTGGACTATCATAATAGCCTGCTACCCCATTTTTCTCCCTCTAAAATCTTCCCTTAACATTATATCTTTCTACCACTTCCAAAATAAGTCTTTTTAATAGGCAGGGCTATCATAACACTTTTCTTCTCAAGAGTATTCAGTGTGTCCTTCTTTCATGCCTAATAAAATGCTTGCTCCTTGGCCGGATATTCTGTCCAATTCTCCTTTTCTTGACTTCCCTAGGCATTCAAGCAAGTTGAAATAATTATTCCCTAACCTCAACCTTATAATCCCAGTCCATTTGTACACGTTTTCTCTGTTCTTTGCAACAGTCCTTCACTCTCCTTTTTATGCCTGTCCTCTCCCTATTAATCTTCATTTAGTGGAATTCATCTTCATGGTATATTTTGGGTACTTCCGTCCACCACTCATTATGTTTTCTCTCATTTTCCCCTACTAGGAGTAGTTGCTCCATTCTTGAATCTCTTAGGCCACTATATTCTCTCTTGTGTGTGTAATGATTTTTAAACCATGTTATAATCATTTGTATTATATATATATATATATATATATGTATATATATATATATATATATATATGTCTCAATGCCAGCCCCCCAGAGATACATATGATCCCAAACTCCTTGACCTCAGGGATTTGTTGCCTTTTTCATTGTGCTCATTTAACAAATATTCATTGAATTAGATTGAAATGTTATTTCTTAATCATCAAACCTGAATTGAACTCCTTCGCCTCCACTTACAAAAATTCTTTTGAAACAAAAAGTAACCCTTTTTAGCAGTCTACCTTTTAAGCCCACTCAATTGCCCTATGGAATCCAAGTCCTTCTCACAGGTGTTAAGAAATCATTAAACTGTAAAACCCAAAATGTGTGTTCAGAGATAGTCATCACCTGTGGAACACAGATGCCATCATTCCTTCTGGCTTGTATGGTATTTGAATTTGTAGCTGTATTTGAAGTGGAATTACATGTTTGGGAAATACTGGCCCTAACAATACACTTTTATTGCTGTCTTGCATGTTCCTCCCATTTTCTGGTTCTTGTTGTTAAGCTTTCTCTTGACCGTTCCGAGTGGCATGTAAACATGCAGCTCATCAAAGGAATATACATAAACTCCCTTTTTGCAGATAGGAAGGAAATTAATACTCAGATTCTCCTGTGAGGCATTCCTAATATAGGCGGCAGTCAACCCTGTCAACTTTTATTTGACTTGTTTGCTGTTTTTCTCCCCTCATGAAGATCCCTCTAAATTGAATAAATTGGGGCAGAGCCCCAAACTTGCGTTGCATACAGTCCAGGCCCAATCAGACACTTGTAGCATTATAAATGCTTATTTGGCTATTGCATAGACTGTCATTCCAGCAAGAATCTACTGTTTGATTAACTAGCTCTGCTCTTCCGTATTGTACAAAATGAAATTTATGTCATAACAGATATAACTAGATGATGACAACTTTTCTTGACTGTGCATTTCATTACAGATATACGTTTGTTGGTGGTACATCCCTTCAAATGACAGAAGCTGACAAATAGCTTTCAAAAGTGCCTAGCTGGAAAGAGTTAGAAGCAGGCTTATGCTCTTGACTTTTGCTATCCCCAGTGGAGGGAGAAGATAGGGGTGGAGAAGTTTAGATCAGTAAACACAGTTGGGGGAAGCAGAGTGCAAGGCCAGAGTATCCTGGGAAGACCCCCAGGGGTGGACCTGAGGGGTTCATGAAATGCTTTGAGAATGGCAGAATTATTAGACATCTGTTTTCTGGAGGCAGGAGAAGTTAGTTATTAATTAGTCATATAGATATGGTGTCGTACTTATTCACCAGGACATTGATGGACTCACTCATTTTCTGTAAGTCTTCCTACCCGGTAACAGTGGAAGAGAGCAAGACCAGAAATAGAAATGGCTTTGTAAGACTGCAGGTCTGGTGAAGAGCTAAGGAGGCAAGATAGTGACAGAGACTGGGGAAGTAATAGCATTTGGTCTCTTAACAAAATTGGATAATATTTGTCAAACACTGTACAAAGGCTGGCTGGCTATTACTGGTCACTCACATTTCCAAGCACAAGGATTGGGGCACTGGCGTAATTCTGTCATGAAACCAAGGCTAAAATAACAATGGTAATCACTAACATTTATAGAATTTCTAAAAAGGAGCAAGCACTTTCATATAGTTGATTATATTTAAACTTCCCAACAAACCTCTGAGGTTACTCTGGCAAGTAGTGTGATTCTATTTTACAGAGAAGGAAGGAAATAAGGCTAAGTGACTTACTCAGGGTGACACCACCAGGAAGTAGCTGACCAGGACTTTACCAGTTTGCATCCAATACTAGTATTCTCTAGTCACTGAGCCCTCCTATCTATTACTTCCTCATCCTACCTACATCCCCCTACCACATAATAGTTCTTTCTAGAAATATAATATGAAGAGTCTCTTCATAAAGCCATAGAGGCAATGACTTCTCTCATTGTTAGGAAACTTTGCCAATGAGCTGCCTTTTAGAAGTAGCTGAAACTGTAGTTTGAGCTTTCTACCTGCCTTTGGGTCCGAGACACGCAGCCTATGGGTAATTGGTTTATTTTCATTTTGCATTAATAATATCCAAAGTGCCCTGTAAGTATGCCCATTTTCAGGCAACGATACCAACCCTGTATTCTCTTTTGATGCTTTGTCTGCCTCTTCTAAATAAGAGAGAGAGCAGTTCTGCTTCATCTGGCCATTTCTTACCTGCCACATTTAAGACTTTTAATATTATGAAGCCACTCGCTTGTCTTGGTGTGTACTTACAGCCCATAATTTCCCATTGACATCAGCTCTGACAAATCATACTCCAGAAAATTCCTAATTGAGCTGTGTTATGTTTGTGAGCAGGGGTAAGAGTTGGGTGGGGGTGGCAGTAGGGGGCCTGTAGTAACAATACTGCTTAGTACTCCTTCATCACCTTTCATCCAACAATGCCTTTAATCCAGGGATCACAAAGTGTTTTACAAACATTAATTAAAATTACAACACCCCCATGAAGTAGACAGCATTATCATCATTTCCCATCTTGAGAAATCAGAGCCCAGAGACGCTGAGGAACTTCTTGGATGGCTCTTGCCATTGGTAAAGCTAGTCATCTTATATGACATATTAATGAAGGATGTCTCTATGTCAGCCATAGGCTTCAAGGTGGAAGGCTTCCCCTTAAAATATCAAGTGGCACTTTTAGCACTAACATTGGCAGGGATGTGCTTCCTCTTTTGTTCTTTTGTTCTGTGACCTGCTTGCTGCAGTTTTCCTCTAGTGAGTTCTGAGATCTGAGAAAGGTACTTCAGCAATGGCGAATCGTAGGGAAAAGATTGAGGCTGTGTGGTGCTAAATTAAGCAATCCAACTGTACAACACATTTCAGGGTGGGGGGAAAAGGCACAATGAATTTATTTCATTGGAGGATTATGATGCTTGGTTAAAGATGGTGCTGGGGAATGCCAAAAAATGTCGAGAGCAGCTCGTTGTCAGTATGCTAAGCCAGCTTTGCTACCTTTGGCAGTGAACTCTAAAACCAATGATAGATTTTTGGGGGTCCTTAATAGGGACCAGATGAAGCCATACCACATACAAATAAAAAACATGTTGTAGGTGGTAGGCTGGTTTAAATTTGATTTCATTGAATAAATGTGGGAGACAATGCATGTAAATGGAATTTTATTCTGAGCAAAGTAAAAATATATGGCAAATTGGGTTTTCTTGCACTCTCACATCTCAATTATTAATCCTATTGAGAGTTTTACTCTGCTATAGCCAGTACAGTTTTTATCGTAAGGGATCATTTTTATCAAGTTCATTATTTGTTTTTGGAAGGGTGAGAGGTAGCTGGAGTTCACCGAAAGGACTCTACCTACTAGATGAGACTACCCTGTAGCCATGGCTACATCAAGACTTGTACAATTCTGAATTGCCAAGAAATCTCCTGAAGTTAGGTGAAAGGTGTTGTTTGAAGTTAACCATATTTTATTTTTCTCAAGTAATTCTTGGCCTGACTTTATAATGTCTTGTGACATGAACATCTAAACAGAGTCATCAGATTTCCAGCTGTCTGGCTGAAATAGGTATACAGAGTGTTTAAAGCTGGGGGAGGTGGAGAGGGAGGAAAATTGTAAGCAATTGAGTTTCTTGGCAAATAACATTCACATTTCTTACCCAGATTTGTCTTTTTCTTTTAATGAGCAATTTAATTTGTACAGTAGTACATTAGCAAAGTGTTTCCTGATTTTTATGTACCAAGTATTTACACACCAATTCTGTGGGGTCTCTTAATTCTTTCCTCAGAACCCCTCGTAGTGAAATGTTTGGAGATGTAACTGTCAACATTAGATACTGGTATTCCTACATTACGAGGAGGCCTTATTAGAATTCAGGTAGCCTTAATGTACTCTCCTACTACAAAGATAGATCAGGTATTATAAAATGGAAGAGGAACTTGGTCTCTTTTCTCTTTTGTAGCAGAGTACAAAAGCTCTCCCAAACTCTACTGGATTTACAGGATTAGTTTAGACAGGACTGTGAGGCACACTAACTGTCACGACTTCTAAGGCTAGTGTCCTAGCCCATAGCACCAACTACTGTGATGCCCGAGTCTGAGTTTTATTGGGTTCCATCCTACATTTATGATGTTTGTTTATCTATAATTCATAGAGTCTATTATGTTTTTCTCTGTTGATGTTAGTTTGACTTTTTACATGTGCCAAAAAAAAAAATAGATCTTCATCCCTTTTATTGCCATATGAAACAAAAGTCATTGTGCTCTAAATAGTGAGTTCCTTATGACTCACAACACCATAAAATGTTCTTTGTACCTAGAGTTCCAAAGAGATTTATAACTTTTAGGCACCATTTCATTATAGCTAGTGCAGGTGAAACAGAACAAAGTGGGCAGATTTTTTTTTTTAAGCATGTAGATTTGAAGTTAGGCAAACCTCATGCCAGATTGCCTGTCCTGCTTTTTGTAAGTAGATGGAATGTTGTTGCTCCTCTGTTTCTCACAAAACCTGCCATTCCCAATAGGGAACAGTGTCCTAATCTGAAAGATGTCTGAGTAAAAAAAACCTTGTCTTTATGTCCTGTATCCCCCTTTAAGCCCCAGAGAATATCGAGTCATATTTGGCTGTGCTTACAAGGATGTCATTTGGAGTCATTTGTCTTTACTAACTACCAGCATACAGTGCAAAACTTTTATTTTTCCTTGTGTTTGTTTTAGGTTAAACATGTCTGTCAGGCTGGCTCCAGTGTTTACATTATATATCGTTGTCAAATAAAAGGCAGTAATGTCCTGTTCTGTTGATGTGTCATCCACAATGAGAAACATTCCCATTTTAGAAATGCTATTTATGACCTGAAAACCCTCACTTCTCTGTATCATACACAAATTGGACTCAATGGCGTCAGGATTTCAGAAGAGTCGAGGCTGATTTATTATTTTAGGATCCAATAGCATGTTATCTTACTTGTTATATTCTAATGGACCTGAGGACTATCAAACATTAAGTAAATCAAGCTTCACTTCTTATGGAAATTGAAATCTACTTTAAACCACAGATTATCTCAACCTTTAGAAAGCAAGCATGTGTCTTATGTGTTCTGTCTTTAGAAAACAGGAAAGCAAATATGCAATTTTCCTAGTACTTATCCTAAAATGATTTCATGGGGACTAGGATATGCCTTTGAAATCAAGGTAATGCTTTTCATCTATCTATATTTATTTTATTGCATAAGGATCCCAAATGAAGAATACGATTTCTTTTTTCTCTTGGCCATATCTGGCAATTACCAAAATTTTTATTAACCATGAATTCAAGAAAGCTCTTAGAAGATGAGTATTTCCTTCATCTATTACCTTGTAGGTAATTTTGGTGATTCCTACCCACCCCCAAATAATATTTAAGCACCTCTTAACTGCTTGCTGCCCATCTGTATACCATTCCTAGTTCTGTAAACTAGTATATGTCTCATGACCTTGTAACATGCTTTGTTTGTGCATCTGCCGGTACAATATGTTGTCTTTCCTTAAAAATGCAAATGTGCCACATGCAATCCAGAGCCCCTTAGTCAACAAATAAATGGAGGTAAAGACTGTACCTAATACCCATTTAATTTAAATTCATTTTATAAACATAAAGACGCCTTTTAAGAGCAGCTTTAATTCAGACTAGCACCTTGATTTGTGGTTGCCATGGAGAATCAAATCTGTCATTTGACAAGAAAAGTCACCCATTTATGACAGCACTTTATCTTGTCTCTCCAGGGGAAGAAAATGTCAAAAGTGAGAGCAGAAAAAAATCAAGCCTTGAAACACCAGAATTTCTTGATTTCATTTTTATTATTCAGCTATCATATCCTTTCTGATAATAGCAACTTGGTGAAAATAAATAATGTTTCTACAGTAAAAATCAAATATTTCCTATTGGAATGGACAAGGCTCTTTGTGACTGTCAGTGCTATGAAGTCTGGCGAGAAATAGTGTTATTAGATAAACTGACGGTGCCCAAATTCCATTTTCTTTTCATTATAGTGTCAAAATAATTATACCTGTGTAATTTGGGTAGGAAATTGTAGAATAAGTAAAACGGTCCGTCACAATAAATTGCTGTAAGCTTGTGTTCCTTCCAGGGCGGGGTTTCCACCAGCTCAAGAAAGGAATGATCGGAAAAGTATTTTCATTTGAATAAAGATATCGACCATAGTGTTTCATATGATTTCCTGAAAAGAAAAAAGGGGGTGGTGGTAAGAGGGAGTAGGTGACTGCTGTGTTGTGTTACTTTTTATATATACCCATTTTAAAAATCAGAGTCAGAGGACTTAAGCTCTTTCTCCCTTGTCACATTGGAGCTTCACATTTATCCAAAGCTTTTCACAAGGATTTCCCAAGATCTGGTGGGGTTTGGACTTTCAAAAAAGAGTCCTATCTTGTAGGATGAAAGAGGAACTAATCAGATGATTATTAATTAAAATATATTTATATGCATAAATAGATACTGTGCTGTTAACACATATATGTATATGTTCGTATTTTCCCCTGCATATTGGTTTGCTGAATAAATCAGAGGGGACAGTGGCTCTTATTTCAAATTTGCATCACATTAAACAAAAAATGTTGGCGTTCTGCTTAAATAAGCATACTAAAGTAATCCGTGTTACCCATTTCTCAGGGATGGTGTTTTCTTTATTGTTGTAGTATTGTGTGGATTGATGTGGTTCAGAAGTGAAGTAATCTTGTATCAATGAGATAGCATTGTAATAGAAAGTCCTTTAGTGAAGGTTTAGTGTAAATATTGGACTGGTAGGGGAGCTGCTTTCTGGAACAGTTGTGCCTGGGAGAGATTACAAAAAATGGAGAGAAAAGAAAGGGTTGAACTCTCATTTTCCTGAAATTGGCTCATGGTGCTGGATTCGTAGCCAATGCTGGTTAGGATCTGCTGTGAGAAAACAGCCAGTACAATAGTTCTCTTCCTATATGCCCATGTCAGTTTTTGTATAATAATGTGTTTTATGTTTAAAAGAATAAAGAGCTGGGAAGGGATATATGAGGCATGTTGGAAATGAACCCCACCCCAAGATCAATAAAAATATATTTGCCTAAGCCTACCTTCTGATTGTCTTTACAAAGATTTGGGGCATGCTATGTACTAACCAGTGGTTACTCTTATTTTCTCCACCATTTTTACACATATAGGTTCTAAGTGGTAGAAATAGGCCACATACCCAAAAATGTTATTTTTATGATGATATAAATATAAATCCACAAGTAAGGGCTTAATAAATGCTTATTGACTTGTTGACTTCTCTGTTACTATTACATGTGAGAGATTCGCTTTGCTTCCAGCTAGGGCACTTTGATAAAGATGTGGTTGAGAGAACCTAGGTGGCTCAGTGGTTTGACAGCTAGGCTTAGAAACAGGAGGTTCTGGGTTCAAATATGAACTTGGACATATTCTTGCTTAGTGATCCTGGGGAAGTCACTTAATTCCTATTACCCAGTCCTTAATGCTTTCTTCGACTTTGGAACCAAAACACAGTATTGATCCTAAGACGGAAGATAAGGGTTTAAAAAAGAAAAGATGTGATTTTTGTTGAATGGGATGAGGCAGAAGGCTAGAATTATGTGACTCTGGGAGTAGAGATTATAAACTTGGGGATTAGGATAGTTTACCCAATGCACTGGCCTTAGCTTCAGATGGATTGGAGCATATAGTATACTGGGTTATCTCCAGGTAAGAATTCTTACTCAGATGGTACCAACTAGATCATGAACATTAAAAATGATAAGGCATGCAACAGGACTATGGAATTAAAATTTCCATGGATATTACTCTGAGATTTGGGTATGAAGGCAATGTAGACTTATCTGAAGCTGAGGGAATGTTTGTTATTGGGTATTTAAAAATTTCTTCAGATATCTTATTTTATATTATTTGGGGTAACATTTTTCTAGCTCACTGTTGTTTCTTAAACCTGTATTCATTGATTTCCATTGTTCAGATTTGGTGGTGATGACTATGAAAGAAAAATCTCTAAGAATATGGTGGTCGAGATTCTGTTCTTTTGTGATCTAGAACTCAATCAACATTCCCAACTACCTACCTTCAGAGTCTGATTGAAGTCAATCTTACCATTTGTTTCAGCAGGATTTATTGAAGTCAGTAAGAATAAATAAAATTCAGGTTTAGAAATAGTTGTCCCTTATTGCTGGCCTCTTGCCTTAGTGACATCCTGAAAACATTTTCTCCTTTAAAATGGTATTAAACAATTACTTCAACTTCATACAAACTGAATTTTACTTTTCATGTTCAGTGCCGGGCAGGTGAGAGGAGGATTTGGTCGTCTTGTTAGAAAAAGAAGTCAGAGGAGCAGGGGAAGGATTAATGGTTTAAAATAAGATGTGGTGAACAATGCAAGTTAACAACTTGTATATCAAATATCAGCATGATACAGTATGAAACAGCAGTGATAGAATATCTTGAAAGTCAGACTGTATAATGGAAACATCACCTCAGCCTAGACTGTAGTTACTTTGCTTCTGGAGAAATGAAAGTCACAAGCCCGCTTTCTTTACGCTTGAGAAATCATTTTCTCAAGTTTCCTGTTTTGCCAGATTTTTTGCATGCATGTTTATCCTTTGGTTGCTGCTTGTTGCCTTGCCTCTCACAGAATGAAATTGACTCCTTTGGAGGTTTGTGAGGAGATGCTAAATACACCTTTCCTGACATCTCCTGCAATAAGCCAGTATATCAGTAACTAAAGCAGTCCCCTCTGTTTGATGTTGTTTCCACAGACGTTAGCTCCTTCCCCTAGGCTTGGCATTATGTGGCTGGACTTTTTGGAAATCCTTTGTCTCTCCAAGTTATTTCACCTGAAGCCTTTCTTCATTGTTTTATTAATATAGTCAAATTATATTCATGTTTTAATAACTTAATTGGATAAAGAGAACACTTTGAACTGAAAAGAAAAATACTAGTGTT
The DNA here is from genome assembly GCF_027887165.1 of Monodelphis domestica. NCBI lineage: Eukaryota > Metazoa > Chordata > Mammalia > Didelphimorphia > Didelphidae > Monodelphis > Monodelphis domestica. Next base: position 34,900,120 of record NC_077233.1, on the reverse strand, counting down.
TATTAAATTAAACCTGTATATGCCTGCAGACCTGAAGTAGCAGGTTAAGCCATCTGAAGAGAGATTTTGGAAAAGAAAACAAATTTGAGTTCTATTCAGCTGATGTGTTGATAATTGTACTTACTCATTATTTTTCTTCAAACAATATATAGCAAGTAAACCCAATCCACAAAGAGAGAGTCTCTTTACAAAACACATCCTTTCCACAATAAGAAAGCTGTTCTGTTTAGGTATAGAAAACCAAATGTGGCCTTTTAATGTGTCCTTTGGAAAGAACACAGTCAAAGAAAGTATCTTGATGTTTCTTTAATGCTAGAAGACATAATCTTATTCGATCTAAGATTAATTCAGGTTAATCATTTATTATTTAAAAACTTTATAAGAAGCAATATTTTCCTAAAACAAGGTTGTTGTTATTTAGGAGTGCTTTGAGAGCTGCCCTTCATGTGGGCTGTAATTAAAAAGGAAACCAATTTAATACCTGAAAACTTAGCTGTGGCTGCCATACTACGAATTGCTAAATAAATAAATTTGCTACTGGACAAAACACATTTTGAGTTTATAAAACAATATTCTGAATTTCTGCAGCACAGGAGGCTTTATTTAAAGGGGAAAAGTGACTAGTGGTATACTTATAGGTTCACTCATTTCAGCCCCAGAAGGGGGGGGGGTATGTGCTCAAAAAAGTACTCGTTTGCAAGTCTCTAATTCTGTTTGAAGAAAGTTTAACACTCAAAGCATGATTTTATGAATTTCTGAGAATGCACATTTCCTTTTTGAGAATGTCTCTGTTGGCAAAGGATAGCTCTTATTTACAAAGATTCCAGAAATTACGGTAGGTTCAGCACAGGTATTTTCAATATGTCCTCAATTCACTTTTGAAAACTCTTTCCTTATAGAAGAAGCCTTTGGGTGCTTTGGATTTTTGAAAATTATGTAATTTGTAATATTGGCAAGTTTAGCACTGTTCTGCATTTACCATAACTGTTGAATGGCAAGGAAGGTCTGAGTTGCCAGATATTATGGAATCTCTGACTTCTGACTCTATTTGCCTATGTCTTCAGATCTATTTGGTAAACTTCTTTTCTTAGAAGCTGTAGATCTCAGTGGCAGCTGTATGGAGGCAAAGATGGCTGTGGTTTGGCAACCTATTCAACATTCTTCTATTCCCTACTTTGTAGTTTATGAAAGGAATGAAAATTCTTTTTTAAAAAATAAGCCATTTAACCAGGTGTGGTGGCACACATCTCTAAATCCCTGCTCTGAGGAGGCTGAATCTGGTGGCTCTCTTAAGTTCAAACTAGCCTTTATATTGTGCTTTAAAGTTTGCAAAGCATTTAGAAATATTATTTCATTTTATTCTCATAACAACTTTATGAGTTAGGTGATATTACTATCCTCATTTGAGAAATGAAGACATTGAGGCAGATGGAGGTTAAGTGACTTGCCTAGGGTCAAGCAGTAAATAACTGAGGTTATATTTTAATTCATATTGAATTTGTTTGAATTCTCTGCTTCTATTCCCTTACCATCTAGCTGGCTAGGCCAGTCTAGTATTTGTATTTAGTCTAGCACCAATAAGGCAAGATCCTTGGTAGGATAGATAGGCACCAGGTTGCCCAGAAACTCATAAATAGATCCAGGTAAGAAATGGAACAAGTCAATATCCTGGACCAATCCTTTGAGTGCCCACCTATTTCCATCCTGAGTGAGATATGAAGACCCAGAGAAAGAAAGGAAGGAAGGAAGGAAGGAAGGAAGGAAGGAAGGAAGGAAGGAAGGAAGGAAGGAAGGAAGGAAGGAAGGAAGGAAGGAAGGAAGGAAGGAAGGGAGGGAGGGAGGGAGGGAGGGAGGAAGGAAGGAAGGAAGGAAGGAAGGAAGGAAGATCTATTTGACTGAATTTTGCTATTTCAGTACAAAGTTTCTGTTACTTTGTTATACAATTAGAAGAAAGCAGCTGGGAGTTATTGTTGCAGAGCCAAGGATTCAAGGATTAGGTTCAAATTCTGCTTTAGATACTTAGTTGTGTTCTTTATCTGTAAAGAGATGGGGTTCCTCTGCTATTTCTTCTGGTGTGACATTGGGTAAATCACTAACCTCTCTGAGCGTCAGTTTGCTCTTTGGGCTAGACGACCTCTCTACTCCATTCCAGATCTAAATTCATGCCTGATTTTAGTTCCCAATCGCAATGTCTTGTAAATTTTTCATTGTCTCCTAAAGGAGAGAAAATCATAGAGTTCCAAATGTATTAAGTTACAAACATTGAAAATTGACCTTTTACTTCCCTGCAAGAATACTTGTGATTTCAGCTGGAAAGTAGAGACTTCTGCCTTACCCTCTGCCTCTACTAGTAGGGAACAAAGCCGAATGAATATGATCCCAAACTGCTGTGTTCTCCAAGGTCACCAGAGAAGGAAATACTGTTTAGAACTGCAGAGGAATAACAGTCTAACTCAGGATTTTTACTGCTAAAATGTAAATATTTGCTTTGCAAAGGAATGGACAGCAGAATAGATGATTTGACTAAAATGCTTTAAATCATTCCAGGTCTGCTTCAGAAACAGGGCCTCTCTTAGTTTGATCTGTTCATTGTCTTTAACACATACGCAGTAATTCAGAAAGAAACTTTAGGACTTTTTTCCTTCAAAAAAGAAGAGGGGTATTTATTTTAAAGAAGAAAGCTATTTGGGCTCATCTGAGGCACAGGCTCCTAGAATTGTGTCTTTCATTAGCCTCTTTTTAAAAGGATCATCTTTTGAGGAGGAGAGGAGTGAATACTAGGTTTAACACTGAAGTTCATTTGCACTGGGGTAAGAGTAGTAATTCTTTAATGGCACACATGCTACTAAGATGCAAGTGGTCATTTTGGGGAATGACATTCCTCAAAATTTTAGTCTCTTCATTTGGAAAGGAATAGTTAGACTCCATAGTTTATATTTTGGGTAGGCTTGACACAGGTGCTTTGGAGTAGAGGCCATTTCCAGATCAAGAAGGCCCTTAAGGTTTAAAGCTGTTAGACAAAGGAAAAACAAAAATAGGAAGGAGGAGGGGATGATAGCGTATTGGCAAGAACTGAACCTGAATTGAGCCCCAACCTAGGTTCTTACAAGAGCCTTAGGAAACACTCAAAGAGAAAATTAAGTCTATTTGGCTCAGGGTACTTCTTCTATCATATTCACTGAAGTTCATACCCTACAGGATATCTATTTCACATATTCCCCAGTCCCTCAGAAGGGAAGGAGGAGAAAGGAAACAGAGCCTAAGTCTCAAATTGAATAGTTTACTTGGTGACTGAGACCCTGAGTAGCCTCCAAGCATTTCCCCTTGGTAATCCATGTGAGTAAAGTATAAAACAAGATAAAGGTAAGAAAGGGAAAGACAAGTAAGAAAGAGATTAATGCAAAGCCTAGGAAGCTATATTTGATCATAGTTGAAATAGTGGAGAAATGAACCCCTATAGCTCCTTGAACAGAGAGGTGACATGGTCACACCTTTACTTTAAGGGGAAAAAATCACCTTGGCAACTGAATGGAAGATGGGTTGGAGTGGGGTGAAGATTGAGGCAGGGAAGCCAGTTTGAAGGCTATTGTAATAGTTCAGTATAGGGGGTCCAAATGAAGTCTCTGACTGTATGAATGGAGAAGAGAGATCAAAGATGAGAAATGTGAGGGTAGAGATGGCAAGATTTTGGCAGCAGATTGGCTATGTGGGGTGTGTGAAAGTAAGACAGGCTAGGGTGTCTGGGAGGATAGGTCTGCCCTCAATGGTTATAGCAAAGTTCAGAAGGAGGAAGGATTAAGGGAGAAAGATAATGTTTTCTGTTTGGGACATGCTGAGTTTAATACATTATCAGCAGCCTATCAAAGGATGCAAACCCTTCTTTAAAACTGACCTGGACTAAATTTGAATAAATGAGATAATAGAAAGATATCATTAGGGATGTCATAGTCAGCTTTTGGTCATTTGCTTTTAGAGGTAGATTTAACTAATATTGTCCAAATTTCTAATTCAATGAATTAAAACATTTTGTATGCTAGATAATTACACTTTAACATCAACCCAATTTTGGATAGTGAAGATGACCCTCATTTCTTTACCTGAAGGAGAATGTACTTTTATGTTCACATGAGACAATGTATGTTGAATAGTATGTGCATTGAAAATGACCAAGCACCGCATTCATGTAGAAAAATGGTGTTGGGATTTTATATTCTGTATCTTTGGGGGCTGCAGGGTGATTAGCAATCTTTCTTATATATCTACAGTTTTACTAAGTCCTTAAAATATCTAACTATTTAGTAATAAAGTAGTAATAGAATTGTAGCAAGTCACTGCACTAGACTCAGACTCAGTTTCCTAATCATTACAATTACAGGTATAGACCCCATAAGCTCTAAGGACCCTTCCTACTTACTAAGCTTATGATCCTGTGACCTATTAGTTATATTCTCATTTTATAAATGTCAAAACTAGAGATAGATGAAGTGGTTTGTGGCAAGAATAGAGGGGAGCCCAGATCTTCTGACATCTTCTCAGTGTAAGGTAAGAGGAACCCTGGAGGCAGAGGCCCACAGTTGGGCCCTGGGTTTTTATTGCTTTGTTTTGGTGTGTCTAAGGTCAAGTCCTATAACCTCTTTTGGCCTTGTTCACCTCATTTGTCAAAGATGAGTGGTGGACTTTTTCTTCCTATTCATCCTGGAATCATAAATCCTATTCTCTTGGGCCGCACCCCTCTCCTGTGCCTCACATGGAATTCAATCTGTAAAACATTTCCACATATACTTGCAATTCTCCTTAATTCCATATAATAAACAATTCAATTTAGTGAATATTAATTGTCTATGTCATTGCTCCAGTTTTTGGGGACACAAAGAAAATAATCCTGACCTTCAGGAGTTTGAACTCTATTGGGTTTTGGAACACGGAGATAGGGACAGCCTGGTTAAAGTATGTATTTTTGTATATGTGTGTGTGTATGGGCATGTTTATTTTCAAAATGATATTTAGGAAAAGCAGATCCAAATTTCATTTTAAAGGGTGGGAGGATTTTAAGAATTCATCATTTTAAAACATCACAGGTAAAATATTGAAATTGCATGCACATCTCTGCAGTTATTGGTACTATCTTTCACCACAGAGATGCATCTGGCCCCTTGCATAGAAGAGGCAAATCTTCATAAAAGACAGAGGTGTATTTTTTTTCCCTTTGGAAGGATATTCTCTAGGAAGTTATTGTTATGCTCATGGAATTATGAACCCCGAGATGAGTTGGAGTTAGCCCATGCATTTTCATTTTGGAATTGGTCCATTCCTTCTCAAGACGCGTTTTCTCCATTTGTGAGCTATCGTGCATTTTAATACTCCCTACAAATGAGACACAGCTTCTTTCTCGTGTGCATGCCCAGTGTCCTGAATTCTTTTTTTTTTTTAAAGGGGAGAGCCACTTGATGCTCTCTTTCTCCCCCTTTTGAAAATCCTATGCAATATTGATGATATCTCATCACAGCTGTGTCTTACAATATCTTGTCCTGAGCATTTTCACACTACTTGTTTTTGAATTACTACTGTATTGTTCATCAGGTTAAATTGGATTTAATTGGCTTTGTGTTTTGTCTTTTTGTCTTAGTGAAAGAATTAGTAGTGGTGGAGGCGAGGGATTAAAAAAAAACAGAACTTTTCAAACTGAAGCTTCATCATTTAAAACCCATATAACAACTCTTGAAGATGCCTTTTCTTCCAGAGTCCTTTATCTTCCTTCACAAGCTTTCTTGCATGTTGAGGTTTATCTTTGCTTTCATGTGTAGGAGACACATGCTTAACATTGAGCCCATTTGAGTTGCAAGGCATAGGGCTTTCACAATCCTTTTATAAAGGGACTGATCTGTTAACATCACCCTCTTTAGATCTGGCAGACAGGAGGTTCGTCCATACAAAGAAGTGCTCACAGTCTTTCTTGCCAGACCAGTAAGTGAATGATTTCAAGCCTGGTGGGCAATACTTGTGTCCATGCGTAACCCAGACAGACCACAGTAGTAGGCAGCTGCATGTAATTTTGAACTTCACTCATTGAACTGTAATAAAACAATATAAGCACTGCTTGGGGGAAAGATTGGATGCAGTTATCCTTACACAAGGCTCGGCATATGAAGGCAGTGCTGGCTGACAAGAGGATTTTGAGATTTGATTTTGATTGAATTGCAGAATTGAACAGGCCAGGAATGTCAGCGGAAGGCTAAATGCCTGTAGTGCCATAAAGTTTTATTCATGTGAAGCTTTCCAATATAAAGTAGATGGATTATTGGAAAAGGTGTCAAGGGACATGAGTTGGAAGTGCCCAATACATAAAAGGTGGGCAGAGGGGGAAAATTACTTCTTGTTTACTGTGTAATTAGGTATAAAAAAGAATATTTTGAAACATTGTTTATGATGTAATCTTTTCAAAATTAACAGAAGCAACTGATTGCTATAGGAATTCCTTTTCCTCATTTTGATTTTTTAAGACAAGCTGAACTTCTCTTGAAATCAGTCTAAAGCTTTTCTTCTGGTGAGTTTCAATCTTAATCAAGAATCAATTTGTGGAAATGAATCGAATTAGCATAGGGCAGTGTCCTTTTCTCTCTCTCTCTCTTTTTTTCCTAAAGACTGAAATATAGTCTGTGACTGTTCAGTAGACACTGAAAACTATTATGCTCCAAAACAAGAGAGGGACATGTAGTCACAAATCCCAATACACTGACTTATTTCATAGCCCAGTAACGCATACATAATAGCAGTGACATTTGCATAGGACAGCTGATAGCAACATTTCTATGGTTATTGGCAACAACTTCATTCATTGGACATGAGTAGAGGGAGGAATAGTGGGAAGGGTTGCTAAAGACTGGTCTGGGGAAAGCAGAAGTGTCTGTATCACTTTTGGTGTCTGCATTCTCAACCATTTACAGTGTTCTGCCTCAACTATCCATCAGAGCGCGTGCTAGATCACTGGCACAGCTGCAAAGGACTAGCTGCTTATATTTTTCTTTTTAATATTCTTCTTGAGAATTTCAAAATAAAATTGTTCCAAGAGCAGTATTATTTTGTCATAACTAATTACATATTTTTTTAAAATATATGCCTGTTTTTTTCTCCTTTTTTACCTACTTGCCTTTTAAAATATGTTTCAAATGTGTTTATTTATAAAAAGGTTTTGTGAGATTAAATAATCTACTAGAACAGAATTTTAAAATATCTAGGACCTTATTATTGTTTTCAAACCTCTCCCTTCCTTTTAGTTTTGAATTTATAAACACATTGGGAAAAAATGTCAGGTCCAGTCATTGTAGTCACTCTCTAGGATTTAGAAAACTATAATTTACTCTATGCCCCATACAGCAATGAGTTTCATTTTATTTAGTTATACTTTATTATTGTTTAGTTCTTCTAAAAATAAATGCTATGAATATGTATCTAATCAAATAGTGATTCATTTACAAGGATGCTCTTGGGTATTTAAAAACAAAACAAGAGTTCTCCAATGAAGTGTGGTCAGATTGCCTAATCAATAAGAAACCCTGTTTATTTCTTTATTTCCTTTTTTCCTTCTGTGAATGTAAGATGAAAATAGAATCGAAGGACTGAATATCTGTCATTTGTGGGGTTGATCCCTAAATTGGGATGGGAGCAGAAAGGAAGGTAATTTAGTAGGATAGGAGAGAAGAAATGCCCAGTAACACTCCAAAGAACCAAACCCCAATTGGGAGCATATTGAATATTGTTAAGCTAGAACTCTTGTTCCCCTTCTCTCTTCAGAGAAGCTTTTAAGCAGAGATGTGATATGATACCATCATCCATATATCCAGATGTTGGGGCTTAGGTAAAAACACTTCCCGAGAAATAAAAATACATTAAAGTAATTTCTCATTTCAAACTCCTTAACCCAATCGATTGCTAAATTTTGAAAAAAACAAAAAAGAATCTTGATTCTCTTGACTGAAGCCCATCTCCATTTCAAATGTTTGTGTTTATCTATCCTGTTATTCCTCCCAGAAATCAGTAGATGACTGAGTGGGATTGCAGGATATTGTTTCATTAATATTTCCATGGAGCTAGCATAATTTGGCAGGAACTCAGTTCTGACCTAAAAAGCAATTTTGATTTAGGTCTGGTCACAACATGTATTTTTTTTCTTTGATCTTTCTGCAGTCAGGGTTTGACATTAGCTAACAAACTCTGCATGCCGCCTGACTTTATTAAGTTGTACAGTTGTAAGTGTGATGTGCAAAAACATGTACCGGCATTACCGTGCTCAAGATTGCTAAGCAGGTTTTCTAAGGATTAATACTCAGCAATTATACACTAAAATTTTCGAAATAGCCATTTGAATTGGGGGCCTAGAGCAGAGCTCTTGGGAAGACTCTGGGCAAGATCAATCCCTCTCGGAGACACCGTGCCCAGAGTGATGTGGTAGCCCTATGTGCTGAGCATCGCTTTGAAAGGAAGCCATGAAAAAATATGTTTTGGGAACAAAATACCGTGCTTACCTGTTGTAGGATCACAGGCTTTGTGTTTAACATCTTTATGTGACCTTCATTCATAGAACTGATGTTCGGTGCTGAGTTTTTTGCAATACTAATGCATTTGTAAAAGTGTTGACAACTAACTTTGCATTCTAGCCTCCACATTAATGGTAGAAGCTATTAGAAAAATGCAAACAATCCTCGGTTTTGTAAATCCTGACTGCCAATGTCATCTGAATGGAGGGCACTGGCCAGGCACTAGAGTTAGAGTTGTTTAGTGACTTAGTACCTATAGGAGGAGCTACATTGGCTGGTGGAGAGAGTATTAGATTTGGAATTTGAAAGACTCAGATTTTAATCCTGCCTGTTCCATGCGCCTCTGCTTTAGGCACCTAATCTGTAAAATTAGGGTCATGTTACTTTGGGTACCTACCTACCTGGTAGTTGTTGTGAATTGCAAACGAGATAACTAAAGTACACTGCAAAATTCAAATTGCTATAGAATGACAACAGTTATTGTACTTAGATTCTCAAAGGCCATTTTGTTGATCACATTAATTTGAAGAAAAGATCTTCATTGAGAAGTAATAGCAGAAAGGACATCAATGAATACCAGTTCACGTGCATATGTGAATTTTAAAGAATGAATTAGGAATCATAAAACTCTGAATTCTGTCATTGATTACCTGTATGGCCATGGGCAACTCAATTGCTTCAACAAGCATTTATTAAATATGGTGTTATGAACAGGGAAGATAGAGCCTGGCACATGGTAGATGAATACATGTTTATTTGTCACCTTGAAACAATCTCTGTCCTTAATGAGTTTATGCTTGCTTTAACCTATCTGAGCCTCAGTTTACTGTGCCGTAAAATGTGGATTATCAGACTTGTGCTACCTATATGGTAACTATGAGGAGGAAATAGGATAATGTATGAAAATCACTTCAGAATCAAAAAGTATTATATAAATGAATTATTATCATTTTCATGAAAATAAGCCTATGTTGAGGAAAATAGAAAAATAGAGCAATATAGGTTGATTTCTCGGTGAGATTATAATTGTACATATGTGGTTTGATTTTGCCGTAATGAAAAAAAAATTCCATGAATTTGAAGGAAAGAAGGGAAATTCTGTACCTCCCAAACCTCCAATTTCTGCTTCCCCTCCCACTATTGGTCAGCACTGTTGCGATAAACCAAATCCAAGCAGAATTGGTTATCTGCCAAGTTCTTTAGAAACAGAACATTGGTATAGTCTCAGTTTGATGGGCATAGTTCATTTATCAAGAGCTGCCTTCCTTCGAGTCAGCTCTGAGACCCTTCAGGAACATTGTTCAACAAAGGTAGTATCGGCACTGCTGCTTTCACTTCCTAAATTTAATTTGGTAACAAAGTTGTAGGCCACAGTCATGTTCCACTATACGGCATCAATCTGGTAGCAAGTCACTCTGGGGCCAAATGGCTATGCATCAGAGCACCTCCCTGCCTTAGTTGGCTCCTCGGCTAAGTGAACATTATTTTTAAACTCAAAAGAATTCTGTGAAGCAGCTCATTAATGGTTTTAAAACCTTTTGGAGTTGAAAAGAACTCTGTAATATTATGATTGCCAATAAGTATTAAACACGAACAGTATTATGTGGATATATCTTTCGTATATAGATTCATATATGCCATAGCTACATGTATCTCTCTCCATGTATTTTTATATAGTATGTGTCCATTTATACACACACACATATCTATCTGAGAAATGGAGCCAACTAAAATTATATGATCAGATTTCTAAAAAAGTAAAATTTTACCCTCTCATAATTTATAATCCCTTTAATGATTAAACTTTCTCGAAACTATGTATCACATGCAAACAATGCAACACTCTGAGAAGTGTACTCACTAGTGAATTACAAGGCATATAATTTTGTCTTTAAATTCTTACAAGTGAATTGTAAGAACATGACTTCATAGGAACCTCTGAGACATTACAGCTTTTTAATAATACTTTGCTGCTACATGTAATGCTTCATTTTTGCTTTTATTAATTCAGTCTTTTTTTTTGTATGTGTGGCATTGGGGGCCCCAGGCACCCCAAGGTCTGTCTCCTGCTCCACCCAACCCCGCCTCAGGGAAGTGTGTGCCAAGTAGACTCTCAGCTCCCCAAGGCAGGGACTCCAAGATCATGTCCTGTCTGAGTGCAGTTTATGAGCATTTCACCCACTCCTTCATTCTAGAACATGATTCTCCCTGCTCATTACCCTCTCTGCTTCCCCTGCCCTTGCCAACAATGCCTTACATTGCCTAACCTTTCGACCAAGGAGCCTCATCTTCCCGCCTGAGCCCATATTACCTGCCTAAAACAAACAAACAGGAAAGCCAAGGGATGCTCACGAGTGCAGTCTTCACAGAAGCCCAGAGCTCTTGGGCTACAAAGTTCCCATTGATTTCTGGGAGGGAGAGAGTCATTGTCTAAAGCACTTGGCAGATTAACTTTTGGAGTCTAGCTGATCCTTGTGCAGTGTGTTTATTGAAATTAGCAGGAAAGGTGAAACATTAGCACACACGGAGAGCGGTTCATTGGTAGGATGTCAGAGAGGATCATTTTGTTTGAAATTCTCATCCAATCCAAGTCCTCCCACCCCCTGCCTGCTGCTGTGCCCGATCCCCAGAAATTTTGATCTTTGCAAAAGGAGGAGGGAGGAGTTATTTACTTGAGGTTCCAAGAAAATAGAAGTCATGAACTTTCACTTTTTCATTCTCTCCTCTTCCCCCCACCCCACCCCCTTCTGGATTTTTAGCAGCCAGCAGTGAATGGTATGGGGCATCTTGAGTGAGTCTGAGTTGCTCTTCTTTCTGTAGCACCCTTTGAATTTGGCCATTTAGCTGATCAGGGGAAGGGGCTGCACTTTTTGCAGCTTTGGGAGCACGTTTGTGGGCTGGCCCATAATAATACAATTATGAAGGTTAACAGGAAAAAGCGGGGTCCAGGAGTGATTCCAGGCAGCTGGCAGTCCCGGCGAATTGGAAGCACACCACCAATGAAAACTGCAGCGAGAAGCAAATTAAACCTCCTATCTGCCATCTCACTCTCTTTTCTCCTCTTTCCTGTTTGGACTTGAAAGGTGACTGGAGCCAAGGCAGTGACAGTTGACGGAAGTGCTGCAAGGAGAGAGTATTTATTTACAGTGAATCGCAGTGATGCTTGTTCAGGATGCGGTTTCACGCAGGATGTTCTGTCCCCACCCCCGGTTTGATCATTTCTCCCAAAAAAAAAAAAGGAAAAAAAAACCCTGATTGTTTGAGGCCAGAGCTTATACTGGGAGAAACACTGTGTAACATGCCTGGACTTGGAATCCTCTTCTAATGCACCATCAGAGGAAGTGCCTGTATTAGGTACAGAGGCAAATACCAAGACTAGCTTAGATCCAGATGTGTGCAAACCTAATAATAATCGTTAGATGTTTAAAATAGGGAAGTAGTCTGATGGCTTACCCAGCAAGGTCTGGTTCATGAGGGCCATTGAGTGTTTTCAAAAAATGAACAACAGTAGAATGGCATTGCTATTGGGATTTTTGTTAAAAAAAAAAAAGTTTTTTTAACTAGTCAAGTGTTAAGAATTTCCTTATATTGATTCCAAGTATTAGTTGGAAGAGAAAGATTTCTCTTCAAGTTGGACCCCCCCCCCGCCCCAAAGTATGAGTGGTGGTCACATGGCATGCAAGAAAGCATGCTAAGTAAGAGGTGCCATCTTTGAGAAAGTCTCTGCAAGTCTTGAGAGAAGGAACTCTGTATCTCTAGCACTAAGCACTCTACTTTGCTCATAGTAAGTGCCCAGTAAATGCTTTTTATTCTGGTTTATCTTCATTTGTCTGGGTTACTGAGTGGAGGAGGGGAGAAGTAGCGAAGGCTTCCAACATGCCAAATTGTGGCTTAGTTGTACATGGCTAAATTACATGGTAACTTAACAGAGGAATTGATATTTGATCTCAGAAGTCATAGGAAACCTGGATTTGATTGAGTAGGGGAGTCTCATGGTTATAGCCACATTTCTGGAAAATTATTTTGGCAATTCAACTCAATAATTCAAAAGGCATCTTTAAGTACCTACTATGTGCAATTCAGTGGACCAGTTGCTGGGGAAAAATGAGAGAATATATAAGCACTTTTAAAAGGAGATTCTTATATTCTACTGACTATTTTTATTGGCACGTAGAATTCCTGGTCAAACAGGGGCAACTAGTGGCTCAGTGGATAGAGAGCCAGGCCTGGAGACAGGATGTCCTGGTTCAAATCTGGCCTCAGACACTGCCTAGCTCTGTGAGCCTGGGCAAGTCACTTAACCCCACCCCAATGTCTAGTCTTTACTGCCTTAGAAGTAATACTTAGAGACCTGAGATAGAAGGTAGGGGGTTTTAAAACGTGGTCTTAATAGCTTTATTTCCAATATTTCATGAAAAACCAAGGAATATCTCTAGGCTACATGTAGAGTGAGACCCTGTGAAAAAAAGGGACAAGGTTTAACCAGGATTTCTTTTGTTGTTTTGGGGGAAAAGAATTCTTCCTTAGACTGTGAACTTCTTTTCATTTCTTGTACTTAATAAATGTTTATTGACCAACTTAAGGTTTACAAAGCACTTTACATGTTTTACTTTATCTTCCAAACAGCTCTATAGAGTTGTTGCTCTTATTCCCAAGTTAGAGTAGAGGAAACCGAGGGTGAGGGAGGTTAATTGGCTTGCCTAAGGTTACAAGGTGTCAGAGGCAGGATTCAAATTGAGGTCTTCCTGACTCTGGGTCCTAGCACTCTTATCTAAATGTCAAGATTTTTTGTTTTGTTTTGGTTAGGGGAAAGGGACTTGTTGCCTTTATGTCAGGGATTATAGAAACAAAGTGGGAAGTTAGATGCGGGGGTAATGGAGGAAACCTTTCGGTATGAAGTCACTTAATTTCTAATTGGAATATAGAAGAAGAGGGGGAGGGATGGGAAAACCTGTCCACCTAAGGGAAAGCCAGGACAATGTCTATGGGATGAGAGAATGCCTATGAGAAGATGAAAGAAATTCATAAAGAAGGCAAGATCACTCAGTTCATAGAGTGGCTGGGTGAAACTAGATCATAGTGAGCTTTGAAGGTAACAATCATAGACTAGTATCTAGTTGGTATAGTAGAGAGTGTGTTGGGGCTGGAATCAGGAAGACCTGAGTTCAAATTTGCCCTCAAATTACTAACTTTATAACCCTGAGCAAGTCACTTAAACTCTGTTTGCTTTAGTTTCCTCATGTATAAAATGGGGATAAAGATACAACCTCTCTCCTAGGATGACTGTGACATTTAAATGAGATAATAAATGGAAGATGCTTATTAGCATAATGCCTGGCACATAGTAAATGCAATACAAAGTTTGCTATTATTTCCATTATTAATAATCATCCAATCTTGAAGTTGATGGGAAGTTATCAAAGAGGCACAAAGTATAGTGTATAGAAAAAAAACTGTAATGTAGAGAATAGTTTGGATTGGGGGGAGAGGTTAAGAGGAGGGTGAGGAGGGAAAATGGGGGAAAAGAAAGTAAAGAGAAGTAAGGAAGAGTTATTAGGATGGAAACTCTCCTAGGTCATTCATTAAGTTTTTAATATATTAGCAACACTACAGTGGATGCTAAGTATATAAAGACAAAAGTAACATTGACCCTAAATTCTATTGGGGAAAAACAAGAAGAGTGATTACAAAAATCTATATAAAGTGCTAATTATTGGAGTTGAGGATAATAGCGACTGAGGAGGATGAGGGTAGATTAGGCATTTGAGAGACAGGCCTTGTTGATGAATTTGGATATTGGAATTTATTGTGGAGAAGGAAGAAACAGGATTTGTAACTGGGTAACAATAGCAACAACATCAATAATAAAAATAGCTATACTTGGAAAAAACATCCATTGCTCATGGGTTGGATGAGCTAATATAATAAAGTGACAGTCCTACCTAAATTAATTTACTTATTCAGTGCCATATGTATCAAATTATCAAAAAATTTAGAGAATTAGAAAAAATATTAACAAAATTCATCTGGAAGAACAAAATATCAAGAATATCAAGGGAACTAATGAAAAAACTGGGAAGGATGAGGGCCAAGAAGTGACCATATCTTAAATTGTACTATAAAGAAGTAATCATCAAAAAAAATCTGGTACTGGCTAAGAGATAGAAAAGTGGATCAATGGAATAGATTAGCGGTAAATCAGCAATCTTTTATTTGGTAAACCCAAAGATCCCAGCTTTTGGGATAAGAACCCACTATTTGACAAAAACTGCTGGGAAAATTGGACAACAGTATGGCAAAAATTAGGTTTAGATCAATATATCACACCCAATACCAAGATAAATTCAAAATGGGAATATGATTTAAGCATAAAAAGTGATATTAAAAGTAAATTAGGTGAATATGATATAATATACCTGTCAGATCTATGAGGAAGGAAGGAATTTAAGACCAAGCAAGAAATCGAGAACATTGCAAGATGTAACATGAATAATTTTGATTATATTAAATTAAAAAGGTTTTGTACAAACAAAACCAATGCAACAAAAATTAGAAGGAAAGCAACAAATTGGGGAAAATTTTTGTAACAAAATTTTCTGACAAAGGTCTAATCTCTCAAATAAACACATAACCATGTCAAATGTATAAGAAATCAATTAATTGCCCAATTGATAAATAGTCAAGGGATATGAATAGGCAGTTTTCAGTTGAAGAAATCAAAACTATCAATAATCATTTAAAAAAATGTTCTAAATCCCTCCTGATTAGAGAAATGTAAATCAAAACAACTCTGAAATACCTCCTTAAACCTAACAGAGTGGACAATATGATAGTAAAGGAAAATAATAAATGTTAGAGGGGATGTGGCAAAATTGGGACACTAATGAATTGCTGGGGGAGTTGTAAATTGACCCAACCATTCTGGAAGGGAATTTGGAATGTCTACCTTTCATATCAAAGGATATTTAGCAGTATACATCAATTGATCTAAAGCCTCCAAAGGAGAGCATATTTTCAGGAAAATGTGAGACTATTGTCACAACTAGTATTACAGACAAAATCGCAAAATAGCAACATTTGTCTTCCCGTATTCATTGCTAACAAAAATTTGAATATCTACTCTAATAATGACGCCATGCTAAATGCCCCCAAAATAGCTGTACTATATCTCAGGCAGTGTGTATTTTAAAAAAATATATTATCTCATTAGAACTTCATAACAGTTCTTGTAGGTGGGTGTAATTATTATCTCTATTTTACAGATGCAGAAACTGAGGCAAAGAAATGTTAAATGACTTGCCTATGTTCACATAGCTAGTAAGTAATTGAGATTCAAATTCAGGTCTTCCTGACTCAAGGCCCAGAACTCTACCCACTGCATTACTGAATGCTTTGAATAGAATGATGACCCCCAATTATTTGTGAAAGAAGAGAAAATAAAAAAATAAAATTGAAATCTTGAGCAATATGACAAGAACTTTATAGTAGAAAATATTGGAGAGATCTCGGTATAGTAACTGAAATATAGTCTGTAAAAGTCAATCAGATGCCAAATAGAAACTTTAAACAAGGTGAAAAAACTCCTTGAGAATTTTCTTTCTTTTTCTTAAATTTAAAGATATTTTATTTTTGTAATTACCTGTAATAATAATTTTCATCATGTATTTTTCAAAATTATAAGATCAAACCATTTCCCTTCCTCTCTTCCCTCCCTCCACTTGGAGAGGCAAGCAATTTGATCTGGCCTATATTTGTATTATCATGCAAAACACACTTCCATATTGGTCATTTTTGTAAGAACGTAGTCATATAAAACCACCAAATAAAACTGCAACTACCCTGACGTGAAAGACCACATCCATCAAACTCCCAATAGGGCTTTCTCTGGGGTTGGAGAGCATTTCCCATCATAAGTTCTTCAGAATTATCCTAGATCCAGGTTGGTGAACCTATGGCACACATGCAAGAAGGGGCTGCTCCCTTCCCCATCTCCATGCACACTTGAGAACATTTCTCATGGGACCCTCCCCTCTACCTAGCAGCCCAATGGGAGAGCTTCCTCCCTCCACTGTCTGGGGTAAGGTGGAGGGATTTGGGGGACAACAGTAGAGGCTCACCTGCAGCATGAGGGTTGCAGTTTGTTCACTTGGTCTCTAAGGTCTCTAAAAGGTTCACTATCACTGTCCTAGATCATTGCATTGGTGAGAGTGGTCAGGTTTTCACAATTGATCATCATACAAGATTGCTGTTATGATGTACAATGATTTTCTGGTTCTGCTTATTTCACTGCATCAGTTCATGTAGATCTCTCCAGCTTTTTCTGAAATCATATTGGAAAATTTTATTAGGAAAGTTGGGTTTTTAACCTTTTCATATAGGTAGGGATGTGAAGTACTTTGGAAACCTCAAACCATGATGTACTTTGAAATATTATCACTAGACATTTCTATATGATGGACTTTAAAAATACAGAATTAAGCTTTTTGGCTGTAGGAGCCAGAGGGGCATGTGTATACATACATGTGTTTATTTTTAATAAATGTATGTAAATGATGAGATGATTTGTTTATCCCTGCTTAAATGTTGCCTTTTCTGAAATCACAGAAGAGGAAGAAGCCACTAAGGTCATCAACTCTAGAGCCTTCCACATTTTATACATGAGGAAACTGAGCTCTGGCAAGTTGCTGTGACTTACAGTTGGCTGTTGGCAGATCCGATTCTTCTGTTTTTGAGCTGAGCCTCCCAAGTTATTTTTCTGTGGTTTAACATGGGTTGTTAATCCTTGGAGACATTACTGAACCAGATTTCTAATGATAGATTTAAACTTGTGGTGTTGGACAGCACATTTCCTTGTCTATAAAATAAAAGGGTTTATCGAAATCAGGGATTCATAACTTGTCCCTGTATCATGTAACCCTTTGATAGTATGGTGAAGCCTATTGAACTCTTCTCAAATTATTGTTTTTTAAATTCACAAAATAAAAACTCACAAAAACTTAGTTAACATTATCAGGGAAGACATGTATGTTGAAATATAGTAATTTTTTTTTTGTGGACCTCAAGGTAAGAACCCTGGTACTAGATAATTTTGAAAATCCCTTCCAACTCTCAAACCATGGCAAAAATTTTTGTAATAGGGATTTTAGTTAGATAGTAATCTGCCTTTCTATCTCTAACATCAGTTTGTAGGTACTTAATAATGCCTCCTTTTTACTATGCTCCTTTCAATTTAAACTTCAGAATGCAAAGTATTTTTGTTCATCACTGTCCCCACTTCCAAATATTTTTTCCTGCCATTTTTTTTTCAGGCTGGGGTAAAGAAATTTATGTAGCCTGGGTCTCCACTATTTGTAGCTTTTAATTACATCATTGCTGTCATTGGACCTTTTCTACAGCTCCCACATTGTGCAGTAGAAACAGTGAAATGTTTTTTAGGAACCTATAAAAGCCAGTAATTTGCATCCAGAGGCCATGGTTGTAGTCAGCACTCAGGCAACCGAAACAACTGCCTCAATAACTTTATAGCCTGGACCTGTTCTGTGTGCTGCCTGGTGTAGCATGCCAGCTTTCAGCAGCCTCAGAAAAATGGGGCCAGGGCTAGCTACATCATTGGGTGCCTCCCTCATACACTGTCTAGTACATGTGCAATTTAATGAAGTAATGAACGGGAAGATGTGTTGATCACTAGGAGCTCCTTTCTGCCTTCCAAATTGGATATTCTGATAGTGCATTAAAACTCTGAGCTGCACACTTTCCATTATATGCCTGAGATTCCTCAAATACTTCTACCTTCTCAGGTATTCCTTGACCTTCAGAACTTTCAGAGGAGATGGGGTGGTGCCGAGGGGTCCAAATGGATTCAGCAGTTTTATTCATTCCAAGTAAAGCCTTCCTTCTTTCTCTCTAGCTATAGTCGACATAAAAATAATCTGGGCCTGAACTGACATTCTCAGCGTAAGAAAACAGGAGAGCAAAAAAGCAATATGTTAAAATGCTTGTATCTATGGAGACTGGCTTTTTTTTTTCCTAATTAGACTGAAGCTTCCCAAAAATTATGTAATTCTGTTTGTGATTTGGTCTTACCAAGTCTTGCAATTGAGAAAGAGAGATCCCATCTTAAATATTCCTGAATATATATGTATATACACATATATGAGCATTTATATATGTAATCTGTGTATATGTTCATGTATATACATCTATACATACATGTAGGTATCTGCATATTTTTCTTTCTAGATTCTCTATGTATCTATTTGAGGAGCCTAAAAACTCAACTGAGTAGATACTCCTCATTTTATGCTCAAAATTGTGTTAAGTAGAGGGGGAAGCCTGCAAAAAGGTGGCTTGAAGTTGCAATCCTTACTGTGTCAAAATGTTAAATCCCTTTGTTAGTGAAAGGCACCTTTGCTGATGTCGGCTAAGATATGGAGTTAACAGAGATAATGGAACTCACAGGTACTGATGCCACGGCAGGATGCTTTTAAAGGTAGATAAATAATAGAAAATAGGAACAGTCTTGCTGTTTCACATTTTAAAAAGTAACACCAAATATAAGCTCTTTCATGTCAATGAAGCTAATTTTAAAAATGAGCTTAAAGTAGGTTTCTTTGAAAAAAGAAATCAAGAAATATTATTTTACCTTCTTTCCTGATATATATATCATATTTAAAGTAAATAAACTATGTATAAATTTTCATGGCAAATAAAACCTTAACTTTTTTTTTGCCAATATCACAATTTATGTCATGACTTTCATAGAAATGCTGTAGGCCAACCACAGTTTTGTATCCACACTGAGGCACTCACTGTCCGTCCTACAAACTGTCATTTGGTTGTTTCAGTCGGCTTGCTTTTCTTCCCCCCTCTTAACTGAGGGCCAGAGGAACCTCTGGCTTCCCTTGTACTTCATCTCTCATAAATAGGCTTTACCCTCTGGAGGATATCCTTCCTTTCTTGGGCTTCCTTCCGTGCAGCAGGGGACCCCTTTCTCTCTAAGGGAACTTTAATCCTCTCCTCCCTCTGACTACCTCTTTGTGGGCTCAGCCCTCCAGAGCAGGCAGCCGTCTCAGACCCTTGAAAACACAAATCTTCTCTTCTCCCCTTCTCTCTCCTTCCCCCATCCCCTAATAATTCTACTCCTACATTTCTGATTGTGCCCACTACTGGAGAGGATGCATAGAGGAGCCAAGAGAGAGCTAGAGTTAGAGATGCCTGTGACTCAGTTTTCCTTGGTCGCCCCTCCAAGATGTGAACCTTGTTCTTGGTGTAATGAAATACTGTGTTTGGAGGCAGAGGGTCTGGTTGAAGTTCCCAGCTTTGCTACTTGCTACCTGTGGGACATTGGGTAAGTTGTTTACTCCCTCTGTGGCTCAGTTTCCTCACCTGTAAAATGATGGAGGTGGACTGGTTAGCTTAACTTGGTAGTTGTGTTTCATACATATTTTCAGCTTCCTCTGCTCAGCTTTCTTACCCCTGCCGAGCTGACCTCTTCATTCTCCAATCTGCTCTCAGAGGGTTCCTGGGGATTTGCTGTTGTTGTCTATTCCTGAATTCAGTGTAAACAGTTCCTGAGACTGGAAATTTGTACATGGAGGGAGGGTGAGGCAGAGGAGCTCACCAGATTGGGGCAAAGTGGAAGCAAGGTGGTGCAAGCCAGAGTTTAACCAAAACTGCAGCTGCCCTTCATGCTATTGCTGTAACTAGCAGCTGTGGCTAATTCTAATGAGAAATGGTTCATTGTAGTAGAAATTCTTGTCCTTAAAGAGTAACCTGACATCCAGTCTTGCCTTAGATCTCTGATGAGGGGGGGCAGGTGGGGAAGGATAGAAGGGACATGAGTGGCAAGAGAAGTGAGTGGGAGACAGAGAAGGAGAGAGAGAAGAGACAGACAGAAATGGAGACAGAGAGACAGAAATAGACAACACAGAGAAAGATCACAAAGACAGTCAAACAGATATAGACACAGACTAGTGAATGCTTCCCATCTTTATAGAGCTACTTTGAACTTCTGGCCACCAGAAGAAAGATGGATTATCTCCCAAGGAATTGATAATTAACTTTCTGAAAAACTGTTAAGTGAAAATAGTATATGAGATACTTTATGCTTGGCAACCTCATTAAGTTTGGCATAAGTGGGTGTGGCACACCCACTAATACCAATGAGAACTAGAAATCTAGGTTATACATCGAAAGTTAAAATATCCACCCCAGAGATGATTGAAGAGACAACAGTAACACCTAGCCTTAATTCCAAGAGTAGAGATATGAGGGTTTTCTTTCTCACCCTCTCTCTCTACATGAGAGGTAACACAGCAGAACAGATAGGTAACCTAAGAGTCAGGAAGATCAGAGTTCAAGTTCAGGCTCTGAAATATCCCTGGCCACATCATTTAGGCACAGCTCTCCAATACTTTCATTTGTAGAGGAGATGGCTATCAATGCTAGTTGAGGGAGTTTCCTCACCTAGGAGTTCTCTATGCCAGTGAAATCACAGGTCTAGTCCATGCCTTTATCACATATTTATATGTCAATATAAATACATGTAAAATAAATGCTGCCATCGCCACCATAATAATGAGCGCAAACAACAACAACAATTTGTGTACCACCCCCACCAGGATTGTACTGCCTGACTCTCACCCAAGCTGGGATATTGTATCCCAAGAGGGTGGCTGATGACTTGTCCTCTCAACATTCTAGCAAAAACCACAAGGGGTGAGGGGATGCTTTCCAATTCGATGGCTCATGAGCCCCAACTGGCATATTCCCCTTTGATCACCAACCTTCCGGTCAAATTTAAAAGGGTTTTAGCAACGAGGGAATGGAAGGTATAGGAAGGGAATAGACATTTTAATATCACCTACTAATTTGCCAGGCACTGACCATGCTAAGTATTTTTTCTCAAACAAATATCATCTCATTGGACTCTTAAACAACCATGAGAAAAATGTAGGTCCACTAAACTTCAGTTACTTTGTCTCCAAAAATCCTCCACAGACCTGAAGCAGACCACTTCAGGGTGGTAAAGATTTTAGACATAAGCCCAAGTGGCCTGGGGGACTCAGCTTCTGGTTGCTGGAAGTCATTTTCTTACTTTGTGAATTTCTCCTGGGATTTTTCTTGTTCTAGGTTTCTGCTGGGCTCTTTGCCCAATTTTGAAGCTACCTTCCCTCATCTAGAAAAGATAGACAACTTCAGAATCAAGACAAGAGTTCAGGTCCTACCTCTGAAATATCCTTGTCTAAATTCCTTCCCTTTTCTTCCCTAGGCAACTTTCTAAAGCTGAGAAGGTAGTTATCAGCTCTGGTCAATGGAGCTTCTCATCTTGCCCTATGAGTTCCTAAGGCTGCTACTAAAGCCTAGAGAAAGCTGAATCTTTTGATCTGTAGAGTCACTGAAGGTCACCCCTCCCCACCAGTGATTCCCTCTACAGGGTTAGGCTAGACGTCTTCTATCACTAGTATGGGTGCTATTAGAATCCCTGATTCTGAACAGACTTGTTTTCCCCAGACCCTCCTTGGTCACTTACTTTCATTCACTTACTCAAAAGCTCTTGACCCCTCCCTTATATAAGTGTGCTCTGCTTTTATTCCTTGGCTTCAGTAGTGACATTTAGGGCTTGCTCACACATGGTCCATTGAAGAATTACTGGACTTAATGGTTTGCAAAGCACTTTACAAAAATTATGTCATTTGGTACTCACAGCAACCCTAGGAGGTAGATTCTCTTATTGTCTCCATTTTACAGATGAGGAAAGGGGAGAAGTTAAAGTGATTTGCTCCAAGTTGCAAAGGTAGTAAATAATGAGGTAGGTTTCAATCTCATCTTTTCCTGACTCCCAAGTCCAGCCCTTTACTCACTAGGCCACTTATCTACTTCTATGAATGTGGTGTAGTAAAGAACTGGCTTTGGGGTCAGAGTTCAGGTCTTGTTTCTGAAACATTCTATGTGGCCATTTGAAAGTCACCTAAACTCTCAGTTCCTAGACCCTCATTGACAGAAGATAAATTGACCAGCATTGACAGAAGCTGCATCCCCTTCAATGGCTCCTGCACACTAATGAAATCATAACAAAAATAGTAAACGTTCAAAGTCATGGATAGATCTTTACTGTTGGAATTTAGAGGACTGATCCCAACCTTGCTATATGTAAATTGTGAAACCCTGAAAAAATAAGTAGCCTTTCTGGGCTTTAATTTCCTTACCCTTTAAATGAGGAGATTGGACTAGTTGGTCAAACTCTGAGAGATCCAAGCAACTGTTCATGTTTGCCTTATTGTTGTTGTTTTGCAGTCATCCTCTGTACATAGTTTAAGTCCCATAAAGTTAGCATTTTTCTGACTAATTAGAGATGTGTCTTGATGAGGCCTGTCTATGATTGATCTCAGCTTCAATTCCAAGTTATGAGGAGCACCATGGCCATGATTGCATCACTGTTTTGGCCAGCAGTGAATTTCCCAAAAGAGGGTTTTTATTTTGAGACCTGTGAGCATTTTTCTTTTGAAATTGAATTTTTCTTCATTAAATGAGGAAATGTAAACACCTTCCCTTGCTTCCTAGGTTTTGGTGGTACTCTGCACGCTGTATGCTTTGCTTAGGATATTAGAATCATTGAATGTTAGAACTGTAAGGGGTCTTGGAGAGCACCTAGATCAGACCAGTCCTTTTATTAGAAAAAAACAACAACTTGAAGTATATCTCCTCCTATTCGAAGAAAGAAATTACTGCAATCTAAAGTTTACCTGTAATCCGTTTGGTTAGGAAGGGAGAATTTTTTATTCCTATGTGACAACATGTTGACTAAACAGTTCTCCCCTCAGGGTTTCAAACCCAGAAACTCTTTTGTTACATAATAAAGAAATAATAATTTCATGGTTTTTTTAAGGAGACATTTTATCTGAGCACCAGAGAGAAAAAACTGAATGATTAAAAATATTATGTGGAATAAAAACACACTCTTTGATATACAACTCACTATTTCCTATTTTAAAGACATCATTCCAGAGGAAAATTGGACGAATTAGAATTCGTCTACCTTAGAATTTTTTAAAAGTCAACTCAGCCAAAAATATATTTAATCAGTTCAACAGTTTGAGTACCCATTATGGATAATATAGAGCATGCATATAGAATAAGAAAAAGGCCCTACCCACAAAGAGCTTAGAATCATATGGGAAAATGAATTAATTGCTCTAAAACACTCTGTACTGAGGAAAATAGAGATAGCCCTGTCCTCAAGAAGCCTACACTCTCATATAATGTTACCATATTATTGTTATTATTAACATTATTGTTCTAGATTTATTGAATATAACATCATATTGAAGATAATGTTTCTAAAGAAGAGATATTCCAAGGTGCTATGGTAATAATTGCCAAATACATTGCAGGGCAGTTACCATAAAAGTTGAAAATAGGAGATAAGGTGTCCAGTTATTATCTCTTGTGGATTTGTGGCTGATAGAACCATACATACGAGGCTTTTGTTTATTCACTTTTGAGCTATGCTTTAACTTGGAATGTTTCATCCAGAAGAGATATTTGTCATCTATTCTCAAATGGTCATTCAACAATTATTAAGTACTTTTTATGCTTCAGACATTAAATGCCATGGTTACAAAAAAGATAAAAAAAACAACCTTAGTCTCTGCTCTCAAGCATCTCTCAGTCTCATGAGGTAGTCAAATACCTCTGTACCTATAGGAAATGGGCAGGATAACTTGGTGATGATCAACAGAAGAATGACCCTAGCATTAAGGGGATTGGGATCAGCTTCTCATAGAAGATAGACCTTTATCTGGGGATTGTGGGAAGCCAAGAGGTAGAGAGACAGGGAGGAAGAGCAATCCAGGTATGAGAGACAGCTAGAGAAAACACCCACAGTCTGGAGATGGAATGTCTTTTGCAAGGTACTGTAGTGAGGCCAGTATCACTGGATCATAACATACATATTAGGAATAGTGAAGTATAAGAAGACTTGATGAGCCTAGAGAGAGGTGAGATTATGAAGGGTGTTAAAGACCAAATAGAGGATTTTATATTTGATCTTCCAACATGTATATATATATATATGTATATATATATATATATATCCACTTCAGTTAAGCCAGTATTTATTTATTACATGTTCATTTCACTCTGGGTTCTATAAAATCAAGATGTGATACCACTCTTACCCTCAATAAGTTTGCAGTCAAGTAGAGTTATGAGATATGTACGCAAATAACTATAATATAAATTTGAAAATGAGTATGTTTGGTAAAAATCAGAATATTGGGAGAGGTCATCATGCTTCTTTGGGAATGGGAAGAGACATCATGAAGAAAATAGAAATAATTCCTGTACTTAATCCTCTTTTTTGTATCTTCCAGAAACAATTATTGTCAAATTTTAAAGGGTAGAATAAAGAATAATACCTTGTCTGAGGAGTCATTTATAGTTCATAAAAAGTTTTGGCAATGTTCCTCACCACTATCTTGTGAGCCCATGGGCTGAGACTTGAAGGAAGATGATTTCACCAGGTAGAGCCTGCCAGAGTTTAGGAGGAAGAAAGCCATTCAACTTTGGAGGAATAGATTTGGAAATCATCTCAAAAGAGGGGATATTGGAAATCACAGGAACAGAGAAGATTGACATAGGAGAGAGAATAAAGAGAGAAGAGTTTCCTTGGGAAAACCCAAACTTAGAGTGTAGGAGGAAGATGAGGAAACAATGAAGTATACCAAGTAAGAAAGGAGGTGGAAGCCATGTCATAGAAGCCAGTGGAGAATCATGGGATCACAGGTAGAAAAAGATATTTGGTACTGCTTCTTCATTTTACATGTTAAATAAAAAAGCATTTATTAAGCTATAACTACATATGAGGATCCTGAGAGCATGAGTGACTTCTTCATACTCAGAAAGGACAAAGGGAGTAAGTAGTAGGATTTTACCTGAATCCAGAGTTGGTGTTCCTTCCACAGTTTCTTCTTTTTAAAGGTGTGTGTGTGTGGGGGGGGGGGTTGGTTGGTTAATAGCATCAAATATTGTAGAAAGGTCAAAAATAGTGAAGAATAGAGGAAACCATTGGATTTTCAAACTGGCAATTAGTGATGACTTTAGTTTCAGGAGCTGAAGGCATGGAAACTAGATTAACAGGTTGCTTGAGTGAGTAGATGTTGTCAGTGTGGTTTCCTCTTTCTGGAAGTTTGGCAACAAATGGAGGAGTAAGGAGATAAATTGCTGATGAAGGGAGTAGAGGGCTAAGGGAAGGATTTTTTTTTAAGTTAGAGAGAACTGAGCATGCTTGTAGGTAGAAGGGAAGGGATTTGTAGAGGGAGTGATTCAAATAAGTGAGGGAATATTAGAGCAAGGATCTAGAATAGATGGTAAAAGGATGAATAGGCTCAAGGGGAGGAAAAAGTGTAGGTTTGGGAAAGGAGGAAGCCCAATATTTCCCTTGTTCCCTTGAAGAAGGAGAGTAGAATTTAAGTTTCTTGATCTTGTGGATCATTCTTCTTTTGTATGTGTGTCCCCAATATTTACCATAGTTTCTTGCATAGAGACTTAATCAGTGTTTGCTGATTGACTGATAAAGGAACATGACATGATTTTGAGATCCACATAGGATGAGAGGGGGTGAAAAGAACAATCCAGATCACAGAGAGAGAAAAAGGAAACTAATGAGTTGCTTATCAATGGAGGAGTGACTGAATAAGTTGTGGCCCAAGAATGAGAAGGAGTATTGTGATGGTATGAGTAATGAAGGAGCAGTTGATTTCAGAGACTTGGAAAGACTTGAATTCAGAGTGAGAGTGAAGGAAGCAGAACTAAAAAGACAATTTGTACACTATCATCAATATTTTTAATTGAATATTTTTGAATACTGAGGAAGGGATGAAATGAGCAGAAACAGAAGAACAAGTAAAAAAACAATGACATGGTAAAAAGACAAACAACTCTGAAAGCTGTAAAAGATATGCTCAATACATTTGATGATTCCATACCATTGATGATTCCAGGAAACCAATGATGATGAAGCATACTCTTCATCTGACTGAGAAGCCATATGTTTAGAGCGCACAATGACACATAGTCTACAAGGTTTTGTTTGAGTATGCATATTTGTTACAAAGAATCAGTTTTTCTTTTTTTTTCCTAATGGAATGAAGGATGAGAGGGAAAGAAAAAAAGATTTATGTTAAAATTAAAAATAGAGTAGGTGCTGAAAATGGGGGATTTTGCATATACTTTCAGGTGAGGTCATAGTATTATTAATTTTGCTTAATTGCTTTACTTTGTTACCAGAAACCTCTCATAGAGTGAGGGTGATCTAGAAATTTAAAAAAATTAAAGAATGTAAGACTCAAAGGACCATCACATGAATATAATTCAACCCTTTAATTTTTTTACTTTTGCTTTTATATCATCAAATTGTCCAAAATCCGATAGAGCCAGAGTTAAAACTTGACTTTTCTATTTCTGTATCCAGTGCTTTTCCCACTGCACCATGTTGCCTTTAATAATTTTTATAAAGATTGAGATGCTGATTTGCTGAGAAAGGATTGGGGGCTTTATATTAATTTTTTAACATAAAGGGACTTAAGGAGATAGAAGGTTTGGAACATCTACTACTGGAATATTCTAAGATGATAAGAAGAAGTGAAAGAATGATTATCATGTTACAGGGTGGGGCCAGGGGAATTATTATTTTTAGTGGAACCAGTCTGTGTGGTTTTGTGACTTCTCTAGCAGCTTTCTAGCACCTGGGAGTAGGGCCCAAATCAGATGATTTAGCAATTTAGTGACCTCAAGGGTCATCTTGCCTAATTGCCTCATTTTAAAGATGAGAAAACTGAGAGGAGCAAAGTTAGTCGCATACAAACATTCATTTTCTGTCTTCTCTGCATACAATATTCTTATCCTACTGTATAGTGGGAATTATTCAGAGTTGGAATGAAGTTAGAAGCAGTGGAAGTCCATGGTTATAAGAGAGGTGTGTGCATAGATGAAATGGCTATAAAAACTGTCTTGACACATAGTTTGTGTTTTATTTATCTTCACAGTCTTGGAAGTTTAAGAGTTTTGAGTGATGGCAAAGTTTAATGTGTGCTCATCCTCTAGGGTAGGTGGCAGAAATAAAGTGAAGATGGAAGTTTAAGAACATTGAGGAGGTCAAGAAACACAAAGGCATTGGTAGTAAAAAGATTCTTTAAGATAAATAATGAAATCACCGAGGATAATAGCAAAGTAAAGAAAGAAGTGAAAGAATATAAGCCATGATCTAATTGAGGAAGGAAATTGGTAGTAAGAGCAGAGGTATAGATTGAAGATTAAAGGGAATTTATCAACAATCCAATGGGAAGTCCAAAATTCAGAGTGCCATAGAATGAAAACAGGGAGAGGAGAGCCAGAAGGAGGTGAGAGATTTGTGGCTTTGGTGGTGGTGATTTTAGAAGACAAGGATTAAGAGAGAAAAAGAATTATTAGCCATCAGAGCAGCAACATTGTAAAAGAGGCAGACACATTTTATGCCTATATATTTCTAATCATATTACTTTCTCAATTAGTAAATGTCTTAAACTCTGTAAGGGCAGGAACTTTAATTTTTGCCTTTATTCTTAGCTTCCACCATAGTTCCTGATACATAGTAGGTGCTTAATACAGGCTTGAATAGATTAAAATAAATTAATCATAATTAATTTCCAGTAGTTTGATTGGAACTAGAGTGTGACTTCCAGAAGAAGCTCATAGGCCTCTTCAGCACTCCTTAATGACTTCTCTCAGGAATTCCCAGTGGCTTGATGAGGGTGAGACCACTGTTTTGGTCTCCCAAAGAGGTTAAAGGCACTCATGTGAAAAAATAAATTAAATGCCTATAGACCAGAAGTCTTCACATATAGCCAACAGAGCACTGTAAAAAACAAGAATGATATCTTGGCTATGAAGAATATTTACTTTGCTTTCCTACAGTAGAGCACCACCCTACCAGAAATCCAGGATATACTAATGAGATCTAGCAAGCTTATCTCACCAGTGAGGGAAATATAGCTCGTGTTAACCTGTTTTATATTCTATTTGGGCAACATGTACTTTTTAATGTGTATTTTTATTTTAGTTTACAGGTCTTTCTCCTCTGTACCACTGGTGATTTTTCAAAGCTTCCCCTGTCTGCCCTCTGTCTGATGTTGATGTCAGATACTGAGCACGTTGAGAAGCCTTTGAACATTTTTATTTCTAGTGCTTGAACCCATAAAAGTTGTTTCTCTGATTGGCCATGTGTACATTACTGTTAGAAACATGAGAAGTAGTCTGGTTTTGATTGACATATATAGGGTATTGTATGCTCAGAGAAAAAAGTGATATATCAAGAGCTTGGCATCTACTATTTGTTTTTATAGTTATCAAAATAATGCCCAGGGTGGCTTAGGTAGTTAAGACTGATTTGCTGCTTTCTTTCAGATCCTTGTATTTCAGGAGTTTATGACTTGACTTTAGGGAGCAATGTTAGACCATGGAGCTCTGGAGTAAAGAATTTTGATTCCTGATGCTAACTCTACCCCTAATTTGTTTTGAAGCCAAGGGTAAAATGTGCCATTCTTGCCTTTTGGCAAAACAGAACACATGATGATTTAGATTATGAAAAAAAAATACTGGTCATTTTTTTGATAATTAGATGCTGGCGAAGGAATGAAATGACTAAAGTCATGGAGACATTTCATGAAACAGTTACTGGTTGTCTACTCTCCTTCCATGGTGGGGCACTTTGTTTCCATTGTGCCATCTTCCCTGACTTGAATCTTAGGTGCCAGCTTTGGCTTTTGCTTAAAACTATTATTTGTTAGTGGAATGGAAATCGAGAGGGGAGCTGAGATCCATGAACTTTTGGAGGAGAAAATTCCCTCTACTACTACAGTGTTTCCTTCTAGAGGATAATTAAGTTACTCAGGATGGCACAGACAATATGTGATTTCAAAGGTATGTGGAACTCTTAGATGAGAAAACCTCCTCTGTCCATGTAGATCAGCACTTTCTAGGCCACTTAAATTCTTGGAGAGTTGCCTAGGGCACTAATAGGGTAAATGACTTTGCCAAAGTCATACTGGGTGAGTATATTTCAGAGACAGAATTTGATTGAAAGCCTTCCTGCCTTCAAGGCTTGCTCTCTGCTCAGCCACACCGCCACAATTAGCCAGTTGAAATTCTGCTACCTAACTGTTGCCCCATCATCATTTGATGTTGCCTTATGGAAAGCACTAATAAATTGATCATGCAACTCTAAACTTGAACCTACAAGTGAAGCCTAGTTAAGGCACTCTTTGTTGCTACTGCTGTTTTTGTGGCATTTTGTGGCACTAATTCTTTAGCTATTCCCTGCGTTGGCTCTCTGCCATTGGCATCCCAGGAACAGACTTGAGCATCCTATTTAGGGCCATAGTATGAGATTGCCAGAGCAAGTAAAGACCTTGCTTACTTTTGGTTGAGTATCAGCAAATGAGTGCCCAGTGGAGTTATACCAGATTATTAGACTGGGAGGGACAGGAAAAGGAAGCTTCCTAGAGGAGAAAAGAATCGGGGTCATTGGGCCAAGGCCAGAGGGAACAGTCAGTTGATTGTACTTGAATGAAGGGAGGGGAACAAAGTCAAAACCTGATTCATGGACTGTAAGACAGGGAAAGGGATTGGGGGGAAACTCTCTGGTGAGATTAGAAGAAGGTAGGATAAACACAGGGCATGGATGTACTAGAAGAGTGCTGGGTATAAAGAAAAGGAGTGAATAGAAGCCTCCTGCCCGCTGTTCTGAGCCCTCCCAGAACCTCCAGGTGCTTTCCTTTGGGGATGTAGGAGAGACATCTGTGGAGATGAACATAGCATGCTCAAAGTACAGGTCAGCAGGGCCAACTGTATTTTCTTTGGCTCTTTGTTTCCATATTATATGTTCCTTAAGGCTCTTGACCATGTCTGTACGTTGATAATGTATCCTGAATAGGAAGCATGAACAAGGCAAGTTCTCTGAAAGTACATGTTGTTACTTCTTCGCTCAGTAAGGCTAAGTGAATAATATCATGTTCTCCACAGCCCCAGAAAATGTCTAGAGCATTTGACTACTTTGTTTTAATAACCTGCTCACCAAATATAAATTGAGCATGGGCTCTGTGCAAGAGTATCAGGCTAAGCTCCGCAGGAAATAGATATGCTCATGAACAAAATGCATTCCCTGCTCTCAAGAAGGGCCAGCAACTTTGTTGTATGTATCATCCCTCAACTTTGATTATCAAGATTTAATTAATATGGCATCGAATTTGCAAATAGTTTTTAATAGGATCATTTAAATAGAAAAAAACCTATCGACATTCTTTAAATAAGCATACAAATGTTGTTAAAGTCAGTGAGTAAGCATTTTTTAAGTGATTACTCCATCCCAGGTACGGGGCTGAGCATTGAAGGGCACAAAGGTAGGCAAAAAGGCAGTCTCTGCTCTCAAGAAGTATAAAGTCTATTGGGGGAGAGAGCATGTTAATATTTATATTTATATTTAATAAATGTGTGTGAGAGAGAGGGAAAGAAAAGAGAAGGTAATAGAGGAGAGATGAGAAGAGAAAAGAAAGACTGACTGGAAGAGAAAGGAATTAATTAGCTTCCTGAAGGGTTAGGGGGTAATATGTGGAGGAGGATAGGAAGACTAGAAAGGTAGGAGGGGTCAGGTTATAAAGAGATTAAAATACCAAAAAGAGGAGTTATTTGATCTTGGAAGCAGTAGAGAGCCTCTGGAGCTCCTTGAATAAGTAAGTGTGACATGGTCCAAGTTACACTTTCGGAAAATTGTCTTGTCAGCTGAGTGGAGAATGGATTAGAGTGGAGAAAGACTTGAGGCAAGGAGGCTAGTTTGAAGACTCTTGCAGTAATGTAAATGGTGATAAGGGCCTGAACGAGGGTTGTAGCTGTGACATTGGAAAGGAGGAAACATACATGTTGTGAAAGAACAGAATGTGGGAATGGATTGGTACGGAGGATGAGAACGAGGACTTGAAGATGAGTATTGAGGTTGCAGGCCTGGGTGATAATGGGACCTTCAATAATATTTGGACGTGAAGAAGTTTGGTTTCCTGGGAATGATCATTCTGTTTTGCAATATTGAGGTTAAGGTGCCTGTGACATGGTTTGAGATATCCAAGAGGCTGTTGGAGCTTTATAACTGAAGGTCTGCCAGAAGAAGGTGCCCAAAGCATCTGTCCTAGTTCACCATCTTACAGAGTTAGTCGATAGGTCCAATTCAAAAGTAAAGGTGGAAAAAGGCAAAAAAAAAAAAGAGTTGTGTGGCCATGTAGGACAGGAGGAGAGTGTAGAACTGGCACAGTAGTTTTTCCCTCTCCAATAGTCCTCTGGGCTCTCAGCTCCACTGTTTATAGGCTCTGTGACCACCCATAACTCATTTCTTGCCTCTCTTACCTCATTTATAATGACTGAGGGTTGGATTAGGTGAGCTCCAAGGGTCTTCCAATTGTCTCAGTCTAGGTATATGTTGAGTAGCTAGAAGGAGTTACTAGTTGACTGTATGTTCTTTCATCAGTCCCTCATTAGCCCAAGGGCAATTGAGGTATGATAGACCCCTAGATCTTCCCTTCCTTTACTTTACTATCAGTGATGACAATGCACTGAGGAGGGTTTCCAGAGGAAAACCTTGGGGTAGATTCCAGAGGCTCCTGGGTTTCATGGTTGAAGATCTTTCTATTCTTGAATTAACCCTTTTCATAAATGACAGAGTAGGTAGATTCCTGGTGCATAGATAGAGCTTAGAGTACAGAAAAGGCTTGCAATTAGAGAATTAAAATATGTATTCCATTTTAATAAACATTTACATGATTAAATAGGGAGCAAAATCACATATAGCGTAAATCCCAAATGAGATAGCTTGATGCCTAAGTGCTCGGCAGACAGCTAGCTACCACTCCATTTAGAAGCTGCCTTTTTTTTTTTTTGAACTTGGGATCCCTGTGTATCACAGACTGGCATCAAAGCCCAGGATTCAAATCTGTTCCTGAATCTCTTCCAGAAAAGCGGGGAAATGCTACCAATTTCAGTCATCTGTTATAAAATTTCATAACCTTTCTGGTTTTTACTATTATTCACTCGGGTTGAAATATTGAAGAAGATTCCAGCCTGCTCATTTTACTACATCTGAACGGCTGTAGTCTTTATTTGTAAGTAAAGACTGCCCAGAATGAGTTAGTAATTCAGGAACAGCTCACACTTGAGGATCATGAAGTGGTTTCCTGGGTCTGTAATGGCTATTTAAGGAAGGATTGGGATGAGTCTGTAAGAAATGTGAAATGCTTCTTATTCCCAGGGTGAGCCTTCCAGGTCAAGATTGTGGTTGCTGTGGCACAACAGTTTGAGAAAGCCTGCAGTGTTGCTTCCTGTGCAGGACCTGGAGAGGGCAAATAAATAGGAGACTTCATTTTCCAGGCTTGCCAATTTTTTAGTATCCTAAGGAGAGCAGGAGTTATTTGGACTTGCCTTGCATGGTAGTTAGATTTTAAAAAATAGCATGAGCTATACACACGCACACACACATACAGAGTTATATCACGAAAAGATTATAATATGCTTATGTTTGGGTTTTTGAAATTAAGCATTAAATGAGATTGGGAGAGTGAATGGAAAGCTCTACATGAAGCCAAGATCTCAAAAAGGCCACGTAGGGTGATTTATCTTTTCATCAAAATTGTTCCATGAAGACAAGTACTTTCCTTGGAAAGTTTTATTTTGAGGGTTTCAGCAAAATTTCATCTCAATATTTAGTTAACACAGAAGAATCATTATGGAACATGTTAATTCTGTTTTTCCTTTTTATACAATCAGTCTAACATTTTCTTTTCAAATACAATGTTCTTTCAGGTTTCACTCACTCCTAGCATTTTCTAACTTTCCATTTCTATTTCAATATTTTATGCAACTCAGACACAAACAGATGGACGGATACATTTCAGTACCCCTCTTCCCCCCACACAAGTTCTCATGAGTAGCGCGCGCGCACACACACACACACACACACACACACACACACACACACACACACAAGTGCTGAGAGTTTTTCTATGCTACTTTTTTTCTTGGCATCATCCCCTGATTCCTGAAATGCTCAGACTGTATCAGAAAAGTGGGGCTCCCAGGTGAATCTACCAGAACATTTTTATCCTTTCCCCCCTTTTTCTTTTTAAGGAAGGAAAGATAACTCCAAAAGTCACTGACAGCCTTTTCCAATACCCTCATCAAAATGTTTTTGACTAGCTTTGTATTCTGAGCTGTTTGCAGGTTGGCTGTGTGATGTGTGGATTGTACTGAGAACAATTTGGCATATTATAAACAAAACCTCAATTCTACCTTCTTTCAGCCCGCACCTTAGTTTTGATGTCTTGCTTCTCAGAAGGTTTGACGGCAGTAATAACGGAAACAGCAAAAAATGTCAGCTTGACTACTGTCTACATGTCGGCACTAGTCCAGGGAGTTTCAAAGGGATGTTTTATTGATTCTGTAATTGCACAGTAGAATGGACAAGCTGAACTGTACCTCAGGGCTAGGAAAACCCCTGTCTAAATGGCATCTGGTGGATGTACAGTGCTATAATTTGGGTAGGGGGGAGTGCTCACTATGCAGTTTAAACCTGACCAAGGAAATATTTCCTTAACCCTTTCTTTAAAGTTTTGTTGAGAATTTCTAGTTGTACCTTCTAAGATAGAATTTGAACCCTTTGTTAATTTGGTTATGATCTCCTGATGGGACTTATTGTTTATTCCTCTTTCCTTTTGGAGAGTGCCTTTCAGAAGAGTAACCTCTTTTGGAACAGCAGCTTTTCTCTTCATTGGAATAGCTCATGCAACAAGAATTGGAACTTCTAATGAAAACAACAATGACTCTAAAACAATGCAGCCATTAGACTCCAGAAGCCCACTCTTTACTAATAAGCTGATCGCTTTCCAATGCTGAAGGAGTGGACAAAGCTGTTTTTCCAAAACAATTGAAAATCATATTTGTAAACTTACTGTTGCTATGTTTTTTGTTGGCATTCTTTCTGGGTGCCACTCCTTTAATTTAGTTGGAGAACAAAACAATTAAAAGTAGCATTAAAAAAAACAAACTGTAAAAGAAATGGGTTGGACTTGATGGAAAGTATCTGGCTTTTCAAAAAAAAAAAAAGGTTATATAGTCTGTAAAACACACCACTTTTCAGAATTGCTTCACCAGATTATTTATATTATTGTTGTCCTATGGGGGGGGGATTTGGGAATCCTATTTTTTTTCCCAATGTTTCTATCATTCTGAGTTGACGAGATCTTAGAATTCATTTTTAGAATTTAGATATAGGGTTATTCACTCATGTCAAGGAGGAAAGAGCTTGTTTTCTGACCACACATTAATTGTTCTGTTGGATTTAAGAAAAAAATGGGACTGGCAAGTTTTGTAGAAAATTTTATCTTGGATAAGTAAAAAGAAAAGATAGTAATTAGGAAATAAAGATGAATTAAGGTGACACAGGGTTGTTTTAAGGGTGAGAAAGCATGATTTTGAAAGATAATTTCCACTTTGACACAACTAGTATCTTCATTGCTATATCTCCAAATCTAGGAAAACCTAGTCTTCCAAGATCAATCAGTTTTCCTTTCTTTCTATTACCTGCTTATCTTTGTTAGGACCTGCTTCTTTAGCTTTTAAGTAATCAATTGGTTTTGCCAATAGTAATTTTAAAGATTTTATTAAAAATTAAAATTGCACATCAATGCCAAAAACTAAATTTTCTTAGTAACTATATTTAGGTTAATTTGTTTATAAAATTTTATAGTTACTTATTATTTCCTTCCTCTAAGTCAAGACTTCTTAAATTTTTTCTTGGGCATGTGTGTATCATAGACACTACCCTTGGCATTCTGGAGAAACCTGTGGACTAGACCCCCTTTTCAGAGGTGTTTCTCTATGCTCCCCAAATTACATAGGATTATAAAACACCCCAATTATATTGAGATACAGTTTTCAAACTGTTTTAAAAACCAAATTCACATACTCCTGAAGTGTCTTTATGGACTCCAAGTTAAGAATACCCTGCCCTAGGTCCTCATCAGGATTCTTTGTTTCTGTAATTAGTTTCATTGGCTTTCTTGTTATTATTGTAGTTCACGTATATTCTGTTTTTCTGGTTTAATATTTTTTCATCTTGAATGATTTTAATTAATTTCACAATGTCAGAGAATTGCCATTTGTATTTGGCTCCTTCAAGAGCTTTAGAACTTGCATTATACGTCTTTTTTTCCTAGTTAGTACAGAAGGAAGGGAGATAAGGAGTATTGGTCCAACTCTTCAAGCTACTCTGCCAGAGAGAGCTTGAAGAACCTGACTCCTCCTTATTCTGGCTCATCTCCCAATGTCACAAAATGCAACCAGCAGCAGATAGGTATGGGAACTGAGGGTATATATACCCAGTACTAACTGCTTGTGGTTCAGCCATCTGTGTCTAGGAGAGTGTGGTTTAGTTGCTGGTAAGTTGTTACAGAGTTAGTAAACACCTCATTTAGAGGCTCTTCAGTAAAGGTGATGGTCATGATGAATCAAGAAGCACCATGTAGCAGTGACCCATAAATTTAAGGTTATTCACCCTCAACCCCCCAAAATGACCTGACTTGATTTTTTTAGAATAAGTAAAATGAGAACTAGCTATTTATAACTAAACAGTGTAATTTTATATTTTAAATTATCAAATGTATTTTGATGGTAGTATTACAATTAAAATTCAAAGTAGCACTATTTTGCCCTATGTATTATTGTTTAGTTCTTTCACTTGTATCTGACTCTTTATAATCTCTAACTGGGATTTTCTCAGGAAAGACACTTGGCAAAGATGGTTTGCCATTTCCTTCTTGAGCTAGTTTTATAGATGAGGAAACTGAGGCAAAGAGATTTCAGTGACATGCCCAGTGTCACACAGCTATTAAATATCTGAGGCTGTAGTTTAAATTCAGGCTTTCCTGACACTAAGCCTGGTACTCTATACACCAAACCATCTAGTTTTTATTTATATCTTATTATTTTTCTTATCTATAGAAAATTATTTGGAAGATAGCCTATACCAATGCTTTTCTTCCTGCTTAGAGAACCTTGTCCTTTTCTTCCCTACCACTCCATTACCTTTTTTTTTGACATTTCTCAATCCATGTTCTCTCCCTCCATTCTAACCCTCTCCCTTCCCCAAGATGGCTAATATGATAAAGGTTGTTACATGTGTAATTACATGTAATAACATTTCTATGTTATGTTGTAAAATAAGTCAGATATTGCTTATATTAGAGAAAAAATCATGATGAAAATAAAGTCAGGAATGATATCTTCAGATTCCATTAGTTTCTTTTGGGTGGTAGACAGCCTTTTTTGTGATGAGTTCCTGGGAATTGTCCTAGATCCTTGCATTAATGATTATAGTTAATTCATTCACAGCTGATCATCATACTTTATTGCTGTTACTGTATTTGATGTCTTTTCTTCCCCTCCTGGTTCTTCCCACTTTACTTTGTGTCACTATAGATTTTTTTTTAGTTTTTTTGGGGGGGTCATCTTTGTCATTTCTTATGGCACAATAATATTACATTACAATCATAATCCACAACTTGTTCAACCATTTTCCAATTGATGGTCATCCTCAAAGTTTCTCATAGACAGCATATTGTGGTATTCTGGTTTTTAATCCACTCTGTTATTCTCTTCCATTTTGTGGGTGAACTCATCCCATTCATAGTTACAGTTATGATTACTGGGTTTCCTTCCATTTTATTTTCCCTCTGTTTATCTTTGTCTTTTGTTCACAGATATTTTTGTTTATCACTACCTCCCTTCCTTTTGAAAAATTTCAGGCACTCATCCTGAATTACTCCATTCTATACCCTCTGAGAATTTAAGTACTCTTGATATAAGTGGCTCCTTTATTCATGAGAGCCTTCTGCCTCTCCAACTAGATTAGAAGGGTCTTGTGGTTAGACATCACACATTTTACTGATTGTATACCTCCCCCAAGCCCTACCCAACTTTATAACAACCATTAGAATGTATAGAGCAAGACAATAAACCAGAAGTTATGGAACAGGACATTTTAGGAATGAATAAAGGCACAGACAAAAGATATCTTTGAGGATTTGTGATTAATCTAGTGTAGACCACCCTAGAGTAGGTAGAACATCTCTAACCCTAGTCCAGTTTGTATACCAAAAGAAACCATTTTCTAACATATCTAAAAGTGGTCCATCAGTCTATACTTGAAGTCTTCCAACGAGTGGGAACTCACCATCTTTTTTTAGGTAGCAAATTTCAATGAGAGACAGCTCTAATTATTAGGAAGCATTTTCCCCCCTTGACATCAAGAATTAATTGGCTTACTTTTTTGGGCCAAGGGGGACAAATATAATCACGAATTCATGTGATAGTCTTTCAAATATTAGAGTATAGGTATCATAACAGCTCCTTATTGCCACAGCCCCCACCCCAGATTTTCTCTTCTCTAGGCTAAGTATGCCAATTTCCTTCAACTGTTCTTCATGTGTTATTGATCAAAATCTCTAGACCATCCTGGAGACCCTCATCTGGACACTCAACTCATCAGTATCCTCCTTAAACTGTGGTGCCTAGAACTGAACACCAGACTCTTGATGAAAATATAATAGCAGAACAGCAGAATAGCAGAACAGAAAATATAATAGCAGAATAGTGGGAGCCTCACTTACCTGTACTTGGAAGTTGACTTCCCTTTAATGTTGCCAAAGATGGGAAAGTTGTATTTTAGATTCCACATTGCATTGCTTACAAGCTCATACTGAGCTTGCAGTCTACCAATCTTCCATCATAATCCTAAGATTTTTTTGAGAAAAATTATTATTTAACCATATGTCCCTTATATAGTGTGAAATTATTATTATTTTTTTGCACATAGATGTAAGATTTTACATTTACCCCTTCTCTAGCCTGTCAACATCCTTTGGGATCTTGACCTAAGTTAGTTCTCCCTCCCCAGTTGATATTATGTGCAAACCTGATGGGTGTGCCATCTAGGTTTTTTCAACATCATTTTTGAAAATATTCAATCTTAAGCACAGGACCAGATTGAGACCTGCAGGGTTCCCTCCCTACCACCTTCCAACCCCCTTCCCCCGCCCCCATGAAGACTACTTGCACAAGATAAACCCTTCACAGCTATTCTTTGAGTCTGGCCATCTAACCTGATCTGAATCTATCTTGTGATATTATAATAAATTTCATAGCTCTCTATTTTCTGAAAAATAATATATATGATATTTCATCAAAATCTTTGATAAATATATATCCACAATATTTCCTTTACTAA
The DNA here is from genome assembly GCF_027887165.1 of Monodelphis domestica. Lineage (NCBI taxonomy): Eukaryota > Metazoa > Chordata > Mammalia > Didelphimorphia > Didelphidae > Monodelphis > Monodelphis domestica. The sequence goes on along the minus strand of NC_077233.1, from coordinate 34,861,228 downwards.
GTTTAATTGAAATCTATTTGGTATGACCTGTTTTTGATGAAATCATAGTGATTCATTATGATTACTGTGTTCCTTTGGGTTTACATTAATTTTCTTCTGGTCGTGAAATCTATGAATGAATAAGAATAAAGGGACAAGTTTTGTGATCAATGGAAATTTGATGAAGCCCTGGAAGAAATGGTTGGTTGAGGCACTAAATATTTTTTAAATGTAGCTTTTAAAATCATAAAAATGTTATGCCACTTTTTCTCTCTACCCAATCTAGCAAAATTAATTACAAAAGGTGGAAGTTAAATGTAAAATATTACTTGGGTTAAAAAAAATAAACTGCTGAGGTACAAAGTGCAACATACTTGACTAGTCCAAGGGAATTGGGTTTTTTGTGGTTTTTAGGATAAAATGAATCAACTGTGGAATATGGCGGTCATGAAATGCAATGTAATCTTGGGCTGTCTGGGACCTAGGACTATGCCTTCTGTACCTTTTTCCAGGTCAGATTATATTTACAGTATTTGTGCTTAATTCTGTTTCCATTAGTTAGGAAAGACACTGGGGAGTTAGAAATTGTCTAATGGATAGTGAAGGGTTTTGAGTTCATGCTATATGAAGATGGTTTGAAGGAACTGTGCATATTTGGCCTGAAGATGGAGAAGATATAGAATTGGGAGGTGGGTATAGTTCCCATCTCCTTTAGGTATTTGAAAAACTTTCATGTGGAAGGATTACATTTGTTCCTACTTGACCCCAAAGGGTAGACTGAGAAGAAATGGGTGATAGTTAGAAAGATGCATACTTAGATTTTATTTAAGAGAAGAATGTGCTGACATTTAGAGAGACTTCAAAATATATTGAGTTGCTTTGGAAGGAAGTAGGTTCCTCCTCCTCCTTCTCCTGCCCTCACTTGAGGTATTCACATAATATCTGGATGACCACTTATTGGGCATGATGTAGAGGGAACTCCTTTTCAGGTCTGGGATATAACAGGTCCCTTTCAACCCTGAGGTTCTGTAATCTCTGATCTTTTTAGTTAGAAACAATATTTTCTACTCTTCTGACATTACCCGCAATATCTGAGTAGTATCACAGAGTACATTTAAAATATTTGGGAACCACCTGCTATAACAAGTCAACTGTGATCGATTCTGGGAAATAAGATGATTGAAAATGATACAATTTCTTCCCTTGATAAGCCTACTTTCTGTTGGGGGAGATATGCCATTTCCTAATCCATTTAGATAGTTTTACAAAAACTTAGAGGATGTTTCCCCTCAAAAAATCAGACAGTCTAATAATGCATAAAGCAATGGATCTTTATAATGGAGCACCTTAACTCTAATCAAATGTGTGTATATATGTATGTTTAGATAGATAGATACAAATGTGGATATATACATGGAAATATCTAATTTTATTTGTGTAGGAAATAGATTTCCAGTTGTTTCTAACTACTCATACCATCAAATAAAATTTTGAGCATATGCTCCAATGTGTATATATTGACCTAGTTATATACAAATACTATAGCATGAATAATTATTGTCTTCATAAAATGCTTATAAAATAGTAACTTTTAAATGATCAGATAAAGATGAATAATACGTAATCATGGAAAATCATTAGAATTAGTCTTTTGATTAGGGGAATTAAATAGATAGTTCTGAAATTAGATAAAATCAGTTTGGCAAGTGAATGGAGGATGTGTTTGAAAAGAGAAAGGTGAAGCAAGAAGATCATTTAAAACATTTAAAACAACAGTTCGGGCAGAGTGTGATGAGTGCCTAAACTAGGATGGTAGTTTTATATGAGAAGAGAAAAGGAGATTGTTGAAAGATGGGAAGATTTTTTTCAAGTGTTTGGATAGGTGGGATTCGAGAGAATGAGTTGACAGTGACATTGAGTTTATGAATTTGGGTGACTGGAATAATGGTGATGCCCTTGCTAAGAAGAGGTAAGTTTGGAAAGAAGTTGGGTTTAGGGAAGGATAATATAATAACTTGAGATACCGATTACAAGTCTTTTAAGCCTATTCATTCTACTCACCCTCAGAGTGGAGCCGGGCAATGTTGAGGGAGAAGGTATGTGTGGTGGTGTTGGAGAGCCATCCCATGATTGACTGATTATCATGGCAGAAGAAATAGAACTTATTTTCTTACCCCCTGAGTGTTTGATCAACTATCTGTTGGAGTCAAACTTTGGGCACCACTGATATAGACAACTTCCAATGTCAAAATTTTAACAACTTACAGTCCTAGAGAGCACTTATAGACCCACACATAGACACATTCATATGTGCCACCAGAGTAGAGGAGATAATCAAGGGAGTGTACTTATAGAGAAAACAGGGAAGATACTTCCAGAGCATCCAGACATAAGGGACAGAACATTGTTGTGATCCATTAAAGTATTCAAAGAAGTGGTATGCAAATAAGAAGAAAACAATGATAGTGTAATGGTCATGGCTGTAAGAAGAAGAAGGAATGTCAAGGAGAGGCAAGTGTCATCCCTGCCAGGAAACAAGATAAGAAAAGTGAATAAATCATTGCATTGTCCATTAAGGGGTCATTTGCAATTTTTGAGTGAGCAGGTTAGGAATATTGATTGGGACAGAAACTATATTGCAGAGAGTTGAAGACTACATAGTTGATGAAGAAGTTGATGTAGTTGGGGTGCAAAAGTTGACTGCTCTTTCAATAAGTGGCAATATTAAATATAGGTTTATAGATTATTAATGGGCTGCATATTTTAGATTCAAACTACATTGTTGGAAGTTGGTGGTCATTTTTAGTTCTTATAGGTACACAACACTATAGCAAAGAGCTTCCAGTACAATAGCTTCAATTCCATATGATAACTCAAAGTGAGAATCCGTTATTGTCTGATTTGGTATGAATGAGGAAAGGTTTCTATGATCTTGGTTTCTAAAAGGAAATATATAATCTTTAAAGATTATGGTCATAGCACTAATTAGTCAATCAGTTATGTGAGTAGGTTGTCAAAGAGTCTAGTCTGTGTTTATTCATATACATGAGTCTTTTCCATGCTTATTTTTAATATGCCTCTTTAAGTATGGACATGCCTGTCTGAAAATGGTTAGATATGACTTTGCCTTTATTTTGAAAACACTTGCAGTCATTTTAAAACTAATGAACGTGTCATAACTTTAATAGTGAACTATTAGTAATGGAAATGTCAAGTAACCTGGGACTGGTGATAAATGAAAAAATAGTGACAGTTTTCCAAAGGTGCTTGGGAGGAAGTCAGAAGTTATTATTAAATGATATTTGAAGAATTTGACTTTCATGATTTTGAAAGACAGAAAAAGTGAGCAAAAACCATTTCTATTTGTCTCTGCTTTTATTTAATCTCTTTATCTCTGAAAGGTCCATCATAGTGATACTTGGGGTGACTGAAAGGTATTCTGCAGCTGGATAGAACTCATTGCCTCTTTTTACAAATGACATATTGCCAAATACATACATTAGCAAACATGTATTTACAAATATAGATATATAAAAATACAGTGTAGCTTTCCTTACCATCATCATTGAATTTCTATGCCTGACTATGTTCGGCTTTGGGGGAATGTTTCTACATTTTTCTTTAGTTTGTGTCCATTTTGTAATAGGTGTTATAGTATACCACCAATGAAAATAATACTGGTTCTCCCATGTAAGTTGTGGCAGCTGAGAGAAACCTGGTATAATCCAGGCTGTCCCGTAAAAATTTGAATAGTCAAGAAGTATATGAAGGTAGACAGAGGGCATAGCCTTAGGATATAGTTTCCTGTCTGACATCCAAAAATAGTTTTCTGAATTTGCTCAAAAGAATCTCACTTCAGTGAGTTTCTCAATAGGATATTGCCTAATGGTCTGATCATGGGAATGAAAGCCAGGAACATTCTCAGTTCTACATCTGATTCTTGGATTAACTTGCTCATTTGAGTTGGGTAAAGCAACTTAAACTGTCTATTTCCTCATCTGTAAAATGGGTATAATAACACCTGGGGCTATAACAACACTTCCAACAGTGTTATGTGGATTAATAAATTAATGTTTGTAGAATTCTTTGAAGATGTAAAAGCTCTTTATAAATAGTACATGTTGCCTGAGACAAGCTCAGTCGGGTGCTGTTGACATCTTAGACATTCTCCAGTTTGCCAGTGGCAATCAGAAGCTTTGGTGAGCACACAGATTTTGGGCTATGAAGTGGGTGGCAAAGAGAGATTCATGTGGCTTTCTGCTGGTCCTGATCGAGTTTAATTTCCTCTGAGGAAATCATAAGTTTTCCCCCTTATTACTGAAAGCAGACCTCTTATTGAGTCCCAGTATGCCTTTCTCTTTGGAGTAAGTGATATGATATGTTTGATTAAATCAACTCTTAATTTATAGGTAACTTTTATTGAAAATGGATTAAAAGTATTCCTGGATTTTGTGGCCCTAGAGAGGTCCAATTACCGTTAGGTATTTATCATTGTCCACTAGTCCCTTTCTTAGACACTAACTAGTACAGTTCAACTGTTATGCCAATTAGAGTTTTCTCAGCTCTACTTGGAAAGATTTCTTACAACCTAGAAAATTATTTGGCTTTCTTTTCAATAATTTCTGACACTGTAGATTCATCTGAAACATGTATTCTCAGAAAAGAAACTTGGATTCTTCAGAAAAGAAACCTCTTTTCGTTTTTTGACTTTTATGATTTACCCAAGTCCTGAGAAGAATGAAATCACCTGGGCCAGGAAGATTTCTGCAACTTTCCAAATAATCCTATCACTATCTGGAGGCGGGCATATATGCTGAGAACCACTGATTTAAGCTGATGATTCTTTACACCTTTCTTATGAAGCAGTATGTATTATCAGTCCCAATGATTTCCGACTTCCTTTATGTGTTGTCCTTATGTTAGAAAGCTGTGAAGTGTGACTGAAACTAGAGAGTGAGTTAATATTTCCTGTACCACATCAAATCATTAAAATGGCTCAATGTCTAAAGATAGAAACTATTCAGTGCTTAAATTATTCCTTGACTGAAGAAGACTGGTTTGAAAATTTGGTCCAGGTTACTTAAAAGATCAAAAGAAATCAGTCAGTACAATAATGAACACGAACTCTCAAATAGGAAATCTAGGTATGAGCATGCCACTGAATGACCCAATTACAACATGTGGTCCTGGGAAGTTACTGACTGATGTGCTCCATCAGTATTTATGAGACAGTCGAGAGACTTAATCATTGGGAAGTTCTATCCTTAATTTAGTTCTGCCCTAGTTTAAGGCAAATATAGCAAATGATGATAGTTTTAGAAACATATCTGCCTACAGGCTTGATGATGAATGGTTAAATATGTCTCTTATTTGAAGAGAACTAAGTTTAGAGAGGTTGTATGCTGGTTGGACCAACTGTTGGCCATCTATTTGAGTTCAGTTCAGATGAGCTGAATGAATTTCATTTTGATAAAAATTAATTTATCATGTGAAAGGAACTATGTTGGGTATGTGAGTTCCAAAGACAAGGATGAAATCAGGTCTGGCTCTTGAGAAGGTTATATTTTCTGTTATAGAATAGGTGTTATCTGCATTAATAGGGGAAACAAAACCCACCACATTTTGAAACCTTCATTGAACTTTTATGGACTATAAACTCTTTTATTAGTTTTTGAGATCTTAATGGGCAGGGATTGTGCCATTTTTGTACATGGCATAAATACCTTGCCCATTGATGGCATTTATGAAATGTTGAACTGAATTGGTGAGATCATACTGCTCAGAGAACCAAGCCAACCTTTCTTTGATGTCTTGAGCCAGTTTGGGGCCCTGAGACCAGAAATCTTTGGATGATGTTGTTGCATAAGGTTTTTCCCCCAATTTTTATTAAATTCTTTAAAATCCAAGGGTTTATATAGCTGGCTAATGACATGCACACATGATAGAGATCAATATTGAAATTATAATTTCATTTATATTGAAAACTTCTTGGCGAGGAAATGAAAGTCATTACTTTCTTTGCAGCTTAGAGTCCTAAAAAGTTGCCTATAGCATTGGGATGTTATTATATGCCAGAGTCACATAGCCAATGTATATATCAGATTTAGGATCTGGACCTGAACCCAGGTCTTCCTGGCTTCAAAGACAGGAAGACTCTATCCAGTATGCTGTCATGCCTCTCTTGAGTATATAATGATCTCTTAAAATAGATATTATTCTTGTCGTTATTCTGAGATGAGAAAACTATTTTAAAAAAATGAAAATGCAATATAGTTTAAATTCAAAAAAATCTTTAAGGAATGTCAGCAATTTTGACTAAATATCAAATGAATATAGCCCTAGAAAAGGTTGAAAATATGTAACTTTGACCTTTCCTTCAAAATGAGGACTAGTGAATAAATGTGATAGGGAAGGAAGATTTTTTTCTTGCTAAATGTACCTCTCTAATTTGCTTCCTGATGTTGAAACTAGAAATAAATGTATCCTTTCAATTTGTGCTATCCTATTTTTTTCCGGGTTCTTTTAATTTTTAAAAATTTTAATATTTTTAGAGAAACTTATTCAAACGATCATCACTATAAATCCATTCAAAGGTATATATTGTTTTGAAATCGTTGGGAAATATGGACATATTAACTTGTTTTCATTCTCATGTGCTTAAATTATTCTTTGCAGTATAGACGGTCCCAATATATCTCAAAGATTATCCCAGAATATTTCAAGTATCATTTTTGCAGGATGAGAAATCATTTTGCAAGTAATATGGCAATCAGAGACCTGATGAAAGTTCATTATTTTCAAATGTTAATATAATAGCATATCACACATTGGCCAAAAGAAGAACATCTTCAAGTTTATCCTGTTTCTTCCTGTCCTTAGAAGACTAATTTTAAATGCAACCTAGACATAGATTAGAATATCAGCCCAGATTCACAGAGGGCCTGAGCCCCCTGGGGTAGAGCTGCTTTTAAGATGTTTTTTCAAAATTGTGTTGCAAATGTCAGAAGATGGACTATGGAGAATTACTCTCACTCCCTCTTTCATTATCCACTGTATCCTTTTCACTGATATAACAGATTCTTAACTTCTGGTTCACATTAATTGGAAAAAAAAGGCCCGTTTTTCTGATAATCGACTGAGCATGTGCTTGCTTACTCAACACAATAATATTGGCCTCCAATGAATAACTAGAATAAAGTGTTAGTCTTGTGGCTCCCTTAAATTAATTTATGAGATTGGAGTTTACATCAATTTTCCCCCCATAATTTACCAAGTAGCATTTAGGGCAGTGGAAGACAGCAAAATATTGTGGTCTTATTCTTTAAAAGTTCCTTTTCTTTATTTGATGTTTTTAAGGGAAAGATTTCTTTTATCACTTCAAAAAACCAGCTTCATATTAGTATATTATATAAAACAGAAGAAGGAAACAATCTGTCAGTTTTCTTTTCATGCCATTTGAACCCAGTTCCCTCTGATGAATGGTGTATTTAAGTTATAGATCCCATGAGGCAAAATTCAAGAAAATACCACTTAACCTTTGCTTTGCTGTGTTTCATTTTATGGGACATGAGAATATGCAAATCTCTTTTATGCTGATGCTGTGTAACATCATTGTAAAGATTCTACAGGGATCCATGCATCTTGCTGATTTTTGTATTGTGCCAGCATTGAAGGTTTGATTGTTTTTACTAAAAGAGACAGATTTTTGTCATTAGAGAACATTAAATGTGATGCTTCTGACATTCTTCTCCCTGGACACTGAAATCCCTTTGGCTTTAGGTGCAGTTCAGTGTGAATACATCCAAATGCAGATTTTGACTGGAGAATTGGCAGCAAATAGCTGTGAGCCAAATTTGGCTGGTAGAAATTAGCACTGGCAACTTTATAAGTAAAATTACATGAAAAGCACTTATGGAAGAGAGAGAGGAAAAAAACTCAGATAACAGTGCAACAGACCACATTTCCTATCCACAGTCTGTCTTCTCTGGGGTGTTTGTCTAAACAGCATTGCCAGTTTTTCTAAACAGTATTGCCAGTGTCCTTCATCTGTAATATGAGAGCGAATCGGCTAATCATACCAAATGCTCATTCCATTTAGAGTCCTTTATTTGGCCACAAAAAACCCAACAACCTCATTGTACTCCAAGGATTATACAGTTATTACCATTAAGGGTCCTGCTGAGAGCAGTGTACTTATTTGTATGTTTGAAAAGAAAAGTTGAAATGATGTATGAATCACTTGGATGGAAGCAAATTTAAATGTTAGATTTTATTCTAAAAGCCACAAATTTAATACTTTAGGTTTATATTAGATAGAAAACATTTAAAGAGATCCCAAGTGATCTTTAGAAGTAGAAATAATGAAGCTATGACTTTTCTTGTCACCTGTGGCCATTCTCTAATTTCCCTCCTCAATCCCTATCCTTAAAATCTTAAAAAAAATAAAAGAAGAAAACCACAAAAACCCTTCAAAACATCATATTCCTTTTTAGTAAGATGATTTGAAACTGTTCATGCTTTGGATATTGAACTGTATGTAGCCTTTCACTTAGTTGGAAGCTTAAATGTCAGGCAGTGGATATAATCAGCTGGTTTTTAAATAGTCTTCTATACTGTAAACTCTAGGAGAGTCAATCAATTAGTTTGTGAGTATTTTTTTGTGTACTCTGTGCCAGACACTAAGGGCATAGTCTCTGTCTTCAGGAAGCTTACTCTAATGTGGGAGACAAAGTGAACATTAAAGAAGTATATGCAAGATCTGTTGAGAGTAGATAGAAAATATCCTTCACAAAGAAAGTAGTAGCAACTGAAAGGAACAGGCATGCTTCCACTAGAACAGTGAAGGCAAACCTTTTAGAGAATGAGTGCCCAAACTGCTACATGTGGCAACCCCCACCATACCCCAGATAGAGGAGGGAGGAAGCATTCTCATTGGGCTACTGGGCAGAGGGGTGAGTCATGTAAGAAATGTCCTCAGGCTCGCATGGAGAGTAGGAAGGGAGCAGTCCCCTCCACACATGTGCCATAGGTTTGCCAATATGGCTCTAAAAGATGATATTTAAGCTGAGTCTTGAAGGAGGTCAAGGATTTTGAGGTGTAGGAGTGGAGGGGGAGAGCATTCTGAGAGGGTAGGGTCAGTGGGTACAAAACTATAGGCAGGAAGTGGAATGTGTTGTGGGAAGATGAGCAAATAGTCCTGTATGATTAGATCATAGAGTGTGGGCAGACTGACAAGTGTTTAAGAAGATTGGAAAGGCTGGGAAGGGCTTTAAGCATTGAACAAAGGACTTTATATTTGATAATGGAAGTTATAGGGAGCCATTGGAGTATACTGACTAGTGAGAATCATAATATTATTATTCTCATCGATACTGTCATCAATGGTAGCGCTGGCACACTCTTACAGTTTGATTCTGTTCAGATTCATTCAATTAACTCAACAGACATTTCAGAAACTCTTTCTGTGTGTGTAGATTTGTACTTCTGACTGAGGGAGAGAGAAAATCTAATCCCTATCTGACATTTGCATTGGGAGGTGCAAATTATACACTCAAAATTCTGTGCTTCCTGTAAAGTGCTCTCTAAGTGTTAGGTGCTGTTGTCTCAGAATCTTCTTGAAAACAAAACTATTTAAATGATATATACTTTAATAGTAAATGTAATAGCAATAATAATGATGTAATAGATTTAGAGTAAAAAGACCAGGGTGTGAATTTTGGCTTTGCCAGTAATATCTGGCTTTGAGGAAGTCATTTAGACATTCAGTGCATTCAGGTTTCCTAATCTGAAAAATGAGGAGGCTGGTCTAGAACTTCGGGCTCTAAACCCAAGTTTTTGTGACTCTTAAGCAACTAGTCAAATGGTTTTTTGTTTGTTTGTATTTTTGTTTTGTTATCATCAACAAAAATAGGTTAGTTAGGATAAGAGTCAGGTTTTTGGGGAAGATAATAACTTTCATTTTTGCCTTAATGAATTTCAAGTGTGAGGGGAAAACCTAAGTAGAGGTGTCTGAAGGCAACTGGAGATGCAAAATTAGACGTCAGGGAAAATATTTTGTTTGGAGATCATCTGTATCCAAATAGTCCATCTTCATCTTCCTTCCTTTCTCTATCTGTCTCTCTGTCTCTGTCTGTCTGTCTGTCTGTCTTTTTGTATACTCTCTCACATGCTATTAATGTAAAAGTGATAATTGGACCCATGGGTGTGTAAAGGAAATTATCAAGGGATATAGTATAAATGCAGAAAAAAGTGTGTGGGCAGAAAGCCAAAGAAAGAGAAGCTCTTTAGGAGCAGAGAAGTCAACAGTGTCAAATCCTACATTAAAGTCATCAGAGAATTCTAGTCATGAGTGACCTGAGAGACAATCTAGCTCATTATATGACCTAGAATCACTTCTTCAACTTACCCAACTAGGCTTTGCAGAAAAAAAAAAAAAAAACTTCCAGCAAGGACTCCCCTGTCTCCTAAGACAGCCCAGTTCACTTTTGGAGAGCTCTAATGCTTGGGAAGTTTTAATCCTGACATGAAGTCTCAATTTGCCACTCTGCAACTTCTACCAGTAGCTTCTGGTTCTGCCTTCTGGGGCCAAGCCTAATCCCTTTTCTCTGTGGCTAAGAAAAAGGAAAACACAACCTTTCTGAGCCTCAGCTATTTAATCTAGAAAATGAGGGATTGATCCTAGTGGTGGGGCAGAGATATATTTGGAAATGGATATATAGGGGAAAATACTGAATCAAAAATAATTAGTAGATGAGAAAGGATACTGAACAATACCTCTCTCCTCTAGCCTGAGAGAAATAAGAGACACCTTGGCCAAAATTATTTTCATGGCCAAAAGGTAATCACTGTATCAGCTGTTTTTGCTAGTTTATTTTCCTTTTAGGAAGGCATCTATGTCCATAGATGACTATAATATAAAATCTTATTCTTTGAAATGAAGAGTTGCCCTAAATAACTTTCAGGATCTTTGTTGACCCCTAATATCATATGCTTTTGTGAAAATGTGTCAGAATTTTCATCAAACATATGGAATTTCAAAAATTTTGCCACACTAAGAGCCTGTCTTGGCTTAATTCACTGCTAATCAAGCATTGATGTTTATTTAAACTCACCAGAGAATTGTGAAAGGAATCATAAAAGATAGATAGACTGAATGAAGTTACACAGAATTACTCAGTGTTTTTCATGTTTGTGGATAATTTTTCCATTTTAGCTATGTAGTTTTGTATAAAGGATTCTTAAATATATGAATTAAAGCTAAAACTACCTTCACTTCCAAATATCTTGGTTACGATTCTCTGACTACAGTCCCAGAACTCTTTAGATTCTACATATGCTATCTGGAGGAGAGAAATAAAGGTGAAAGCAAGGCAGAAGATAACTTCTCCATGGGGCAGTAGAATTGAGTCAGTACAAGGTTAAACCAGGTACAGCTTTGAAAACAAAACAATAAAGCTATTAGATTCTGCTAATCTAATCAACAATTGTACACAAACCACAACCAACAACTACCCACATTCTTCCCTAAAAGTATGATGTAGGGGAAAGAGCAAACCTTCTGGGGTCAGAGAATCTCAGTTCAAATCTATTCTGTCTTCATCTCTGTAAATTCTTTGGATGTGTTTACATGATTGCCATGATTCCTTACAGATCAACATCCTGTGAATCTAATCATTTAAAAAATGCAGTTTCCCTTCTTTTCCTGCTTCTTATTCATTCCATCTCCTTTCTGGGAGAAAGGCAAAGCCACTTGAATTTGCTAGCTACCTGAATTCTGCAGAACCCCAGGATAGGAACCCATTTTCCCACTGCTCTCCCCCAATTCACACACATACACCTATGTTCAATCGAGTGTACCTGTTTCCACAGGCACCACTTAGAAGCAAGTTAAAACAGGTCTGAAGATCTTCAGGGAGGGTGTGCATTTCTTCATTAAAAGGGGGATTTCCCCTATCCGTCTCTTCTCTCACAGAGTGAGAATCCAATCTCATCCTTTCACTAATTCATAGGGTCAATTCGTGAGGTTCTCTAAACTGTCTAAGGTGCCGTGGTCTGATGCTCCTGGCTCACTAAGCCTAGAAAATAGGTCCAAGATAGGTACTTAAGTGTTGCTTTTTAATAACTAGGAGATAAATGTAAATGAACTGGGGGCTACAAGTGAAGAACAGGAGAGTAGCTCATTTTCTGCTTTACTTGGTGGGAAAACACTAACCCGAGTCTCAGGAATTCCCCATGACTGAGTGTCTCTCAGTTATGAAATTGGGAATCATTATTCTGTGTTCCCTTCCTGTAAAACCCCTTCAATAAGAGTAAATAATCAGAGATGTAGGGATTTAGAACTATTTTCTCTTCTTATGGGTGAACACCACCACCCAACTGTGTTACTTTTCTATTTTCTTCCTTTTCCACAATTGGAGACAGTGGTCCTGTTCTAATCAGAATTCTGATGCATTGTGGACTTTGATTCACGGGTACTTTTTTCTTAGTTGGGATGTTTCATTGGCTGGATTTTGTTTTCACTTTTCCAATATATACCAAGCAGCTAATAACTATTGTCACAATAATAAATGTATGGGGTATATTACCAGTTAATCATTTCGGTAGATCAGGAAAGCAAATTCTCTTAATACTTTCTATGTCTATTTTTTCTTCTATTACTAAACCTGTAACAAGCTTTCCTTACCTATATTAAGCAGGAAAACATTTTTAGCAAGATTCAGTCGAAAATCTATTTATTTCCTTCCTTACCCCCCTCCCCTTTGTACTTTTCACTTATCAAGTTGTGCTCATGTTTGTTGGCATACCTAAGCACATCCTACTATGGAATGGATGCATCTTTTGTTTATTGCTTCAGTAAGGGGAAAAAAACACGTAAATCAGACTATATATTCCTGGGAGCCTCATTTGGAAAAATAGTATTTTATTGAATTTTTAAATATATCTTGTCATTTAGCATTAAGTTCCAGCACCCTCCCCATTGTCACTCTCTCAACTCTTTCTTTTTATATTGAATTAAAAAACATATTTGTTTGTTACATTAAAGTTCCCAGGTATCTCCTTCCCTCCCCTCTCCCTGCTAGAGAAGGCATCCTTTGACAAAATAATCATGAATATATAAAACTGTGTTTTGTTTGTTTCTACTCATCAATTCTTTCTCTGAACTCTCCCTTGTAAAAAAGAAAGACCAGCTTAATAAAACCAAACAACAGGTAAGCTATATCCAACAATATCTGCTTCCAAACAATAGGTCAGCTATGGCCAACAAAATCTGCTGCATTTCTCAACAGTTCATTTAACATATCCCTATTGAGAAAGATGAGTGGGCCAGGTCCCTCATCAGTTTTCTGGTCATTGTAGTAGAGGTCTGATGTCCTTCAGTGTTGTTATCCTTACTTAAACATTGTCATTGTTTAGATTAAGTACTAGGCAATCACTTGGTAAGCATTTATTAGGCTGTTCCCAGTATATGTCAGGCATTGTGCTAAACACTGAAGATACAAAGAATACTGCTTTGGATGAGCTCACAATCTAGTTTTTGTTACTTTAAGTTCATACAATCTTCCCATATGCCACTGAATTTTTCATATTTCTTATTTCTTATGGAGGAATATACTATCGATTGGAATTGGAAAGACCTGAATTCAAGTGATATTTTAGACACTAGTGAGCTGTGTGAGTCTGAACAAATCACTTGACCTGTATGTGCTTCAGTTTCTTCATCTTTGAAATGGGATAGTAATAACATCTACTTCACAAGGTTGTTTCGTATGGATCAACTATGAAAACAAATCTAAAAGCATTTTGCAAATCTTAAAGTATCACAAAAATAGCAACTACATATTATAATCTGGTTAACAATTTCCCATTTGATGGGCACTTATTTTGCTTCCAGTTCTTTACTATGATAAAAAACAAAGTAGTTGCAAATATGTGTGTGTGTGTGTGTGTGTGTGTGTGTGTGTGTGTGTATCCATACAACCATCACTTTGTGTTTGCCCTGCTTTGTCAGGTATATTCTCTTTAGTCAAATTGCTTTTTCAAAGAAGTACATACATTTCAATGATCTTTTCTGTTTAGTTCCTGATTGTATTTCAGAATGTTTGGATCACTTCATAGATCCAACAACAGTGTATATGTACAGCACCTCACTTTTAAAGTGTATATTAGTTTTTCTTTGTAGCTGACAAAGAGTTAAAATAGACACCAAATGAGTGAAAGAGATTATTTGTTCTGAGGCCAATAGGATTATTTAAAAAAAGGTAGTGGTGGCACCATTATTTGGCAGTATTCTGTGTGCATAGAGAACTGGACTTGTGCTCAGGAAGATTGGCTTTGAATCTAGCTTGACTTCTACTAAGTATTTGACTCCAACTTAGTCATTTAATCTCCCTTAGCTTCATTTGTAGCTCATTTGTAAAATAGGTTTAATAAAGGCACTGGCTCACTGGGATGTCAAAAGGATGAAATCAGATCATATTCATATAATACTCAACAAATCTTAAAGCACCACAAAAATAACAATTGTTTTTATTGATAGGGTTAAATATATTGGAAACATTTAGGGATACCTGAACAAAGAACTCCTTTTTTTGAAGACCATTTAAAATAGGACTCTCTCTGTATAATAATCTTGGGGGGGGCATGTCTATTGATAAGAAATTAAAGAACATCCAAATAAAGCTCCTCATGTAAACTTAGGGCATATTTCAAACTTTCCTTTGGAAGCTATCAGATTTAAAGTAAGTAAGTAAATAAGGCAATAAGACAATGAACCAGCAGTCTTGGGAAATCTTAGGAAGTATATGTCTTGCCAATAACCAGCCATAGATCCTTGATTCATATGTATAAGTCTTGCCTTGTAACCTCTTAAATTCCTTCAGTATTGTCACCTTTAAAGCAAATGTTCATAGCGCTGTGTCAGGCCAACAACTCATCTGTTTCTCTTCTCTAGTACCATGTGAAGTCACATGTGAAAAGTGATAAGGATCAGTGTATCTCTTGTAGTGATGCCACCTGAGAAGTTGTTGAGGAGACAGACAAATATCAGCGATTCTTAAGAAGTGCTTCATACAAAATAACCTTTCAAGGGAAAAGACATTTATTGCTTTTTTATGCAAAGGATAAAAAATATGATGTGTAGTGGAACTTTGAAAAGGTGAGCTGTCAGGGCACAAAAGAATATTCCAGTTGAAGCAATGATTCTTCCATGATACACTCCTACAAAACATAGAAACTGATATGTAATATAACAAAATGTTTATTTAGTATTTTAAAAAATATATACTTCAGGGGCACTTGACATTTGTTTTGTCATTAGTTCATCAATGCATGCAAACACTGATCAGATACATATGTTATACTTTTTATTTTAAAAAAGCATAAGGAATTGTTTTGATGAAAGGGAAAAATATAAGACATTTTAAAAAATAACTTGGGTCTCTCATTTTAAGTCTACCATTATTTCATAGTAGAAAGATTAAAAATTTTTAGAACATGCCTTTTAATAACAGATTATATCTCACAGATATTTATGAATAAAACTGAGTTTTAGAAATGGAAGGGATATGACTTTCAAGGGAAAAGCCACAATCACAAAGTAGAGAAAGCTGAGCTCTCCCCACATTCCCCTCCACAAAACTTTAAAATAACATTTTGAATCAAATTGTGGAGTGGTAGAGCCAACCAAAGGTCTGAGTGAGACATTCTGCCTGCCCAGGAAAATATAGGAGGTCAGAAAGAGATCTATGATAAAGAGGAAGAGGGTGGCCCAGAGGCCATGTGGATGAAACACCAGGGGTGGGACCAGGTGATGGTGACTTAAGCAGCATCAGCTTTAGGACTTCTCAAGCCAGAGATAGTAAGAGAGCCTGGCAGCTGATCAGAATGAAATTACAGAGAAGTCCTTTTTTAGCACTAGATACAGGACTACATACTTTTTATCAGATCTATTGCCTATAGCTATTCCTGGGTCATTGTTTCAGGGCAGAGAGGGACAGTCAAGGTGGGGTATAAGTCCTGAGGGGGCAGTATCACTTCCTAACTTTGGCGATCAGGGACCTTGAGGAATAGTACCATTTGCAGTCTCAAGAGAGAAGGAACCCTGAGGAGAAATACTGATTTCAGTTCCAAGGGATCCGGGGATCTTCCTTGATAAGGAACAGAGTACTAACCAAGAAGGCAGTGACCACACCTCACTCTGCATCATACCTCCTTGGAAATACCAAAAACATCCAAACCTCCAGAAATAGCACGTAAAATGCAAAAAAAAATGCAAAAAAGTGTGAAGTTTGAGGCAGAACTCCCATGTAGGAAACAAAAGCCAGCAGTAACACAAAGTTTCAAATCAAGAGATAGAGTCGGAAAATGTACAAATAACAATAATTGAAACAAACCTGATCATAAAAGCTACTATGGTAATTGGGGAGATCAAGACATAAACAGAGAAGATAAGGAAGTTAGAACAGCATAAGCAAAACCTCAGGTAAAAATGTGAATTGGACATGAGGCCAAAAAGAGTTACTGGAAGAGCTGAAATGACTTTCAAAATCAAATAAGAGTGGTAGAGGAAAAGTTAGGTAAAGAATAAAAATTAGGTAAAAAATGCAAACAGAACAAAAATTATGAAAAGATAGCAGCTTAGTAAAAGGGGCAACTAGGTAGCTCAGTGGATACTGGATTGGGTACAGAGTCAGGAAGAGCGGAGATTCTACATTAGACATATACTAGTTTTGTGATTTTTTAAACTTTTTTTTTTAACTTTTCTTTCCTTTAACCCACTGGAGAAGGAAATAGCAAACCACTCAAGAATCTTTGCCAAGAAAACCCCATGGACAGTGTGACCCATGGGATTGTTAAGAGTCAGATGTGATTGAACAAAAACACAACAAAAAGAGGCACAAAAATATGGAAGAAAATTAATATCTTTTAAAAAAAGGATTGGCAAAATGGAAAAAAAGATACAAACATTCATTAATGAAAATAATTTTCTAAAACAGAATATGCCAAATGGGAAAAGAGATAGGCAAGTGTTATTTAATGACTCCATGAGATATCAAGAAATGATAAAACAAAGTCAAAAGAGTGAAAAAGTAGAAGTGAAATATTTTGTTTTTTTTTATGAGAATAAAATGGGGAGAGAGAATCTCAGAGAGCACATATGTAAATATATATGCTATAAGTTGGTAACAAAAATCTATCTTACCCAATAAGGTAGGAGGGAAAGGAGATAAGAGAAAGGGAGAGGAGGGAGTGCATGACAAAGAGAAGGTCTATAAGAGGAGGCACTGATTAGAACCAAAACCAAGAGGAAGAAAATGATTAAAAGAGAGAAAGATGAACAGAAGAATATAAGATGGAGTGAAATGCATAGTTAGTATTCATAACTGAATGTGAATGGGATGAACTCACCCATAAAATATAAATGGATAAAAAATGGATTAGAAACCAGAGTTCAACAATATGTTGTCTACAAGAAAAATAATTTAAATAGTGAGATATACTCATTTAAAATAAGAAAATGAAACAGAATCTGTTATGCTTTAGCTGAAGTTAAAAAAGCCAGGGGTAGCAATCATGATCTTAGACACAGTAAAAGCAAAAAATAGACCTAATCAAAAGAGATAAGTAGACAGACTACATCTTTCTAAAAGAACCATAGACAATGAAGTAATCTTAATGTTAAATATTGATAAATAACTGCATACAAATTCTTAAAGGAAAAGTTAAATGAATTAAAGAAGAAAATGGACAGTAAAACTGTACTAGTGGAGGACCTCAACTTTACCCTTTCAGAGCTAGATAAATCTAATCATTAGGTAAATAAGAAGCCAAAGAAATTAATAGTACCTTAGAAAAGTTAGTTATACTAAACCTCTGGAAAAAATAATTGAATGGGAATTCATTTAGATACGAATACCCCTTTTTACTGCTTTATCTATCACCTTAGGGCACAAATACAGAAAAACAAATATATTTAATTTACTCTTTTCAAATAATCAATAAGAATCAAATTCATTGAAGGTCTGTAGAAGCATAGATTAAAAGGTAATTAGAAACTAAATAATCTAATCCTAAAGAATGAGTGTGTTAAAGAAAAAATCCCACAACTAATCAATAATGTCATTAAAAAGATTAAAAACAAGTAGACAGCATTTCAAATATTGTGAGATGTATGCAAAGCAGTATTTAGGGAAAATTTTACATCTAAATATATACATCAATAAAACAGAGAAAGAGCAGAGAAGTTAATTGGGCCTGCAACTATAAAAACTAGGAAAAGAGTAAAATAAAAACCCCAATTTATCACCAGAATGAAAATCCTGAAAATTAGAAAGGTTACTAAAACTGAAAGTTAAAAAAAAATCACAACAAAATATTGAACAAATAAACAAAACTGTTGTTACTGTTAATCAGTCTTATCTGTCATCACATCATCTGCCATTTTTATCACAATAGAGTCAGTGACCCTATTTGTAGTTTGGTTATGGTCCCTCCAGTGGTTTGTCATTCTCTCCTCCTCCTCATTTTACAGTTGAGGAAACTGAAGCAAACAGGGTTTAAATGACTTGTCAAGAGTGACACACTTAAGAAGTGTCTGAGGCCAGATTTAAACTTTGGTAATGTGATTCAAGACCTAGCACTCTATTGTCAATGGCAAGAGTTTAGAGTCAGAAAACCAGAGTTAGGACTCTGGCTCTAACTTTTATCAAATTTCTCATCTTGAGCAACTTATTTAACTTTAGAGATTCATTTTTGTCATGAAAAATTAGGATAAGATTCACAAGACGTTCATTGAAGGCATTATGGTTTGGGGAAGAGAGTACTGGAATTGAGGTCAGAAGACCTGGGTCTCGGTCCCTGCTCCTTCCCTTCACCATCTATATCACCATGGACAAGTCCCCTCAACTCCCCAGTAATCATTAACTTTTATAATGTGAATGAACTGGCTTTTAGATGACCTCATGGGTCTCTTCTATTCCCAGTGGTGTTATTCTCTGACCTCTGGGATCCTTTCAATTTTAAGACCCTATGACCTTTTGACTTCAAAATGTCATACAAATGGGGACAATTGCCCAGAAGAGGAAACTTTTTTTCTTTTATTTAGCATTTTGTTTGTCAAACACTGTTGAGACTTGAGCCATCCAGAAATAAGTTGACTGAAAATGAAGAGATATAGGAAGACTCCTTCATCTTTTCTTTGCATAAGTGGCAGACTATGGGTATGCAACTTGCATGTGATGGATGTTGTACTATTTTTATTGTTTATTTTGTGGAAGGGAGGAGGGATGCAATGGGACATGTAAATGTGTAAAAAAGAAAAAGGAAATATATATTTAAGAAATTATTGGACTAAAAGTACTGTTGTACCTAAATTGCAAATTAGTTTTCAAAAGGACAACCTTCTCATGGTAGAAACATCTGACTTGCAGTGGAAACCTTACCCATGGGTTGCCTTCCTCATTAGAATGTACATTTTTTTGAGGATAGGGACTGGTTTGTTTGTTTATTTTTTTTTTTTTCTGATATCAGTGCTTAGCTCAGTTCCTTACATGTAGTGTTTAATAAATGCCTTTTTACTTATTTAGTCTTGTGAGTTGATGGATTCTTCCATTACTTAGTAAAAAGAATAACATCAACATAAACTTGATATACAGCACTTAAATATTTGAAAAGCATGTTGTGTACAATACCTCATTTGAGGGTCATAGTAACTCTTTTAGGGAGGTATTATAGGTATTTCTAGCACCAGCTGAAAGATGAGAAAACGGGTACCATAAGGAGTAAGAGCATTGCTCAGGAGTACAAATGGATTTGAAATCTGGGATTCTGTATTCCAGGCTTAGCAGTCTATCCAACAACCCTGATGTATTCCTAGAGAAACATTCCTTTATCTCTTTAGATATAAGATACATTACCAATTCATCCTTAGTGCCCCAAAGTCCTAGTTAAAATGTATCAATCTATTATTCAATGTGTTTAATAACAAAACAACAGTAATAATCACTAGTACTCATATAGGTCTTAAAGGTTTGAAAAGTGTTTTACAAATATTATCTTATTTAATTTTATCTTTATAACATCTCGTGGTGGTGGGTATTGTTATATCCTATTTTACACATATGGAAACTGAGGGAAACAGAGGTTGTGACTTGTCCAAGGTCACACAGCTAAGTATATAAGGTGCTATTTGAAATCAAGTTTTCCTGATTCCATTTCCAGGAATCCATCCACTTTGCCCCCTAGTTGCCTTTAAATTTACTCTGCAACCTGACACATTTAATATGTCACACATATGTTTCAGTTATTGCTAGGAGAACTTTAATATCTGGTTCATCTTTTTTGATATTTGCTGAATTGTTGATGTCCATCTGATGATGAGAAATTAAAAAAACAATTCATGCCTTTAATCATCATTGTATTTAAAGATTTACTGCAGGATAGAATGCAGTCATAACTGTTGGCTCATTGACTCTGTCTACTTAGGATCCTTCTCTAGACAGCTGAATGATTTATTTTTCGAGGACCATCATCTTCTCCTATGTAACTCCCTGGGAGATTTAAGATTAGGTCCTATGTAACTGCTTTCATTCTTCTATAGAATCATATAGTCCAATAATTTGGTTGTTCTCTCTCCTCTCTTTTTTAAACTTGTTATTCTATTTGTCGCAAGCCAAGTGGATTGTTTATGAATTGAAAATTAGTAAGAATTGAATCATGACAATTTAAAACCTCTTAAAAGTAATTTGAGTATCTTACCTGAAAGGCCCCTTATTACCTTGGAAACTGTCAGTGGAAGGAATATTTTTATCGGGGAAACCCCTAGAAAATCATAATAGGTTATTGATGACTGGGTATACATTAGGAAGTACATTTCCCCAAACATAGTTTTTTGAAATCCATGTTTTCAATATATGATATTTGTTCTTAACCTTAGTTCTATATCAGGAGATCCATGAACTTGGATGGGGAAAAACACATCTTTATTTTTATTAATCTCTAACTGAAATTGAGCATTTTCTCCAATTATGAATGTAGGCAACCATCGATTTTACAGGATTACTATAGTACTGTGAGGCTCCACCAGACTGCAATGTGACTCTATAATAGCCCCTGATCTTGGATATTCGTATCAATGAGTACCCACAGTATCCTTGTGAATACTAGTAAATGACACCTGTTTTATATGTGTGGAGTTACTAATTTTAACTCACACCATCCTTCCTTAGGATATAGTTTTCTGCTTAGTGAGAGAGTAAAAGCATCAAGACTTGCAAGATTTTATTTATGATATTCTTTAATGAGAAGCAAACAATTAAATAAATTCAGTTTCCATTGTTTCTGAAACATTTCCTTAAGGGTTGGCCACTACGTGCAAAATGCAAAATAAAATAATATAAAAATTCACTGCTTGCAAATTAAAATAACCAAGTTGCTCACTCCCCTGAAGAAAGGTTCTTTCTAATGGGATCGTTGTCAGCCCCTTCACTACCCTGCGCACTGCTGGGAGCCACTATAATAATGTTTAATGTAGTTGTAGGGAAGGGACTCCGTGCTTCCCAGCTCCTGCTTCCTGACAAGGAAGAAGAGACTGGTGATCAAGCTGAGGTTCTCAAAGGAGGCCCTGAAATCACTGGGTAATGTGAAGAATGGGATGTACATACTACTGTGGGAAGCCCAGAACAAAGCATTTGAATTGTAGTGACACAGATAATTCTTGTTGGAGCATCCAGACAACTGTGAACCTTTTCCTTATGGATTAAACAGTGCTGGAGAGCAGTAAAGCTAATGGGAAATGCCGGGATGTAGATTTTTGTAGCAATTTCTGTGCCGTTTATGGTCTGACAGCAGGAGCATTTCACTGTATCAAAGATATGGCCAGGAAGCAAAAAAGATATATACAGATCGACTGTATATCAGAGCCCCGATACCACATATGGCCGTGCAAAAAAGAGTATTGTATGTTGTTTAGTCTTGGAACTCCTTTTAAAGATAGCATGTCATCTCTGTATCCTTGGGCCATATGTTTACACAGTCTTAAGAAACAGGCTAATCTTTTTCTATTTTGAGGAGTAATAAATTGAAAAGATAATTGCATAATATGGTACATAACGGAGCTCTGGTTTGGGCCATATGTGTTTAATTTTAGAGTAACATACATGATGACAGGTTATGAAAGGATGAAACTATTTTAGTCTTTTTAAGTATTAGAAACATGATTTTTATATAAATTATTCCCCCTTCATATAAAAACACTAAGCCCCAGACAGCCTACTGAAAACAAGTCATCATTTTGGTGACCACCAGGAAAGAAGAAGCAAGTTAAAGGACATTACTTTTGAGTCCTTTAAATTTAGATCCGTGTTGACATGTGTCATGTGGTAGGGGAGGTATAGAATTTCACTCACTGAAGAGCAGAATGAGGATACTATTGCATTTACATTTAACTTAAACCCCATTTTATAATGGAATATTGCAATGCATGTTATATTGAATTGTAAAACTATAAGCACTATACCTAGCACCTAGTAGGAACCTAATAAATTCAGGCATCCCATCCACATCACACTTTTCCTCATCGAGGCTTTGATATATTATGGGGTGGCATAAGAAATTAAATAGAAATATCTTAAGAGTTTTATGGAAGCTGCAGAGGATGTGTGAAGGCCAGTAGATCAAACAGAGAAATTTTAGAAACTCAGAAAGGCATACTTAGCCCGAAATTCACAATAAGATACTATAAATATCCTAAAAAAGGACAAGAAAAAATCCAGACTTCTCTGGTATTAAGGGAGGTCCAAAAATTTTTACACAGATTTTCAAGATCATAGAGGTGTTGTACTCCTAACCCTAGTAATATGGAAGACATACCTATATTTATTCTCTCTTCCACTTCCCATTCCCTTTCCTTTTATTTGTCCTAAAACCAATTTAGATGTAAAGATACAAAGTAGTGCAAACATAGGGTGGTGGCTGGGGAAGGGTTAGGTTCCAGTTTATGAAACATTAAGAATAGAAGAAGAAAACAAGACAGGAGTCCAAAATCAGTGTGAGAAGCATGCAGAGTTGACTCCCTTCAGATATCCTGCAAGTCAAATCGTCATGATCTTTAATCTCTAGGAGATGACTGAGGGAGGTAAATCATGCTTATGATTTCTGAGATTACAAAGAGGAGTAGGTGATCTCCTAGACTTTAGGAAATATAGGTATTTCCCCTCCTGTTAGTTCTAGCCTTGGACTTCAAAAATGACTTCAGAAAAATAAGATTCCTTGATGGAGTGAGGAACCAAATGCAATATTCATACAAGGTCCCCTTGATACACTTTGCCATGACAGTGGTGACAGGCACCTTTGCCTGAATGAGGCATTCTGGGCTGCTCTGCCTGGACATCCTTTTTGATAGCCCTCAGGGGAAAAAATGAACTTGATGATGATTTTTACAGTCATATACCTCTTTTATCCCTCATCTGTCTCCTGTTTAATCTAATCTCAGGTTCAGGTGATATTATTGATTAGGGTTCTTTCATTGCACACAAGCTACTCCATGTGGGGTAAAATGTTATTCTTCTCATATGTAAGTTGAGAATAAAAGGTGAAAGTATACAATTAATTTGCCTGCACTTTCTTGAAAATTGTATGCTGGATTTCTGTGAAATGCTGCATGGAACAATATCACAAGCAAATTATTGTTATTTACCATGACTTTTGCCTGCATATTTAAAGTCAACAATTATGTTTCAGGGTGGGTTTTTTTGTACTTAATGGCTTTTGTGAAATGGTTTTAGAAACCTGGTCTAGTCTTCTAAAGTCATAATGTACATGTGTCCCTATGAGACTGAAGAAAAATTAAAAGTTTAAAAGTAAACCAAGTACTATGTTTTCTGGTTTTTATCAACTCTACCCTAGTAGCCTAGAGACACTAGAGTACCTGTTTGGTTACCCCTTTTAAATCAAGTAGTCTTCTTTAGATCACCATCAGGAATTAAATTTGTCCTAAAATTGTTAGTAATGAGTTTTGGCTAATCATGGTTGAAAAAATAAATAAAATATTAATCATTTCTCATGATTCAGTTTGTTAATAAAATTAGTTCAATTTTTCCTTACAAATCATCATTTTTCTAGTTTACATTCCACCATAAAAATATTTTTATTTTTTAATATTTAAAAAAATTTGAGGTCCAAATTCTCTGTTTACACCTTTTGATAGACAATTTTTTTCTCCAAACTATTTCTCTTTAGAGATTTGATTACCAGGAAAATCAACACTGACTAAGCCCTATGGAAGCTTCTGGATGATAGGCAGAATAGAAGAGAGAGCATTGAAGTTACAATATTTCTCCTACAACTCATCCAGTCTCCATGATTGAATATCAAAAATGTCCTGACTCATATTGGATCCAGTGGCTTCCTGCAGAAACACTTCTGGGCAACTCCCCCCCCCCAAAAAAAAAACCCAGTCAAACAAACAAACAAAAAACACCCCACATCTAAATTGGAATGAATTGAATTTGCTAGAATTGAAACCAAATCAGTCCCAGAGCTGTTAATAATTGAAAAGTACTTTACAAACTTTAAATAGGTATGTAGTTATTAAATGTTGTTGTCATTGTTATCATCACAAATGACTTCTCTTCCCACACCATTTACTGAGTCAACCAGTTCATATTGGATGCAGCCCATTCAATGAATTCTGGGGGTGATGGTTGTCTGTACTTTCCACAGAAAGTCACTATAATGTGACACAATTTTATTGACACTGATATCTATCATAAAATGATTATGACATGTTATAATGTCATATAATATAGCATAAAACACAACCAAGTATACATATAGTTGAGTGAATAATCCTACATGTGAATATTCTATAATATTCATACTTTCAGTAATACAGATTGCAAGCAATCTGTGTCTCTGCATTTTCTCATCCAGTGTGATGCTTATGATTCCTTTCCTATAAATCTTCCACAGGTAGGACACATTTCCTATTTCATTTTAAATTTGCAAATATTTTCCACTTGGGGAATCTATAGAATCAGGGAGCAAGGATGAATAGGAATACCTTTGGGTGAGTCAATAGTGATGAAACAGAAGAGGCTAGAGTTTGTTTGACATGTTCAAACAACTTTCTCCTTCTCCCAACTCATCCCTCCTCACCCTTAAATTTTTATAAATATTACCTCAACTAATCAATTCGTAGGAATGTGAACAGTTTAATTTTGAGTTCTTATGATTATTCTTTCATATTTACCTTTTTTGCTTCTCAAGCTTTCTGTTTAAATATCAAATTTTCTAGTCAACTCTGGTCTTTTCATCAGGAATGCTTGAAAGTTCTTTGTTTCATTAAATATTCTTTGTTCTCTATAATGAATTATGCTCAATTTTTTTTGGATAGGCTATTCTTGGTTGAAATATTCATACATTTATCTTATGGAATGTCATATTCTAGACCTTTCACTCTTTTAATGTGGAAACTGCTAAATCGTAGGACTTCATTTTGGGTTCTCTTTCAGGAGGTGATTGGCAGATTCTTTCCATTTCTATTAATTTAGTTTCCCTTGAAATTCTCTTAAAATATGATTTCTAGGTTCTTTCTTTGATTATGGGTTTTAGATAGTTCAATAATTCATAAATTATCTCCCCATAATTTGTTTTTCTGATAAAACATTTCACATTTTCTTACATGTTTTCTTCCTTTGACATTGTTTTATTTTTTCTTGTCATCTCATATAGTAATTAGCATCAAGTTGCCTATTTTAAGGTATTATTTTCTTGAGTAAGCTTTTATACCTTGTTTTCCTTTTGAGCAAATGTACTTTTTAAGGATTTGTTTTCTCTAGTTTTTTTTCCTTTAACCTAATTGCTAATTCTTTTTAAATAATTTTATTGTATCACCCTCATTTCATAATTTCCCCTTAACTTTCATGTTTCTTTAATTCTTCCAGAATTTTTTTCTCAAGCTTGGATCCAATTAGTATTTTTCTTTGAGGCTTTCCCTTATTGTCTTCTTCCAAATTTATATTTTGGTCTTCCTTGACATCATAGTAATTTTTTTGTGGTTAAGGAATTTTTTTGATTGCTGTTTACAGATTGTTTTAAGCTTCAGTATTTTTTTGCTGCTGTTTTCAGAGCTAATTCCAAAGGTCTGTAAAGTTTTGGTGCTTCCAAAATGATCTGAGAGGTAATGGTGTCTGCTCTCTGATCTCTACCATCTCTCCTGAAGACACAAGTACTAGTTCTTCTCTTCACCATGGAACTGTGATCCTCTGCTCCCTTGTGAATGAACACAAGCATTCCTCTCTGCCCTGGAATTGTGACCCAGAACTGCCTATGGATGATGGAATTACTAATGAATGGTAGCCACACCCAGTGACAGTAAAGAGTTCCCTTTGATTTCTTTCTGACCACTGGTCTGAACTTCTTACCATCTGGACCAAGAGCTCCTGAAGTTGCTACAGTCATTGTCACCGTCACATCCAAGGCCCATAACTGATGCTATTTCTAGACTCTGGGTCAGCTCTAACCCCAGTATCAAAGATCTCTCTTAAAAATCCCCTAAATTTTAATAGGCTGGGAAAAATTTTTCACTGATTATATGTTGCTTCTGATTCTTTAAAATTTGACTTAAGGTATTATTTTAAAGGTTTTTTGGAGGAGAATGTTGGGTGAATTTACCTGGGTTGCTACTTGTATTCCACTATCTTAGCTCGAATCTTCAACCTTTTTCAGTTTCTAAGCGATCCAGTCAGTTTGACATTATAACCAAGGTTCTTCTCTTCAATAGAGAGATAGAAATCTAGATAGATATTAAATCAGTCGATTGATAAAATATGGAAATAGAACATTTAAGTGCTTACTATGTACCAATTATGGTGCTAAAAGACTTGAGTTTAAAAACAAGCAAGTAATACAATCTCTACCCTAAGTGAGCGTATATTCTATTGAGTTAAGGAACCACATGCAGAGGGAAAATAAAAGGTAAGGAAAGGATGAGTATCTGTGTGTTTGAGGAGGGTGGTAGGATTTTGGTAAGTGAAGAAAAGGAAGAGAGTTCAGGGTATGAGTGAGGCAGAGTATGACTGGGACCCTTTCCAAAGTGGTTGTCCTGGGGAAAGGCATCTCCAATGAGGAGAGAAGGGTTCCAGGACAGAGGTTTTTCTGGATACTAGTGCTGAAGGTGAGGAGAACAATAATATATATTTTTTATAATGAAGTAAAAGAAAAAAATGGCAAAAATGGAAGGCACCATCTTTGTGAAGAAGAAAAATAAGACTCTCAGTGGGAAAAAGGCATTACAAATACTTTCTGAGATGGAGAGCTGTCTATATGACCAGTTAGTTATGCACTTAACAGGGAAACCTAATCATATGATGGATATTTGGGGAACAATTAACAAAATTCTAAACATAATTAGTGTATGAAATGAGGGAAGTAAATGAAGGAGTTCATGAATTATGTTGTTTATCTGTTATTTATGCTGATGTTATTTGTTGGGATGAAAAGCTCCTTTTCTGATGAGCATAATTAATTGCAGTTTCCCTGGGTAAGCCATATACCCTCAGGTTTCTCATTGGAGGGAGGGAAGGGTTGGATTCGATTTCTAAGGTCATTTTTATAATAAAATTTTGTGATTTTTCTACTTCTCATTCTGATTTGTGATATGACGATGTTTCTGATGCTTGACCTGACAGCTTTTTGGAGAACAAGCATTTCTCAGTTGATCCAAAGAAGGCAGGTTCCACTAACTGATAGCCTTTCCTATGGCAGCTGTTGAGCTCCCTAAATTGTATCGTTCTTCTTGATATGTCATCTCAAGTTGCTGGAGGGGAGGGGGATGTTTATTGGATTGGTGACTGTTTCACCAGTCTATTTTCAAAAACCAGGAACATTACGAAAAATAAAATTTTATGGTAAGTCAATTTTTTTTTTCATAAAGGTAAACAGAGAGAGAGATAGAGGTAGAATGTAAGTTCTGATTAAATTTCTCAAGTTGCCCAGTGCAGATATTGACAGTGGGAGTAATTGATCTGAAAATGACATCAGAAGATTAAAACTATTTTCTTTTATTATTGCATTATCCCCCCATGGCCTTGTATTTTTTTTTTTGTTTTTGCATGTGTTTGACTGAGTTCTGATTTTTTTCTAATTATCTTTCTATTTGCAATGGTCCTTTTCTAGTAAGTTTCTCCCAAGAAAGCTGTAAATGGTGACATTTACAAAATTTTTTTGAGAATTCCTGTTTTAAGTGTAAAAAACTAAAAAGAATAGCACCTGCCTCTGTTAAAAATTCAAAGGAGTAACTTCAGATATGGTAGGATTGTAGGAAAATATTTTAAATTTTTTACCAATTTGATAAAATAATTTATCTTATTCTTTATTGTTAAAAGATCTTGGTTATTAAGTTCAGTTAAGATCAAATTTAACCTGGGTAGATGCATAAATTAACCTAAAAGTAGATAGTACTTTATAATTGCCTTGTCCAATTCATAATCAAAATATGATTATCTCATTTTATTTCATTTCATTAAAAAATTGAACTGTACTATAGCACTATATTCATACAAATCAGATGTTTCACATCTACATAGTGATATTGATATAATGATTACATAAATTTAAAAGGTTCTTAGCCTATTGTTCCCTTTCATTTATGCTTCCATTCTCATTTTTCTTCGTTTCCTTTCCAAACAATAAAATAACTGAAGGGATCAGTTACTAGAAATTTCCAAGGGTTAAGAAGGGGATGCTAGCAAAAGTCCTTTTTTTTCTAGGTACTTAATTATTGTGCTACTAGTTGTATATTTGGTATCATATACCTGTTCACTGCTTTAATTGACTTGTGACTAATAAATCAATGTGGTTGGAATATACAAATGTGTGTTTTGAAAATCTTACATTGTGTGATTTTACAATACTACATAAAATTTTGAGTTGTATATAAGGTAAAGGGGTTGATTTTAGTTGTCTGTAAAATAGTTTTGTACCCCCAAAATCAATCACATTTCCTTCTGAAATAATTTTATTTTCATTTCTTTTAGTCTAAAACATTTCAGAAGTTAAGATATGAGGTAGAAGAAATTTACATTGTGTTCTGCATTTCTAGTCTTCTTGTTCATAATCTTTTTTTGGTCTTTTCCTTCCCCAGTTTTGAGATTGGTTATCCAGTGGTGCTGCAATCTGTGTTGATATAGGCTTCCTAAATTCTGGCTTAGGTCATTTGATTTTTATTCATCTTAGAAAAATCCATGGTTTTTAGGGAGTTCATAAACACACAAATATTCACTTTGATGTGAATCATACTGTGTTTCCTTATTTCCAAACTGTAGGGGGCAGAGGGCTCATGATAAATGACACATTTTGTTAAATCTCTACCTATTCTGCAGTTTCTTCTTCATGATTGGGGAACTAGAGAAAGAATATAGCATACAGTGGTCTTTTTTACTCTATAGGCATCATTCATATAATAACCAAATTCACACATCTGGCATTTCCTTTCTGAGCACAAAAAGAGTCACTTCTACAAAAAAAGTTGAAAAGTAAATATTATAATCAGTGAAGCATCATAAATAACTTTTATGTCTAAATCAAGCTATTAAATGCATTTTTATTTTTTAAGTAGATAGGGGAATAAAATAGCTGCACAGTTCACAAAGTGGTGTACTATTACTGCCTGCTGTGCCTACGAATTATGCCAGCTTTTTACACTCATGAAGTAAAAGCGGATTAGAGCTGTGATCAATGTATTATCCTATATTTCTCATTGTGCATTATATTTCCTTTTTGAGAACCTTTGTAGACTAAATGGCTACTAATGACATAATTACAATTGTTTGTCACCACCATAATGCGTGATTTCCTATCTCATCATGAAGATGTAAGTTAGATAAAGGAGGAGTTTTGGCAGGAAGACAAAGTGCCGTGATTTATTAAAGACCAGATGTGGTGGTTAAAAGCTTTTCTACAAAAGGCTCAATTGAGTGATGTGAAATAGGAATGAGGAGTTCTGTACACCACAGTCAGTGGTTCTTGGGTTGAGTGACATAGTTGCTCATAGGGGCATGACAAATGAGCTACATGTTTTATTGTGTATACTTTTTACCTTTGAATTTTAGCAGGGGAAGATAGTTAGCTTATATACCCATAAAATCAATGTTTAAAGAAAAATGATAGGATGGAGCATGATGGATATATTCAATCCACTCACTGCATTTTAGCAGGAAACTAAAATAACTCATGAGCATTTCAAGTTTTGAGGAGGGAAAATCCCAGTGCTATAAAAAGAGAGGTTAATATGAGAATTCAAAGAAATCAAAAGCAAGTGGAGACAAGATATTACTTAAGCACTGTTGACATACATATTGCACACATAGACTTGACATATATACAATTAGATTAGATAGCTGCTTCCGAGGAAAGGAGCACAATTTCTGGCTTTAGTATTATTTGCACACACAAAGCTCTGTTAAAATAATATTAAGACCCTAAAGTGATAGAAGCTAAGAGTTCTGTGAAAAGCGTTATCAAGTTCTTGGAAGGGAAAGAAAAAAAACACCTGAATTTTTATCCTTTTTGGTAACTTTCTTTGGCTAGAAAATGTTATGTTTAGTAGAGTTCCATTTAGACCTGCAATTTTAGTGGAAATTTTACTGCAACCAATAAATCCAAATTATGAATAAATAAATGAATGAATGGAATGAGTGAGTGAGAAAACATTTATTAAGTACTTGCTCTGTGTAAAGGAGTGTGCTTATCCCTGGAGATACACCTGGAAAATAGAAGTCTGCCCTCAAGGAGTTTATATTCTGAGAGATGGAATTAGTATATAATAGTGATGGGGTGGCAAAACAAACTTCTGTGAACATGCCTTGGTCATTCATCTTTCAAAAGTTTTTTAGAGGAAATTGGATGATATATGTTATTTTTATTGTTAATTCTTGTTTGATTTTAACTCCTATGGGTCCAGTTCACTATTTGGTTGATGGTTGATATTTAACATTTCAGAATTTATGTGGTGAAACACCTTTGTAAAAGCCCAAATATTTGTGTTAAAAATGTTGCCTCTGAATAACTTTAATAGATTCCATTGTAAAAAGATTCCCAAATTATGTGTTTATTCACAAACTTTCACCCAGAATATAGAACATTTGATCTACCATGTCCCCTAAGACAAGTCATTTTAAAAAAATATTAATTTTTTCCTAATAAGCCTCCTTGTAATTCCATTAGCTATAACTAGATAACATAGGCTGGAAAGATTATATTAAGTGTATTCATTATGAGGATCAAAGTTAAAAAAGATATGCTTTCATAATTGAATACCTTTTAATAAAATCAAACAATGTATAATAATATATGGATCAGATTCCTAAACTCTAAAATATCTAAAAAACAGAGAAAAATAAGATGCAAGATTTCAAAGGGAAAAAAGGCTTTGATAATATAAGGTTTTCTTTCTATTTCTGTAATCATTTGTTATTCATCAGTAACTTATATAAGGTTTACCTTAATATATGCCTATTTTTTTTTCTTGCTCTGTTAAAATTGTCAGGCTTCTGAGGGCCACAAGAGGCATACCCTTCTCATTTGGCCCTCTATTTTGATTTAAAAGAAAGAAAAAAAAAACCCTTATGTTTTAGTCAGTTAAATACAATTGGGTATTTTAGTTATTGTGCAAAACTCTAAACTGAAATTCTCTGCTCATTTGACTCTGATGATGCTGAAACTTGAGGTATTCTTCATTTCCATTTTTTGGGTTAATAGTTATTGAAAATTGAATATATTTAAATAAACCTTTCATGTCATAATGTTTACTGATTCTTAACAGTTTTTAGCTACTTCTACAATGTTAACCAAGCCTTTTTTCCTATTTCACATTCAAGAAACAATTCAATGGATTAGACCAGGTCCCTTAGTATGGCATTTTCCGTGTGTTCCCACAATCAAAATTATTCATGAACTTTTATCTCTTTACCACCCATGTTGAAAGAGCTATCATTGTTATAGCTACTATGATGTGAGGGGAAAGTGATTCTAGAAGTATTTTCTTGCATTTAGTTTCAAGTATAAATAGATCTATATTTATTAAGCAAATTATATTAAACCATATTTTTGCTATCATTTTTCTAGAATGAACTGAATTTTCCAGGACTGGTTGGTCATGACTTCCTGTCAACCAAATCAAAGGCTGACAAGGTGCTCATGGCTATGGCTCTAGAGAGTTATTAATAGTAGGGATGGAGTTTAGGTGCTGCAGTTGTACTTTATATATGTAACACACTGGAGGCAGGCTGGACAGATGCCTGTGGTTTGAAATCAAAGAGAGCTACAGTGGGTTCAGAGAGAAAGGAAGAGCAGATCAGATACAAGATAATACAAAGTAAAGCCAAATTCCTTGCCGGTATACGTAGCTAGTTATTTGTGAGAAATAAAGTTACACCCTCAGAAATCTTGGTCACCAGATAAGCAGGGAATTAGAGGACAGCTCTTTCTTGAGGTAAAAAACAAAAGTTGGATGCTCTGGATGAAGAAGGTCATACAATGGAATGTTTTTTGTCTGGAGAACTGAGCATTAGCCAACCTTTAGTCTTAGGAAATTTGGGAGTCTATTTCATTTTTAGACCTCTACCTCAAAAGATGAATATATATGGAAAACTCTGCAGGAAGCCATCTTCCATGGCTTTCTTGTTATAGACTAATTCCTACATAGGTAGAAGACCTTTGAAGAGGCAGGGAATGGTCCTAACAAAATATTATTCAACAATTGTTACTTTTTTCAATTGATGTATCTTATTTACGAATCAAATTATAATCATAAGTTAATTTTGTGTTTGATGGCAAAATCTCAAAGATATTTAGAAATATTAATTTTACTTTATTATCAAATGTTCTAAAACTCATTACCTGCATGAAAGAAAAAAACATGGAATGTTAGAGCAAATACTTAGCCAATGAAATCTCTTCTCCTACCTCTTTGCAGAATGGTTTTCAGAGAAGGAACTCTAAAATGAATGTTTATCTTTCAAAATGCATCTCTTAGATAGATGTAACTTGCACCCTTTAATGGAAGTCATCTTTTGTGCTTTTCAAAAACCCCCGTATCCTTGAATCAATAGCTGCTACTAGTATTTGAGACTCTTTTGTATCAGATGCTAGTTGGTGTGTGAAAATGATGCCAGATTTTGCTTCCTCAGCAGGACCTTTGCCCCTTTGCTGGGCTGATGACTCTCAGGCAAGACTTGTCTTTGATTTTGCCATTTCTGAGGCAAGCACAGACAAGAGCAAAACCTCAGGCCAGTAACCCATTGCTATTGTCTTAGCAAGCTTTTCAGAAACTCTTACTACAACAGAATAAGGTAAATCCAACGCTGTCTGCAGAAAATGTCCTATGATAATGGATCACATTTGCCATGAAGAAATTATCATCTTTATTATTCAGAAACAGTCATGTCCTTCAAATAGATTCTTTCTGATCTAGCCATGATCTATAAATCACCCTGTTTAATAGTTTTCTTCCATGTTGAAATCATTTATTGATATAAAAACATTTCTAAAAATTTTGAGGACTTCACTTATTTTGCTAGATTGTTCTCCAAAATTTGAGGAAGCCATTTAGAATGAAAGGAAATAGAGTCATTGGTGAAACATTAGTGAAAAAATAGAGAGCCTGAATGTAATGGTCAGAGAAATGAAGAGGAAGAAGTTATGTAGGAAGATGAGAGAAGTCCAATTAGTTAGAAAATGATCTAATTTTCACTAGCATATACAATAACTTCCTAGTGTTCTTTAAATAGTATTCTTTTGAGTATTTTGTTTTTAAAGTAGGTCAGCAGTGCAGTTAGAGTAAACTATGTGGCAGACCACTCAGGACCAAAAAGTAATTTATTATTATTTTTTTAGAACAGGTAGTAACAGTGTAATGCAGTCAGAAGACATACATCATGGGGTCAAGAGCAGCATGGTATAGAGAGGATAGAAAGCTCATTTGACAGTTAAGAGGATCTAGGTTCAAAACTCCCCTCTGACCCAGATTGAGTAGCAGACTGTGAGGAAAGTCATTTTTACCTTTCAATGCCTAAGGATAATTTCTAAGGCTCAAAATTGCAGAACAGTTGCTGATCTTCATTGGAGTGTTGGGATGTAAGAGAGGAGATTTCCTCCCAAGGGATTCTAATATAGATGAAACCACACAGATGGACTGCTCCACCATCATGTCCCCCCTCCCCCCAATCATCCATTTAGTAAGTGTTTTAGGCATGCAGATAATGTGCCATCTTCATGTGATTTTGCTAGAATAGTGTTTTGTAAATTTTAAAATATCTTTAGAATTGTGAATTATTTGTATTATTTAAAAGTATTTTAAAGTGTTCTTTGAAAATTACCTTGAGCCTTCAAACAGCAAATCTATAATTGAAGGTGAAGAAAAAAAATTAGACAGAGAATCAAATATGTAAACAGCAATAGATAACTTTTGAAGCATATAATACTTAAGTCCCTTTAATTTAAGGTCAAGAATGTTTGCTCCAGAGAGAGTCAATCAAGAGAGATGCAAATTCTTAAAGGCCATGTTTATTCAGATGTCATTTGTTCACATTTGATATTAGATTGGATTGTTTTAGTCCCCTGAAATTGATTGAGATGGTCTTGAATGGAATGATGGTCAATCAGACCTATGACTCTTTGAGACATGGGTATGTCTTTAAAGATTTTAAAGGTACAGTAGTAGCATTTTTTTCAGATTATAAGACTTTATTGCCAACTCTGGGGAAATTTAACCTGCTTAGAAATCATTTTTGAGTTTCACTAAATAACTTATTAGCAATGGTGTTAATGATTTTAACCATGACTTTGGAGATTGTGTCATCCTGAAAAGATGATTTTTTTAAAAAGTAGAATTTGGTTTTAACACCAGTTTTTATAGTCATCAAAGTAGTGCCATTGTTATCTAATTAGCATGCACTGTGTAAAGGCAGGTGAGATTAGATGGGGCAAGAGTACATGAAATTACAAATTGTGACATTTTATGAGTTTTTTATCATGAGTCTTAAGTAGTCCCTATTACTTAACAGCTTAAAATGTGGACTTAGACATTACATCATATAAAAACCAGGAGACAGAAATGAGGATCAATTTTTGATTATAATGAAGTTTTAATATGAGGCATTTCTGTAAATGTGTCATGAATATGAGTCAGGTATTTCATACCAAACCTGACCTATTCTGACTATGATTCTGAATCAAGAGATTTTCATATGTAAGTCCTGAGGCAGTTCTTTGGTTTAACATGATTCATACTCAGATCTCTTTTATGTTTTATAATTAAATAAGAAAATATTGCTTATATCTACATTTTTACTATTCCTGTGCATATTATAATTATTTCCTTAATTTCACTCATAAAAAATAGCCCATTTCTTCATTAGTAAATTACAAAGATATCTCAACAAAAAATGAGTTGCAAGGTGGCTTGCCATCTCTAATAGGAATTTCATTTTGGGATTTTCTCATTTCTTTCATTTGTTCCTTTTGTAAAATGTGAAGATACTTTCTACATAAATTAATCCCTTCAAAGAAGCAAAATAACTTCCTTTACGGAAAGGGTTATTAGGGTCTTATTCTTTACAATCTTAAATGCCACTTGTGTTAGCCTGAACAATACATGAAAAAATTACACTAGTTAAAAAAGAATGATTACCAACCAAGGCCAAGTATATTACAATTATATGTTCATGGAAAAGTGAGGTTTCTACTGGGAAAAGCGTGATTTGGATTCTCATGAAAATTTCAAAGTTTAAGTATTTTTGTAAATTAGGTTGCTCCTAGTTAAACAGGTGGCTTTAAAGGCTGGTTTCGCTGTTGTTTTAATCATAGTTTAGTTACCATGGAGAAATATGCAAGTTAGCATTTATACACAGAAGTGAAATTTATGCTGCATAGATAATAGCCTAAATTTAGCTTGACTTAAGTTTACCACTTCCTTTAAAAAAATTATGTGTGTATATATATGTGTGTTACATATATCTATTAAGAAATTAATTTCTTTAAATTCTAATGATACACTTCTAGAGAATTTCTTTTTTTAGCATCAATGAGCAGTTTTTGTCAATATGACCTTTCATTGTGTTTAGAATAATACAACATATTATGATTGCTTTGTTCCGATTGTGCTTCTCTTAGGTTTCACAAAAGACTTCGCTAAGTTTAAGTCAATTATGTGGTGTAAAATGATGTTTGGACACTTTGCATCTTAATTACGTGAAAAGTACTATTATTTTGTAAAGAAAATCTTAGCAAAATGTGCAGTGGTGATAGGACCAATCTGTTTTAGAGCCCAAGAATGGTTTTGATTAGCATTCAGACATTCGTCTAAAAAATTTTTTTTTTGAGACAGGGTCTTAATAGTGAACTACTCTTCGTTAATTAACCATTAGTTGGGTAACACATTTTTAGTCTACGCTGATCTTTGCTTTGTGGAATCCAGCGTTTGAGAGCTGACGTTGCCACCATTCATTTTCCTGGTCCCTTCGAACAGAGGGCTAAGTTTTCAAGGACAAATGTAGTAAAAGTAGCGTGATCCAACATGAGGTCCCCCAGCACAGAGAGAGCAGCAGATCCCTTTCAACACCAGCTGTTCTCACAGATATAGATTGCTGCAGTGAAATTTTCTTAATATAATTCAGAAAGCTCTAGAGAATTCTCCTAAACAACTGTGCCAACAAGGAAAATGTTGAATTTTTCATCAGCTGCCCAATGCGGAGAGTTAGTGGGCAATCCGTTCATTCATGACCAGATGTTCAGTGGAGTAACACTCTGCAGTTAACTTGAACCTTGTGGCCTGTTTACCATTGGTTGCAAGGACATTGGCAACAACCTGGCATTAGAGAATTGTGCCCTGAAAAAAGTGAAAGACTGGAGTGTGTGTGTCTGTGGCTTCCTGGTTTTCACCAGCGACCAGACAAGGTAGGGAGTGATGAAAGAAAGGAAACGACACACCATCAATCATCACGGAGGCATGGAGAAAGTCCCTTTACTTTTCTCTAGGATTTTGTCTTTGGGGAGTAGTTGGCAAAATTCGTGCTCTCTTTTATTTAGGAAGAAAGGTGATCTTTGTTTAGTTTGACAGGTTTTAAACTTGGGTGTAAACCATAAAACTTTTTTGGTGCGGAGGGGGAAAAGGGTGTGAGGGGAAAGGGAGGTTTCTAATTTTAATCTACAGGAAGCCAGTTACTTGGCTCTTCGTATTTCAACCCAACTGGGTTCATTCTGGAATTGTAAATATGTGAATTCTCGCTTTAGGTAAACTCCATTATAATACTTGGATAATATTTAGAGATGTCACTTGCAGATTCACAATTTCTTTCATATACATTTTTTGTGCTCTTGCCATTTGAGTGTGTTGTATTAGGCACTAGTGCTCAGAAAAAAATTTTATATTGAGTAGGAGTTTTTGAATAAGCAATATGATTTTCTACTTTGAAAAGGATCCTTCCCCTAAAATGATTAACTGTGTTTGATTCTGGGTGTGCCAGCTGGCTAGGAAAGGCAAGGCAGGGTTTGATAACATGTAGTTTTTCTCAGATGGAGGGATCTTGAATTCCTGCCTGCGTGGTATTGCACAATAATTTAACTCTTGATTTCAAAGAAGGATGGGGAAATGAAACTACATAGCCTTCATATTTTTGCTGTTTTATCTTGAGCAAGACCTGAGTGATAAATGGAAGAAGAATGCTATTCTTTATTTTAATTTTTAATTGAAAGATGGACTAATAGCCAGCACTGAATAAACTTTTCTCTATGGTATTTGGAGAATTATGGGTCCCCCCTTTTTCCTATAGAATTCTTTTGCTGTACACACTTACTTTCTTACGCCCAGTGGTGGAAATGAGACACAAAGCTAAATACCAGCTTCTTTTTAAGCAAATCCTTACCAGTGATGCTGTTTGCTTTGGCAGTGCTTTTTGGCTCCGTTTTGCAAGGTTGCAATGAACCCTCCCTTTGCATTTCCTGCTTATGGAGAAATCGTGTTGAGTGTTGTTTGGAGAGATGGAAATTCTTCGTTAGCACAGTTGTGAACCTGAGTTTGACTGGACATTAGGATCATACTCAATGAGCTTATTGCATTTCTCCCCCTTTGCCTCCCCCGCCCCCAAAAGTCCCTTGGTTTATTGACTTGGAAAAATGAGGTGGAAATTACAGTCGATAAGGCATGATGGTGGGAGGTGAAAAAATCATATTGTTTTCATTGATGCTAACTTGCTGATAGAAAAATGAGACCAAGTTTACAGTAGCTCTGACATTACAGTTACCTTTATTCAGTATGCTCCAGCTGCAATGAGCCCTCAGGAAGCCATCCCCATGCACACAGTTTGTTCTTGGGTGTGAAAGCAAACAGTATTTGAGTTGGCAGTAACTTCCCTTTCAGAGGAGTTTGCTGCCTCGGCAAGAAACCACAGCATGAGCTTTCTGCTGTTGAATGTTTCCACTGGCAGGATGGCCTTTTTCCACATTTCCTTGGTTTAAGGAAACAGATTTTTGAACTTTTTTTTAAAGACAAAATGCCAACATTTAACAGCTGGAGTTAGTATATAATTTATGGTTTTCACTTTATGCTCTTTCGGATATATAAAAATTAAAAATCTGCAATTATTTTTAAATTATGCAGGTTATTGCAAAAAAGAGTGATTAAAAATAGATCTTCTGTTATGAGAAATTCAAGAAAGTCATTGTTACCTAAACAGTTATTCTCAATTATTCTATCTTTAATGGTTTTTAATTGTTATAATTTACTCATATTCTATTCCGTCTATCATAGGAGATGTTTCTGAAAGCTCATTGTTTTTTTTTTCTGGGAGTAACACGTAAAAGAGTTTGTGCACTCAAATGACTTATTTTTTTAATGAAAAAAATTTGAAACATTTCAGCTTGTTAAACCATACTTTAGATAACCCTTCTCGTGACAGCAATTCTTTGAAAAAGTTTTAACTGGGCATGGACTAAGTTGTTTCAGACCTGCATGCTGTCAAGATGATTTTTTTTTATCAACAGAAACTTGTAGAGCTCCTATTGAAGATGTCCAGGCACCTATTCAATCCCATAGATTCCCTTTTGTAATAGCTTTGTTTTCTCTTTTCTTTTCAGTGAAATTTATGTTATTCAATAGATTTTTAGCATGGATCACATTAGCCAGAAGTCTTAGATCTTACCCTTTGTTAGAAATAAAATCTTCCAGAATCAGGAAATCAGTAAAGTTGGGAAGAGAGCTATATTCACCATTAAATTTTAGATTATTTTCTGTCCTTGCTGATATGGGTCCTCATGAGTTGTTTTGTTATATTCTGCTAAATTGACTGTTATTCAAACTCTGAGCATTCAGTTATTGAGGTATATATAGAAAAGCCACATCTTTATGAAATGGGTTTCACCACAACAATTCCCCCATTTCCCAATGTCACTGGAAAACAAACTAGGACATGAAAGTGTCAGTGCAGTTGGAACTGTGCGTTGATATAAAGAACACTTAATCTATATGTTAGATTTAGGGAGTGGAATAAAGGAGGGGAATTAGTGATGATGAACAGCTGAGTCCAAAATACTTCTTTTCTTTTCAAAGACAGTAGCCATTAATCATTTTTATCTGCTGGACTTGTAGACTTGATTGGATTTATTAAGTATGCTACATGTTTATGGCATTTTTATTATATGTTGTTAATTTGTTGTAACTGCCATCTCATTTTTTGTTGTTGTGAGGGCCCTTGAAAGCAAATGTCAGCTTTTACCTTTGGTTTCAATGAATACAATTACACCTTAAAATATAAATCTTATCTATTTCTATATTTACATATAAGAATACGCATGTATGTTGTCTGTCTATCCAATATCTATTCAAAAACCATGATAAATTTATAGGTGAACACTAAGCCAGGGCTAGAATTATTGTTCTACATTTGCCATGGAGTCTCTCTGCATTTTTATATTTTAAGTTGCTAATGAATTAATGCAATTATTTCCTATTTACAAAAGAATTTTGAATTATTCCACCAATTTAAAACTGCCTCTTTAACTGAAGTGGGCATTTAAAACTGGGAAACTAGAGAAGTTAAAGGGAACAGAAAAGATTCTACCTATCTTCACATGACTTTAAAGCAACCTGGTATAGAATGAATCAACTGGTTGAATTCTCGACTTTGTCCATTTT
Organism: Monodelphis domestica; assembly: GCF_027887165.1. Classification (NCBI taxonomy): domain Eukaryota; kingdom Metazoa; phylum Chordata; class Mammalia; order Didelphimorphia; family Didelphidae; genus Monodelphis; species Monodelphis domestica. The sequence goes on along the minus strand of NC_077233.1, from coordinate 34,821,063 downwards.
ATATCAGATAGTTCCATTCCCCACAGTCCCATAACATGGATGTCTGAACTTCATTAAGTGAAATTACCTGATTGCCTTTTGGATGAATCCAGTGTGACATAATGTTAGAAACAGAGAGATCAAGGTTCAAATTATGCCTCAGTTGTTTATTAGCCGTGCAAACACGACTCAGTATTTTAGCCTCACCCAGCCTTCATTTCTTTATCTTTAAAATGGGAATATTATTACCCACTATACTTCTCATACAGAGTTGTAAGGATAAATTCAGTTATACTATCCATTTAAAAGAACTTTGCAAATCATAAAGACTTCTAGAATTTCAGTTATTGTCATTATCATCACCACCATCATTATTAGTGATTCTTACCATGTCATTGGATTTGATTGAGTACAGAATCCAACCAATGATTTGTTTATTCTATCAATCTACTTATGTTACCCACTTTTCAGCACATTTTCTAGAGAACATTAGACATGTTGAAATAAATTGAAAGTGGATTAAACAATTCTTTCTTTAAAAAAAAAATCTTCCAGCTTGCATATATGGGTACTTAATCAATGCTCTTTAGATATTGTAGAATTGTGGTTATTGAGCTTATCATGTATAATAATCACTGACACATATATCATTTAAAGAATTGCTATGCACTTGGTATTTCACTTATAAGAATGTTAAATGTTTTTACAAAACAAATCCCATCAATTGAATGAAACTGACTATTGTACAAGCAATACTCAGGCATGAGGCTGGTTTGCTGCTAGAATTAGTCTGATGTCTTATGTTAGCATCTCTTGAGATCTGACTTTAGAAAAAATGTCAATATTGACTAGTAGTTTTAGGATTGAGACTGACCATTAATTCTTTGTTATATTGAATTCTACAAATTTCCTCTGCCAATTCAGATAGACATTAGTTCTTTACTTTGTACTTTTGGAGAATTGTCTGGAACTCTGAGTTGTCTAAGGTCACAAAGACCTATATATTACTATTACTTAGGCTTCTACCAGTTTGAAATAAATACCATTAGTAGGGGAAGTATTCATCCAGGGTTTTTACTATAGTGATGGAATCATATCTGGTACAAAACAAAATAATTAGTACTATAGTCTATATTAAATTCAGATAAATTAATAACTTGTCAGATTTCTTTATCACCATAAGGGATTCAAAAGATATTATACCTAAATGAGGAAAGGATATAAGACACCACAATCATAACTATGATAACTGAAAGATATTCTAGAGCTGTAGTGGTGAACCAATGGCACATGTACCAGAGGGGGCACTCAGAGCCCTCTCTGTGGGCACGTGCACCATTACCCCAGCACAGAGTTTGCCAGAGTTTGTTACTAGAAAGCCAGAGGGATGTGGGGCTGGCATGCTCCCTTCCCCTTCTCCATGCATGCCTGAGGACATTTCTCACATCACTTGCCCCTCTAAAAGATTTGTCATCGCTGCCCTAGAGAGTCCTCTTGAAGTCCTCATTTTTAACAGTCGCAGAGAGGTGAAGCTACTTGTGCATGATTCCATAGTCAGGTAAGTAGCCAAACCCAATTTTAATTCAGCTCTCTTGGCTACAAGTCCAGGATGTATATTTTGTTACCTGTGGAGGTTTAGGAGTCTGGATCTATGATTCCACTAGTTTTTAGAATTCCCAACGAGGAAACTATCCTTCTCCTCCTCAAACTCCACTCTCCCTAAGCGGATAAGCACCTGGTGTTCTTAATGGTTAAGTGATTTACCCTGGGTCACATTTCTAGTATGTTATAGACTTTACCAAGACATTAGCTCTTGAGTCTCTTATCTGTTCTTATGCTATGATGCCTGCATTGAGTGGTGGAGGTTAGATGACTGGACTTAAAAATTAAGAAGATGCCTTAGGAAGAAGACCTATTGTCCTTGGGAAATGTCTAAGATTAGCAATTTAAGATGTCCCTGATCTACATTATGATGAATGGAATTTTGACACCAACAGTTCTCTACATTGATAAAATGATATGTCTAAATTCCCCCACCCCCCACCCCCATTGTCAACCTCTACTCTCCACCTCCAATAGTAATGCAATGACATATATTGAGTCAAATTAAGAAAAATCTTACAAATTGGCACTGACTTCTGCAATGGGTGTACTATCAGCTTGGTCTTTTTCTTCCTATCTTCCAGCAGGGGCAGCAGCTACCAATAAATTAATGAGCATGATGGGATGATGAGACCATGCCTGGTCATTAGTTAGCTTGTGAGCTAGCATATTTTCAGTATCTACTGTATATCTGGTTATTGTGTGATGGGACAGTGATTCAAAGAAAGACAAAAAAAGTTGTTCCTTTAAAGGACCTCATAATTTAATGGGGCAGACAACATCCATCATCAGCTGCTTTTGAAGCAGAAAGGGAAGGATTTGGTTTCCTATGGGTTGTAAGTGGCCAGTGAGAGTAACAGGAAACTGTAAACTGAAAGTAACCATTGAAAATATGGATTAAAAAATACACCCACACTGCAAATTCTTATATGTCACTCTTATGACTTAAGGAGAAAAATTTTGTTTTAAAGTGAGGTGATTGACATCATGACTTTCCAATATTTACTATTCTAGCATTATCTCGGGGCAACCAGACAGTGCAGTGAATAGAGCATTGACCTTGGAATCAAGAACATTTGAGTTCAAGTCCACCTTCAGACAGTAATTTTGTGACCCTGGACAAGTCACTTAACTCTGTTTGCCTCCATTTCCTCATTTGCAAAATGAGATAAAGAAATGACAAATCACTTCAGGATCTTTGCTAAGAAAATTCTCATTAGGGTTATGAACAGTCAACCGCAAATGAAAAGACTCACTGATAACAAGCATTATTTTATGCTTGTTATCTTAATGATGCAAGCAGTGTGATCAGAACATGGACAGTTTTCATTTTGAATAAATGCTGAATACTGCTGCTTCTCTTTTCTTCCTTTATTTATTTATGTCCTTACCTTCCATCTTAGAATCAATACAAAGTATTGGTCCCAAGGCAGAAGAGTGGTCACACTTGGGCAGTGGGGGTTAAATGACTTGGACAAGGTAACACAACTAGATCCATGTCTTTTCGATAAGTTTCTATGGTGAAATATATCTGAAAAATGATATGGTACTATAGTTATTGTCATAGAAGGGTTTCAGAATTTTCTTTGGGTAGTTTAAAAAAAATTCTTCTTTTGCCAATCTTTTAGAGAGAGATCCAGAGTGAAGAAACAAAAGTTCATATTATTTTAGATATTTCTGCCCAGGCAAAATGATATTTTTGCAGAGTCTATGGTCTGTCTGCTGAGCAGCTATGGCCAAGAGTTTTTTCAAGTCAATGTCAAGTGGGTTACTCCATGATAGTACAAAACCTCACCCTTTACAAAAGATGCCCTGCCCAATCTATTTAGTATTCCACATTTAGGGATCCTCACAATTTGGAGATGACCTTCCCCATTATTTTTATGTGAAGGGCCCTGAAATGCATTTATGGCCCTTCAGTGCCACCTATTGCCCAGGCTTCCACTAATTGTAAAATAAATGCCCTTGAAAAGAGCTCAGAGTAGTTATGTTAGTGTCAAAAGAAAAATGAAAGATTGACAGGATTTAATTTTTCCACTGGTGATAATAGGGCTATCAAAAATTTTCCATAAAGACTATCTATCCTGCTGCTATCCAGGATTAGTTTTGATAAACAGTTTTAAAAAGTCTCGTATAAATACCTCTTTCTCAAGTACCCACAATCAAACAAAGTTCACTTGGTATTTGTTGCTCTAATCTCCCATCTCCATGCTGTTGAATTGGCAGTATCCTTTTTGCCTAGAATACTCTTCCTTCTCACTTACACCTCTTACTTTACTTGGCTTCTTTTTAGTTTCAGCATAAACCCCAAATTTGGCAAGATACCTCTCCTGGTCCCCTCATCTGTTGGTGCTTTTCCCTCTGAGATTGCCCTCCATCAACCCATAGTAGGTGCTCAATAAGTAAATGTTCATTGAATGATTGATCCTTAATCAACCAAAGAAGTTCTAAAGTAAAGGTGTCATTGAGTCCTCCATTGACCATATGGATTTCTTTAGCCGTATGGATGATATTTTGCTGTTTGACCCCATTTATATATGAGGTGTGAGTGTACAGCACAGAGTTCCCTCTGAATCCCACGCCAAACATTCAAGAAAGATTCCGACTTAATAGGGATTCTTCAGAGTCGTCTATTGTTTATATTGTGGCAACTCCAGTCAAATTAGGTCTTTCTCTTAGTTTGTATATTTTAAAAATATTCTTCTCAAATGTATACCAGTAAAAACAGGAGGGTTTGGCAATGTAGAATGAATAATTGTATTTATAGTTAGTAATAAAGCATTTTCAAGTTTGCAAAGCACTAACCCTCTGTTATTTTGTTTGAGCTTTATGGCAAACCTGTGAGGTAGGGAATGTTACATATTTACAGAATATTTGCAAATGAGGAAGCTGAGACCCATAGACCTTAAACAACTAGTCTACAGTCATAGCTAGGGTAGCGAAAATTCCAGACACTTTCTAGCTGTGTGACCCTGGGCAAGTAATTTCACTTTATTTGCTTCAGTTACTCTGCAAAATGAGTTAGAGGAGGTGGCAAACCACTACATTATCTTTTCCAAGGAAACCTCAAAAGAGGGCAGAGTCACATCTGACTGAAATAACTGAATAACAGCAAGAAAATAATCACACAAGTAGTAAATATAGGAAACACAATAGAAACGTGGGTCTCCTGGACTCCGAAGCCTTTTATCCACTGCACCATTACAAACACTCACTTAGCTGGAAGCTAGAAGCATCTGTATCAGCACATGGTGCTGATTTGTACCTGTCTCTTCTTGCTTCTCAAATGAAATGACTATATAATGGCTACAATATAATGACAAGAGATATCCTAGGTTTGAATAATGCAGTTTTCATATTGATGGATCTGACATAAAGTTAAATAAACTAAGAACGAAATCTGGAAAACTTAAAATTTACATAAGTGGTATTCTTGTACTTTCAGATTCAGTTGTACAACAAATTATATTTATCATCAGAATCCCTTGAGGCAACTACAGGTGATACTAATTGTAAGAACTCCAAGAAATGATGACCTGCTAAGATAAAATGCAATAATGAGAGGGGGAAAAAACACTCCGTTTTACTAGTCTTATTTCCAAAAGTTATTATTCAGCACTTTCAAGTTCTTATTTAGAAATATGGGTAAATTTTAAATTCTGCTAGATTTTTGTGATTATTCATCATACTGAAAGAAAAATGCTTAATACCGTTGAGATCGTGTCTGTATGACTCAACAACAGTAATTATTGTTACTGGAACCAACTTAAAACAACTTAGTTTGGTGTTGCTTGAAAGGGTAGTGAGATAAAAGTAGGGCCATTATGGAGCCATTGAATGTAAACTCCCTGAAATCAAGAACATTTTTATGTTTTTCTTTCTATCCCCACTGACAACACAGTACCTAACATACTCTAGGTGTGCAATAAATGCTTCTTGATAAATTGATGAGATTGTCTTAAAAGAGCTGTTTCTGTAAAGAAAAGAATTGTTAGATTGAAGTGTGCTTGAAAAAACAAAGTTAGTGTTAGTATATAATAGTGGAAAACCATTTCCTTGTTAAAAAGAAAATGCCTGCTAAGCAAAAGAACATACTTCAATGTTTTATATGTGTCAATATGATGTTAAAGGATGTTCTTTGTTTTTGTAGGCTATTACTTTATTTTTATTGTTATTATGTGTGTATACATATTATATATGTGTATAAATTCACACAGAGAGAAATCTATATTATATATAATGCAATGTTTCATGCTGGAAAGTACTTTAAAATATATTTTTTAAAACATTGAAACAAAAATATGAAGGAGAAAATTCTTTAAATATTATAGATCATGCTAAACTCAGTTTCCATTGCTGGATATAATTTTTAAAGTATTGCAAATTGGAATTAATTAGATTTTGGCTCAGGATATCTATGCTGATAAGAGATTTTAGGATTTATCACTGGAAAGGACTTTAGAGATCATCTCAAACTGTAAACAGGTATTAAGTGGGTGTTATATGCCAGACACTGTCTTAAGCTCAAAAAATGGAAAGAAAGGCAAAAAATATTCCTTCCCCTCAAGGGGCTGAAAATCTAATGGGGGAGTAAATATCTAAAGAACTATGTACAAGCAAAGTATGGATCATTTCTCTTAACTCCTTTTTTTTTCCAGGAAAGAAAATAGAGAGGAAGCGATGTGACCAAGATCATGTAGTTAATTTATTAGCAAAGTCTAGATTCAAACCTTAGTACCCTGATTCCAAATCCAGTGTTCTTTGTACTATACTATAATTGAATTCCTGTGGCATCACCATATAGTTCTAGATAGAGATAAAAGATAGAAAAATTTAAGAAATAATAATACAGAACAAGCTCCAAATGGTATAAAGAAAAAATAAATTAAAAACAAAATAATTAATTTTGTTGGGAAAATTAAAGTGAGGAAAAGTGTTTCCTCATTATTATATAGTATTTTCAAAAGAGATTATTTTGAAGAGTTCCACAAAATAATTATTCTTTGTACTTTCAGGTTAGAAAAAAATTATTCTTGTCTAGCTTCTTAGTTTTTAAAGCTCTACTGAGTACACACACTAATATGAATCATGAATACTTGGCATAGCCTGTTCTAATCAGATTTTAAAATATATTACATGGAAGAAACATATTTTCAATAGATAACTCCATGTATCATAATTTTCACATGTTCAAAAATGTTTAGTTTGTATCCTATTCCTATTTATCCCCTTCCATTTACTACATCAGCCATTTATTTCAATTATATAATAAATATATTTATAAATATACATACATATATAATAGGTATATAATATGTGTGCATACATGTGATATATATATGGTAGAAACTTGTCAGCTATCCATATGATCTTTCAGAGGACCAGTTTGAAAACTCAGAGGATGTCGGGGCACTAAACCAAGGGAACATTGGCTTGTCTGTTCTGGTCTCTTATACTTTGAACTCTTGGAACACACCCATTGCGTTGATTCTTCAGGTCTGGTGACTTTTCAGAAGGACCAAGGAAAATGAATCCCTGATGTTTTTGTTTCTTATTTTCAACTTTCCAAAATTAATAAATTAATAGAAATTACAAGAATTTAGTGGTTCATCTGGAATACTTGTCAACATTTATATTTTCTTAGGTGAGGGATAATTGAAAATCAGGAATTTTCATTTGTGTTTGGCAAATATTATGCTCAAAAGATCCCAGAATTATCTACTCTGCCTCACCTGGTTTAATTTATTTTAATAATTATACCCTACAGTCTTGTTTTTTTCCAAGTTAACTTAATGTCTTTAGGTGATATTGGAAAAAATTAACAGTACTTAAAACTATTTTCCATTTCCTATTCTATATCTTTTGTTATATAAAAAGTAAGTTCTGGTTTAATCTTTGTCCTTTTTTTGACATTAATATTATTTCCAAGTGTGAAATTGGAGTATTTTCCTTGGAAAAATTATTTCTTTTCTTCAAGATGTATCTATCTCAAATGTTCTCAAATGTACTTTTCATTCTTTATTTGGGGGTTCTTCCAAGTTCTCAGGTATAGAAATTTTAGACACTTATTGTCCTAGAGTGAACCTAGAATTCATGTGATGGATGTTCCTGTATAAAAAGTACTTTATTTAAAAAAAAAAGCTTGCAGGTCTTTCATTTCAAATGTTTCTTATTTCTTTCTGATCCTGACTACACCATTTTAACCCAATTCTTTTTTCTTTAAAATTTTTATCCAAGGAAAAGCCATTTAATTTTTTTAAATGCAGTTTTTTTTTCAATAACCAAAGTTCCATTTTCTCTCCCTTTCACATCCTCTCATTGGAAAAATTAAAACAAAATCTTGGTAACAAATAGGCAATAGTCAAATAAAATAAACTCCCATATTGGTTGTATCCAAAAATGTATGTCTCTGCATCTTGAACCCATCACCTGCCTGTCTGAATGTGGGTACAATGCTTTTTAAAAAAATAAAATAAAAAGTATTTTATTTTCAGATCCTCATTTTCTTCCTCCCAACCCCAACCCAAAATAAAAAAATAAGAAAAGTAAAACTTCTATTACAAATATATTGTAAAAGAAAACAAACACAATTCATATTGTCCATGTCCCCTAACCCCCCCCCCAAAAAAACCCTCCAATATTCACTTTTAGTCCATTACCTTTCTATCAGGAAGAGAATAAGTGCAATACGCATCATTGTCCATCTTCTTGAATTGTGATTGTTCATGGAGTTGATTGGAAGTTTGAAGCCTTTCCAAATTATTTGTCTTTATAAAATTGTTAATTACATTAATTATTCTCATTCTCATTTCATTCTGTATAATTACTGCGAGTCTTCCCAGGTTTCTCTGACACCATCTCTTTCATCATTTTAAATAGCACAGTAGTATTCCTTTTTCTTTATAACCATAATTTGTTTATCTCTTCTTCTAGTTCTTTGCCATCTAAGTAAGTATTGTCTTAAATATTTTTATACATCAGGACCCTGGAAAAGAGTTGGCAGACCCCATATTTGGTTATATGATAGCTGAGAATAAGGAAGGGCTAACTGTCTGCTCCATTCCATATTCTGTCCAGTGGTACTCTGGAAGCTCTTTTCAGGAAACCCTTTAAGAAGTGATATTTTCTCCTAAAGCCTCAGTTATATAGTCCTTTGTTCTGAATCCTATTATTCCTTTAGTTTAATTTCTTTGTATGCTGAAATATCGTTGGGTTTGAATGACATAAGCATGATTTTTAATGGGGGGGGCAGGTATGCTTATTGAAGGTGTCCTGGTATAGATTTGGGTTTATTCAGAAGGCAGAATCTTGGAACTGTTGTCCTGGAGCAAGACACTTAACGTCCCCTAGTCATGTTTCCTCAGCTGTAAAAATGAAGAGTTTATACTAAGTGCTACTGAAGCCCCTCTCAGCCCTCAATCTGGGATGTACAATCAAAGCAGTTCATCTTCTTAACTTGTATTGACAGGACATGAAATTCCTGTAATTCATGATATCCAAGTGTCTAACTTGCACCTTGAGTCCTCCTGAATTGGAAAATACCAACAAACGATGCTGTTATCATCATACCAAAGAGCTGATCCTAATACACGCATGATACAAACACATCAAGGCTTCCCAGGGCCCCTGCAGGTGCTGTCACTCTGGCTATCTCTCTTTCCAAGATGACTTCAGTTTATCAATTCTGAGCTGCTCAGAGGCTTTAGACAATTAAGAACAGCATCACTGTTACAAGAGAATCTGAACTGGACTTCGCATGCATATAGAAGTCCCTTGTTTTTTCATTGATTATACTACCTTAATGAAAAATCCCACCCAAGAAGACATAGTACCTAGAGATGGTCTTCAATGAAGGCAGACTTGTTCCATAAGTTTTCTGATGTGAAAAATGTACACCGCTGATATTTGGGGAAAAAAATTGAACAGTTTGTTGAACAGACGGGTGCTTTAATTATGGTGGTCTAAATTTACACACATTACAGTGGTATTTTGCTACATTAATTACCTTACTTGTCAAGAGTAACAGGTAATTACCACATCAAATCACCCTCATATGGTACATGGAAACATAACTTACTTTAAAGGATAGTGTAAACCAAAGTACAGCCATATCACATATTTGCCTTTCTAGCAAAGATCCATTTGCTTCATTGGGAGCTGGGCATCCAAGCTGGAGCTCACCTTTTGTGTGCCTATCTCCTCATCAGGCAGAGGGCCAGGGAATATACCTTATCCTGTAGAAAGGAATTTTTTTTTTAGCTCTGTAAAAGGTACTATATTTCTGTTCAATTCAACTCAATTCAATAAACATTCGCCGCGTAAATCCACTGGGCATTACATGTTTTCTTGATTTGAACCCATTGCTATGTTGATAATATTTGCATTAGAGTGTTCATTTAGAGTCTCTGAAAGGAAATTTTGAGTAAAATTCATGAGGATTTTATGTTGATATTACATTAAATATGTATGTAAAGGTCATTTAATGTTTCCTACTCACAGACTATGTGATTTTGCACAGGGAAATTCTTTGCTTATGTCACTAAAAGCTTATTTTGGAATGCTGAACTTAAAAACAGTGAGATCTGGATTCAAATCTTGTATAAATCATTTATCCTGGGTAAGTTGCTTAACTTTGTTGATTCTCTATTTCCCTATCTGTAACATGGAAGTAATATCACGTGTCCCATGTGGTTGTTGTGAGAGTCTAACCATAATGGGTGTAAGGTGATTTATAAACCTTATCATACTATAGGAATGTAGTCAGCATTATTGTAGTTATTATTATTCATGCGATTGCTCAGTCCAGCCAATGCTCATTTCTCTGACTCCATGGGAAGTAACATTTGTTTCACATTTTGGAGGGTGCAGAATTCCTTATGTGTGCATATTAGGTTAGTTTCCCTTTTCTTCTTTGGTAGAGGCCAATGTCAACCTATGCAATAATCATGTTCCAATTCTAGTGGAATGTTTCCATTGTAACCATGTTAGTGCTTTGAGAGGATAGAATTTCTATAGCAGGATAAGGCAAATATTTCCCCTTTTTTGTCGCTATGGCATAGGAATAAAGAATATGTAATTTTTAAGGTGTGGTGCAGAGTATACACAGTGACATAATATATACAGTCTAAAGAAGAGATATCCCCTTTTGTGAAAGACCTGGACAGAATGTGCTTAATGGGATGTCCTTACAAATTAGAGTCCAATATAGAAAATCATGACTTAAAAAGCATTTTAATATCAACTTTTTTTCTTTTCACCTTACAGTGCCCATGAAGTGGTATAAGAAGGGTGAAAACTGGCAGACATTTCATGGCATGGTAGAGAACAAGCAGGGTGGGCCCTTTGGGGAGGTTGAGTAAGTCCCCATGAATGTAAATATGTCACCATAAATGTAATGTTATTTCAGGGGGACTAGGAAGGCACCCCCTTTCTTCTTTCAGAATGCACCATGTTCTACCTGATGTCTATAGTTCCAACAAAAGGGCTTCCATTAGTTTAAGGAGTCATTCTTTATGAAATTGAAAACTGCTCTGGGTGGTATAATTTTGAACTGTTATCAGTGGCAAACTTTTGTCCATTTGGGGGAGACAGATCCAGATTATTTCTTACGAGCTGGTTTTGGAAGGAAGGAAGTATGAAGGTCCTGGGCATCACACACTTTGGGAGCAGCACCTGTACAGAAGTTTTTAGAACAAACATTAGGTTAATAAGGTTCCTGGGCAAAGGTGACTAAAAAGCCTGTGAGGTCTCATCCATCTCTAGGTCTGTCTCTGGGGAAACATTTCATGATGTGTTCCTAGAGAGAAATGTAATCAGCATCCCACCCCTTCATGAGATGCTGTGCAAATTTGGGAAGTGTTCCATATTCTCAGAGGCTTGGTAGACTAGAAGTACAAAAAGAGGCATATATTTTTATATATTTGTTGTGCTTCATATTTGTGATGAGGGAAAGAAGAATCAATGAGAAATGAGAATCATGTTAAAAACCAACAAATGCCATTAAAAATCATTATAATTAAAATAGAAAAACCCACAATCAGATAGTTGGAATCTATGAAGTGAACAGTTCTTGGTAAGGCAGGGATAGGACGAGGACAGGATAAGGACTAGAATGCCTGAAAATGAACTTTATCTCAGAGATAGTTAGCTAGATGGTATGTATAGTGGGTCATGTTTGACTTTGAATTGGGAGATGAGCTTGGCATCATGCTCAGGCACTTTATAGCCTTGAGTCAACTTAACTTCTTTCAACCTTCAACTTTCCTCATATGTAAAATGGAGATAATAACAGCACCTACATCATAGAGTTGTTCAGAGGATCAAATGAGATAACATGTATCATGCTTTGCCAACCTTGAAAGTGCTTTTTTAATTGTGTCTGACTCTTTGTGACCCCATTTGGAGTTTTCTTGGCAAAGATACTGGAGTAGTTTGCCATTTCCTTCTCCAGCTCATTTAGCAGATGAGGAACTTGATGTGAACAGGGTTAAGTGACTTGCCCAGGACATCACACTGCTAGGAGACTGGATTTGAATTCATAGAGATGGATCTTTCTAACACCAGACCCTAGCAATCTATCTATCCACTCCACCACATAGCTCCCCGTATAAATGTTTTATCTGTATTATTACTATTATTATCTGTCTTTCACACAGTGCTGCATATAGTAGGTGCTTAAGAATGTTTATTGACTGATGGATTCACAGTTTTGCTTAGGGCAGGCAGTGGTTTAAAGACAACCACCATTCTAACTACAGGGGACAGGATACAAATGTTTTGTAACATATTTTCCCATCTTCTCTGGTGTTTGCTGATATTTAAAGTAACTTGACTGTCTTTACAACAATCATGTCCTTTATTGCCAAGGAGATGAAAGATAATAAAAACAATAACTTTCTCTGGTCTTGGAGACGATGCTGCCTCCTTTTTATTCATGCTATTTTCTCTGTGAATTTGGGCAAGCATATTTAGTGAGAAAGAATGAACTGCTTCTTTCTCTCTATTGAAACTAGAGGCTTTCCTTTCACTTTGAGTTGGAGAATCTGGGAAGCCTTCATGGAAGAGTTAATATGAACTTTAGTAACCATGTGATACTGGCTTGAGTATTATTTCATTTTGGCTTTAGTCACCATATGCTTATTGAAATGAAGAAGGAAACCTATTAGATTAAAGGCATGACAGTTTACTTCTTCGTGGTTGAAGAAATGGAGTGATTTGCCCCAATCACATTTGACAATGTTTCTCATACCTGAACTTTTCATATTTGAGCCCAAACCAATAACTTCTGTGGAAGTCAAGTAGTACAGCTTGCCAAGTGTCAATGTAACATCTGGCATTCTTCTTCTGTGGCCTGACTATGGTCCAAGAGGTACCCTCAATATGCTGGTTGTGTCCTCCATGGTCATTTCTTTTGGCAATTTGAATGGGGCTGAGTGGGGTGGAGAAGTGGTGGATCCTTTCTGTTCTCCGGGCAGTAGGGTTTTCTCTTTTACATCAAGATGATGACAGGTGGTACATAATAGTTCCAACTGTGCAGGGAAATTATGTCCTTCAGTACTGATGGGGTTTTTTTCCTTGTTAATGTTGCTTACATTATGATGAAAGAAGCCTATATCAAAAGGTGGTGGTTTGTTCCATTTGAAAAAAGACAAAAGATCATAGATTTAGAAAGATGAAAGTCCTATTATCCCCTCACGGAATTACACATACAACATTGATTTTTACCTAATTTGATACTTGCTAATTAGCATGCTTGAAAATCATAATTTTTATGCAGCAGTAGTTGATTTTATATTGATTATATATATATTTTTTTTTTCTCTAAGCCATGTAGACCCATCCAGTCTTATCTAGAACAGGAGTTCTTAACCAGGAATCAATGACATAGTTTTAAAAATATTTTTATATCCACACCAAAAAAATTGGTTTCCCTTCTAATTCTATGTACTTTATTTCGGCTTTAAAAATTTATTCTGAGAAGAAATCCAAAGGCTTCACCATACATCCAAAGGGAGGCTCATGACACACATAAAAATGCTACAAATCTTTGATCAAGACAGAATAGAATTTAGATCCTTCAGCTGGTCATCAGATTATGGTTTGGGATCACAGCATTTATTTAACACTCTATCTCTGCTCCAACATTCATGGTCTCTCTCTCAGATAGCTATTGTGTACAGTTACTAATATATAGGGCACCTTCTAGTGTTCTAGTTCAGCATCCATATTCTAGCTATATTCATTGTATTTACCTTCAAACATCTTTGATTCATTTTCATTCAATAGGTATTGATGGAACTTCCTGTCCAGGAATCATGGTACATTTTTTAAAAGTTTGATTATTAGTGTTTGCCCTCATGCAGTATATATTCTGTTTGGGAATGTAACATAACCAGTTTTATATGAAACATTTAAATAATACAGCTATATCAAGTAAGGATTAGAAGAGTAAAAGGATATATGGTACCATGATCCCAAATTTCAAATATCTTAATAGGCAGTAATGTGGAGAACTTATGGCTAGTATTCATGGTCATAAAGGCTAAAAGGAATCAAGAATTCTGGGGATCATGGATTTGGAAGGTGGGAAGATGTTTTCTGAACTTTCTTAAAAGTTCTGTTATTCACTGTTAACTTGCCATGGTCCTTTAGAAGGAGAGGGCCAAATGGTAACAACTGGGAAAGAGTAACGAAATCTTTGCTCCTGACTACAGACATAAGAATATTGAGATTTAACTTTTGTTTTGGAAAGATATTATTTCCTTTACACCAGCATTTCAGTATTTTCCCCTAGCCTATCTATTCTCTCTCGTCACTTTATTTTCTTTTACCCTTTATAGCTGCTTCAAGAAAAGTTGGCCACAGGATTTTGTCTATTGTCTCTGCTAATCCTAGACTTGGGAATTTGAGAAGCCAAAAAGACAAAAAAAGTCCAGAAAACCCTTCAAGGAATCTGAAAGATACCATGTGATAAGATGTTTTACTACTGGAGACAGTGTTTTACCAAATTTTATCAAATTTAACAAAACTGGATTCAGGTTTCCTTATTGTCTGTATCAGAGATGCTGAATTAAAGTTTCTAAAGGTTAGATCTGACCATGTTATTCTTATTTTTCAAGAATTTCTAGCAGCTCTCTCTTTTCCCCTCGTATCAAATACAGATCCTAAGTTTGATATTTAAAGCCTATAAAAATGTGAATCCTGACTGTGTTTCTAAATTAGTTTTACTTTACTGCCCCCTCTTCCAAATGATCTGCCTGCACACATGTATAACTCCCAACTAAATTGACCTATTAAATAGGCTGTTCTTGGTTTAAGATATCCCTTCTCTTATCTCTGTACCTTTTTTAAGGCTGTCTCTCATTCTTGGAATGCTTGCCCTCTTCACTTCTCACATCCTTTAGACTCTGAAGAAGTGCTTCCTTCTCAAGAAGTTTTTACTTAATTATTTCAGTTGTGTTCGCCCTACTGATACCTTCCACCATTTTCTTGACACTTATTTTTATCCTGTATTTATTTATCTGGAAATGTGTTGTCTTTGCAATAGAATACGAGCTCCTTGACACCAGGGGCTATCTTACTTTCTTCTTTGAATTCTGAGCATCTAACTTAGTGCCTGGTACATAGCAAGCATTTAATTAATGTTTGTTGATCATTTGATTGTTTTACTGTCATGATATATCTGGATAAACTGTTTGAGATAAACAATCTTGGTGGATGGGAAGACTGACTGCAGGGGAAGTGAGTGAGGAACCATGCATGCCATTATTTCTAATCCCAATAGGTGAGAGCCTTTACCTCCCATTGGACAGCAAGTGAGTAGCCAAATATTTACCTTACATCCTGTGGGACTGTATGTTTTGTTTATATGATGCCAGGCAGCAGGATTCCATAAGGTTTTTCAAAGAGTGAATGTCTGCGTTACTTCTATGTTAATTAAAGCATAGAGACAATGAGACAGTGATGTTTGAAAGAGAAAAGATAAAGTGATTAAAGTGTTGTTTCAAGTAGACATTTTTTTCCTCCATTGAAAACCCCACTAAGATTTCAGTCCCAAAATGATCAGACTCATAACTAAAATAGCATTATTTCTTTGAAGATTTGAACTATTTAAATTCAACTTATTTGCCAATCTCATTAAAAACACTTTTTCAATTAAGTTAAATGGTCTCTTCAGTTACAGTAAGAGTCCTGTTAAATGTAGTATTAAAATGCAAAAAAAAAAATGTTGCTAGCTTTATTCACTTATGTCTTAAGTCATCTTATGGACTCATTAATTATTGTTCTACAACTGGTAGAAGATTTGTGTTTGATGGAATGGTATGTTTGAAAACCCTTTATTTTAGTGTGGCAGGTAGAGGAGGGTGATAGTAATGGTTGGTGGCAGTTGAAGGCATTTGTTATATCAATCTTACTACCAAGAAAAAAGATGAAACTCCAAAAACCCTTCAGAATCAAAGCAAATTTTTTTAAAAACCATATTCTAGAATTGGCAAATAAAGCATCACAGGAAAATAAGAGACGAGTAGAATTTTTATACTAGACCATCTTTCATTAAGATGGGCATCCTTGACAGCAAAAGTTCTTAACTGAGTATTTCTCATATATTCAAGAAAGCTCATAAACAGCAATCTTCCCTAATAGAACTCCTATAGTCAACAATAAAGGCGATTGGAGTAGTTAAAGAATTTACTCTCATTGAATTATGGATTTAAAAAGAAATGGCACATGATTTCTCCCAAACTCCCAGGAAAGGGATATGTTTAGTCCAAAGTTCAGCTATAATGCTTTTCAGAATTCCTTTGGGTAGCCACAATTTCAGGGACCAGAAAAAATATCTATAGCTTTAATATTGGCTGCATTTTTTTCCTCTTTAAAAAAGTCTTCAAATATGTTCTTGTTAAAATGGTAGTAAGCTTATTTGTTCAAAACAGCTATGATATTTCAATGATATTCACTGCCTCTCTGATATTTTCTTAGGCTCCTTGCCCTTCATGAGAGAACTAGATTAAATTGTTTATATTTAAATGTTATGAGCTGAATTTTAAAAGTGTCCTTAAAATTTTTCATAAGTCACAAAGCATTTTACATAAATGTGAGCTATCCTCTTATTCATTATTATTAATCACATTCTCGTCATTTGGATGGAATTCACATGTAAGACACCTGAAAATTCACTATCCCGTTACTATTTTTTATTTAATTTTCTGAAGACTTCCACAGATGGAGAAAAATTGTTTTTGCGTTAGAAAGACATTGAGAAGGTCCCTTCCCTTATATTCATGATTTGTTTTTGGAAAGGACAAAGCACCACAGACTAATTATCATATCCTTTGATAAACAGGAATAATTAGAAAGAGGGATTGATAACTTTACTCCCAGGCTCTTAGAGTACTTGGAGACATCATGAGAGTTTATAGCAATTTCTGAGGAAGTCATTTCTAAAGGAACTTGGTTAAGTAAACAAAAATTGTTTTGGCATATGAGTCTACTTTACCACATGTTGCATGTCATTTAGACATTTTAGCATTCTAAAATTAAAGATCTATCTCAGAATGAATTAACATAAAAATACATGCTAAACTAATTTTATATGTAATGAAATTTGTATCCCTGAAATGCGCTGCCACAAATTTGTTTAATTCATATAATAGTATTTATTAAGAGGCTACTATGTACCTATGGTATGTGCTAGGCATACAAAGTCACAAAAGAAACTGTGCTAGCCTTCAAGTATCTTATATTTTACTGGGAGAAGGGATGGGAAATAGATACACATAAGTAAAAAATAAATTAATATCAAAATTCTTTGGAGACCATATATTAATATATACTTATTTATTAAATAATGAAAAGCATGTTGGAAAAAGAAAAAGCACACAGTCACATGGCCAGTTGCACACCTTCTTCCCTAGCTAACCTGAGCTTGCTGCTCACCATCATTCCTACTGATTAGCCAGATAGATTGCCAGAGCCTTCTTGACCCATAACTCATCCTCCTGTGACATCACTTTGTCCTGGTATCCCGAATTGGAAGACTTGACTGTAGTTTGGGTCAGAGGTCAGTCTTCCTGATGTAAGGGGTCATGTGGGACAAGAGGCAAGCATCTTCCAAAACTCCAAGGAACCTCAAGGTTTCTGGTCTCCTCCCAGAATTTGCAGGTGTCCCCCCTTTCCAGATAAGCCTCAAAATTTGTTTTTAATCCAGTCAAAGGGTTGGGGGTGAGATTGAAATGGATTTTCAAATTAAAAATAAAACTTTCCTTTTGAAAACGAAAGAGGGGTACAGATTGATGTTAAATTCTCACACAAAGTCAAAATTGACACTGTTAGCCTTCAAAGATCTTACATTCAACTGGGGAAAGGGATGGGAAAATGTACACACATAGGTAAAAGTAAGTTATATTTCAATTAGTTTGGGGAGGGGGGAGAGTACTAATAATCATGAGGGATATCAGAAAAGGAAGAAGGCTTTAGTTCAATATGTGTGTGTGTGTGTGTGTGTGTGTCCAAGTGTACTAAAGAAAGGTGAAAAGGTAGCAAGCCAAAAAGCTAAAAGGTTTGGGAAAGGGAGATAGTGGATACAGAGAAGTTAATTAGTACACTGCTGATGGGAGTCCATGTGAGAGGTGATGAGGTCCTCACCTAGAGAGGTAGCTGTAGGAGTATAGGAAAGAAAGCTGATGTGATACCATAAGATAGAATCAACTGAATGGTTATGAGGGATAAGGTCAAGGGAATAAGCCAAGGATGACTCTAGGATTGTGAACACAGGTCACTAGAGGCATCATAGTAGCAGATTTAGAGTTGGAAATGCCCTTAGAGCAACTCAGCCCTTTCATTTCACAGATAAGGAAGCTGAGGTCTAGAGGGTTTATGTGACTTGCCCAAGGTCTCTCGAATAGCTGGTGGCAGTCTTGAACTCAGATCTTTTTACTCTAAGCCCAGTGATATAAATGAAGAAATTAATAAGAGGGGTGAGTTTCTGAAGGGAAGGGAGGGAAAGGTACTTAAGGGAGCAATTAAAGAGATAATGAGTTCTGTTTGGGGACATTCACATGGAGATGTCCAGGAGGCAGTTCCTAAGGTATTACTGGAACTCTGGAGAGAAATGAAGGCAGGTTGTGTGTGTGTGTGTGTGTGTGTGTGTGTGTGTGTGTGTGTGTGTGTGTGTTTGGGAATTGTCTTCATAGAGATGATTATTGAGCCTACAAGAACTGATTGCCAGGCAAGAGAGTATCAACAGAGGGAAAAAAGAGGGACCATGATTTATTCTGATGTCTTCAGAGATCAGATGTGAGTGGATAGTAAATAGTGGAAATCTTTATCTCTAATGGCAGGAGGCTCATTTGTTGAAATGCCTTCAGTCTTATATAATTGAAAGTGCACACATCATTTCGAATTAGCACAGTATTTTTTCCATTCTTCATCACCTCTAATATAGCTGATCTTTTTTGAAGTTATTCATTAGAAATTATGGTTTTGTGAATTTTTTAGGATCATAATCACCATAAAATGAAGGATAAACTTTATCTTACCAAAATAGAGATTTCATTTAAAGTAGAAGAACTTGATTACAGGGCAAGATCCAGTAGACAATATGAAGGTACCTTAGATATTATCTTAAAAATGTTGTCAGTATTATTTTACCAAAGATTTTGGGAAACAAAACAGTTTTTATTGACCTATTGTATGGGGACATTACACTGAGGCAATTTTTTCCTCTTTTAAGATGCAACCATAATGTAAGGTAGAAAAATTCATTATCAATTCAATGAGTCTAGTTGCTCCCAAATAATTGTTCCTAAACGTTTTCTCGTCTTTGACTATGTTGCTCAGCTGAATAGACTACAAATAGTTTGTCTGTCATAATATTTAAAATATTATCTTACCTGTGTATTAGTGTCCTGAATTCTGAATATATCAGACATGCTTTTATTGGTCATATTTCTGGTGATGGGTTGTTGTGATTTGGCCAGATTTCGTCAATGTACAATTTCTTACTTTTTCTATAGTGACTCTTTATTATGTTAAAATGGCAAATTTGCTATTCAGAAAACCCAGTTTTATCATTTATCATATCAGACAAATGATGGTGAGTACTTTCAAAATAAACACTGGGTTTCTTATTAATGTCTATGTTGGAACAATTAGTAGATACCCCACATACTCTAAGGCAATAAAAGAAAACTTGTTTTTTACTGAATTGACAGGATGACAGAAGCATCTTCAAGTGTGGTCATTAGTGTCCCTACAATCAATGTCATGTTATTATGTCAAATTAGTTAGTGTCCCCTTAGGAGGGGAGGTTGGACCTACAAATTATCCTCCTACATCCTTAGAAACCATGTTTGCTTAAACCTCTGATCAAGTGTGAGGAAATTATTAACATGGCTCATAAATTAACTAGCGTACAGGCTTATAACATTTTACAAGGAGATAATAAAGAAGAAGAAAGTTTTCCCATTGCATGGTACTCATTTCATCCCTATGATATTGTGTCTTTGTTCAGCAGTGTACAATTGATTTTTTTTTTTGTTTTAGAGTAAAAGTGCATAAAATGTCAGAACAATTGTTTAGAAAATGTAGGACCAAAAAGGAAGCAAATGTAAATCCATTGAAAACAATGTAATTAACTTTGTTATCTCATTGCTCTGATAAGTCCTTGACAATAGTCCTTCTTCTGTAGTAGCAGTTGTTCATTAATGAGTTCACCAATTAAGTTGGAAAGATTACAGCCTTTGCCAATGGGACTTATCTAGAAAAAGCATTTATTTTATTTTATTTTTACTATGCCCTTACCAGGCTATAAGCCTCTTTGTAAAAGAGGAATGGGACTCACTCTTAGGAGTGTTAAATCCTATTAAAGTAGAAAGATTCTCAAACCATAACCGAATGTGTAGATCGTTTGCACACAGCAAAAAGTCATGGCAAGAAAAGAGCCCCAAAATACATGTGGCCAACCCTCTCTTTCATCACTAAGGGGCACTATAATGTGGCCCTAAGTCTGACCAGAGTCTGGGTTCTGAGTAGACAGGGAGGCCACATCAATGCTTGTTTTCTGGATTTAAGTGGCTATTCAAATCATAAAACTTGACTCTTCACACACATCTTCTTTTGGTTTCAACTTTTTTTTTTGTCTGATTACGTTTGAAAATTCACATTTGCATTCATGGGTTTGCTTCTGCTTTTCTTGTCGAAAGAGAAGACCAGAAGTTCCCTTCCCCCCAACCACATGCAGAATGAGAAGCTTACAGTCAATGCTTTCTATTCATTATATCGTTCCATTCTCCCACGTCCTAGAGACTCTTCTGTAATCTTGAAGGTTGAGTTGTATTATCAGCTCCGGAATCAATGGCGAAAAGCCTAGCATGCAGAAAAGCATGTGAGAGAAACCAATTCACAAAACTTTCTGAAAGTGCTTGAGAAGTAGTTGACCTGTCAGCAGCTTTAACTTACTTGGAAATGGATTTAGTAAATACCCTACTAATAATGTAACTGAACTAGGTTAGCCGCAGCACCTCAGCACATATGCACGTGCATGCTTGCCAGTAACCCAGAGGGAAACCACCACAATGTCCTCCTGCCTTTTTGCTGTTTGGGACACTTGAGTAATATAGCTACTCACTGAAGCCAGAACAAATTGAGAGTCTCAACTAGTAGGAGAAAATCCTAGGGAGGGAGGGCTTTGTTTATTTATTTTGAATATTCCTGCTACTAGAAACTCTCAGATCTAATTATCTGGGGAAAAAAAACAACTGGGCAATTTATCAGTGCAGAGACCTAATAGGATTCCTGGGGCTGGATGAGATAGCATGTTACCCATTTCCCCATAGAAAGGTGACCAGTTCAGAATATAGACATGTTTTGGGATGTGGCCATTATGGGAATTTATTTTTCTTGGTTCTAAAGATTTGTACCAAAAGTCCAATTTTTAAAAAAAAATTTAAATAGGGTATGAGAAAGAGAGAGAGAGACAGAGAGAGAGAGAGAGAGAGAGAGAGAGAGAGAGAGAGAGAGAGAGAGAGAGAGAGAGGGTTTTTTATTTAAAAAAAGAAAATTTTTTAAATGATGGGTTCATAGGATGCTGCTTTAGTAAAATCAGATCTGTTTTCTTTCATACTCTAGTGAAAATGTATTTAATAAGACAAAAATGTAGTTTGGATGAATCTATTTTTTCAAGGTGATAGGCGGGTGCACCTATTTTGATTATGGGAACATTTTATTCCATTTTATGCTAACATACTTCTTTATCATAAAGACCTTCTTTTCCACTAGATTATAGGATTTCTATAAAAGCTAACAAATAGTATATGAGTAAGAAGTATTCAAACACTTAAATTAGCATTTATGTCTGATCCTGTATGAAGTCTTATCATTGGACCAACAGCCTCATTGATCCCATGTCTTCTCTTTTTATTTGCAGTGTCTAGCTGTGTGTTGCTGTCCTGCCATCCTATGCATGCCACCCAGCAGTGATCCCCGACCTTTTTATGGCTGTGAGCCACTTTAAAAGTTCAGGGTAAGTGGTGAGTCTCATTCACATTTCACATGTTGTAAATACTATAATGTAGATTCTGTTCCACAGTTGCCAAGTGGCTTCAATGAGTGAAGAAAGTATTGAAATGGCTCTGCCCAGAAAGTTAACTTTGCATTGCTAATTCCAAGACTGACAGTGGCATGAATGAGTTGGTTGTCCCGCACATTAAAAATTTCATGTTTTTATGGGTTTAAATCCACAATTTCATGCCAAGTCTATGCTTATGGAGTAAATGTTTTAGGGTGGACTAGTAAGAAGTCTTGAACGGGACTCCATTTTATGAAACTTAGGATCTTTGTTAATTCTCCAAATTCCCATGTCAGCACATTTTTACCTAGTGAGCCATCTTTACTCTCCCTCCCACCTGTTACTGTCATCAGTACACTGAGGCTAACCCCCATCCTCTAGTTTCTCTGATCCCTGTTACTTAGCATTACTTCCCCAAACACAAACCTGACCCTACCACACCCAGCATTTTTTTTCCCTCTATTGAGTTAAGTTGGACTCTTCTACATACATACATTGGACCTGTTCATCTTCTTTAACTAATTTTCCCAAGCTCTTTGTAATACTGCTTTCCCCCATTTTTAACTCCCTACTCTATATTGGCAAATATTTCCTCCAGGAATTCTTTTACATTCCCACTTTCACTGAACTAGGCTTTCCCCATTGAATACTACATTAGTGAAATGTTCTCTGAAAGTGGTTCTCTCCTTTCCTGCTCATATTATATTCATGCAGGAAGAAGTATTGATATACTCCTTATTCTCCCTTACACTTTCCAGATGATCTTTCTTCTTACTCTCCATCATTAACTCTTTTTTTAAAACCACGACTTTCCTTCTTAGAATTAATGTTAAGTATTAGACTTAAGTGACTTGCCCAGGGTTACTTAGAAAGTTTGTGAGGCCAGGTTTGAACTCATATTTGAATTTGTCTCTTGGCCTGTCTCTCAACCCATTGAACCATCTAGCTAGATGCCCTCTTTTAACTTTTCTTCCATCATAGCCTCAACACAATGTCTCTCTACCCTTGCTGCTGCCCTGTCAGCTACTAGTTTTCCCTGTGATTTTAACCCCCTAACTTCCAGTTTTAGCCTCCATTACTCTGCCATCACTTTTAAGGATTTCAGTATTTATAACCCTTTTTTTTTGAACTACACAGTTCCTCAGCTTTCTCAAATGCAATAGACTTTTTCACCATCTTCAACTATATACCAACATGATCAGACTTTGGATCTCTGCATCTTATTGAGCTATAACCCCTTTATCCAAGATAATGAACTTTATAAGACTCCTTCTGATGATATCTTCTATCCTCCTACCTCTCTTTCTTTGCTTTTATCATGTCTTGGTGTTTATGACCCTATCCAACTAGCCTCTTTATTTCCCTGTTCATATTCAATTTGCTGCCAAGCCCATTCTTGTCTCTGTGCTAAGCCACTTTATGGAATCAAAGATTTAGAGTGAGGATGAACCTTTGATTTTGCATGTGAAGAAACTGAGGCCCAGATAGATTTATCTGAATTTTATCACCAGCACCATAGACTCCTTTACATTTTAACTTTTAGTCCTTTATTTTCTGATCCTGAATTGTGGCTTCCTTTCAGCATCCTATTTCTTTGCTTTGGGGTTGCTGATCATTGATGATGGAAGTCACAGAATCTGCTAATTACCCCCAGTATAAATCTAGACCACAAAACCTCAACTGGCTCCCGACTGCTACTGGGCAATCTTGTTATTGTTATTAATTATATTAATTATCAATTATTATATTTATTAATTATTTTAATTAAATTAATTCATTATATTATATATTATTCATAAATTATAATAAAGTAATTAAATAAATTAAATTAAATTAAAATACAATTAAATTATATATTAATATTAATATTATAATTAATTATAATAATTATAAAATAAATATTAAATATGTTATTATTCTGCATTTATTGATTACTTATCCCCTCCCCCATGGTGCTTATTCCAATTTTTTTTCTCTGCTGTCATCTCCAAATGTGATTCTTCTTCTGAAATTACCACACATGACCTAGAACTCTATTTTACTCTGTAGATAGAGGCCATCTGATTGAACTTTCCTTAACTAGCAGGTTATATTAAAGAACTTTTCATCATGATCACTTCTTAACCTCTCTACATTTCCTTCTGTTTCAGAGAAAGAAATGTCCTGTTCCCTTGCTGAAGCTAATCTCTTTTCCTCTGCCCTTGCTACCCTTCTCTCCAGTTTCCTCCTCACCCTTGTTATAACAGTCATCATTTTCTCTATTGATGATCTTCAGTTTCTTGCTTTCCTATAAGCTCTTTTGCACTGAGCCCTAAAGACTTCTTAGCCCTGTCCTAAACAAAGCTGACCAATCAGTGTTTCTTCTCTGTAGAACTATTGCTCATCTCTCTTCTCTTCCTTGCAAAAATTCTTGGGGAAAAGAAAGAAAGATTATGCCCGATATTTTACCTTCTCACTATCTACTCTAATCTTGACCATTTTTAAGTTGTTGCTTTCTTCACCAGACCTCCATTTTTGCCTCATCAGCTGCCTACTGGGCATTTCAAATAGGCTGTCCCATAAGTATCTTGTAATGTCCAAAGTAGAACTCATTAGCTTTCTCCCTCAAGACCCCCCCCCCAGTCTTTCATACTTTTCTATTTCAACCATCATCCTTCCAGTGTCCCATGACTATTAGCTTTGCCTCACTACTCCCTCACACTCCACACCTCTAATCAATTGCCAAGTCTTTCTGTTTCTTCTCCTTCAACATTTCCTGTACCTGTCTCCTCTCTCCCTTCTCAGTACTCACACAGCCACTGCCTCAATCCAGACTCTCATCATTTAATCCCTGGACTATTGCGCTGTTTTCTGCATGGTCTCCCTGATTCTTCTTTTCTTCTCTCAGATTTTTCTTTCACATAGCAATCAAAGTGATTTTCCTTAAGCACAATTCTAACCACCTTACTTCCTTACCAAATAAAGGCCACTATCTTCCCATTGCCTTTTGTTTTCTGTGTGACTTTTGGCAAGTCAAATTGCCCCTCTGTGCCTCAGCTTCCTTATCTGTAAAATAAGGGATTCATTGTGTAATAGATGACAACTGTGATCTTTTCCATTCCTCAAAATTCTATGATCATTTTCCCTACCAAGTAAAATCCAGACCTCTTTACCAGACTTTAAATGAATTCCATTGTCAAGTATTAACCTTCTAAAACTTATAGATAATCATGTTTCCTTCCCCCCCCAACTTTATTCTCTAGCCAACTCAGTGTAATAGGTATAATGGGTATCTTTTTAATATCCCTTTAACTTCCATCCTTTGTACCATTATTCTCTCTATTAGCTTTGCCTCAAGTACCCCATCTTCCTAATGAAATTCAACTAATATATATGGACTAATATAGAACAGAATATATAGACTGATATATATTATATATATATGCATATATATAGAATATATAAATATAAACTAATATAGAACAGACCCCACCTCCTACATGAAGGTCTCCTTGATTCTCTGATTTGGTAATGATCTCTCCCAGTTCAGCCCTCATTTTGTGTGTATTGCTTAATTTATAGCTTGGTGGTTTTTTTGTATTTTATTATGGTCATCTACATTATATTGATTTGTATTTGTGACTTCTTCATGTATTACATCATAATATCTACTTGGCCCAAATCTTATGTAAATGTTGTTTCTCCCCTAATACTGAGTGAAGTCTTTTTCACAAATTAGGTCTCTAAAGAGTGATTGTACAATTGAATGGGCCCATTACTGAATCTCTTTAAGACTGTTTCTTCATTTCCTAAATTTGTTGTGATCGTCCAGTTAGAGACTATATATAAAAATGCTGTGGAAACCTAAATAATTGTAAGAGTTTTTAGGCCACTTGAGTTCTTCAGGTGATCTATATTGGATTCACTTTCCTCCACCCTGGCTGCCATTGGCTGAAGGAATGTTGAGAAGGGCTAACCTATCCCCAAATGGATGGAGCTGGTCTGTCAGGTTTTGTACTCTTGGCTTATGGAGGGACATGAGAAATGACATAATTTGCATATCGTGGGTAAGAGGATAAGAGTGTGTGATATGATATAATGGACTAAAGATCAAGATCTGAAAGAGCATCCAATTCATCAATTAGTGAATGGTCTCTGATTTTGATTGTTCTACCAGCTTTTTAGTCATTAGTGTATCTTTTGGACTAATACAAATATTTTTAATTTTCACAACAGGGAGTAAATTTTAGCAAATAGAGTTTTGGAAAGGGAGGGTGGCCTACAACAATAATTGAAAGAGAAATCCATAATTTAACAAACTATAATTACTTTGAGATTAAACTAGATAATACCATAATTAATTAATTTCCCTGTTATTCTTCTTTTAATGAAAAGCATTAGCTTGTATTTGGTCAGTAGTTCATTTACATATGTGTATATTGGTGGAGTTGGGTAAGGGTCAGGGCTTAGGACTGAATAGTAATCATTTACATTTTTTACTTGTGCTAATATTTTCAACTTTGCTTAATTGTTTCTTTGAACCCAATTTCTCTAATTTCATTAAAATCATTAGTGCCTGTCAATAAATGATAATTTGTTTCAACTTCACATTTTTTCCTTACTAGAGATCTAACTATAGTCAACATTTTAACATAGTAATAACAATTTTAATTAAGTAAAATGCAAGACATAAGTAAGGTATTATCTGAAGTCTAACCAAAATAATGATTATCATATACAATAGTACTATAGTAGTACTAAATCACCCTCAATTCATAAATTTGGCAATGATTCTTCCCTACTGTGCATAGTAGAATCTCTTTAGTCTTTAGTGATAACATTGGATGGTAATAATAATAATATCTAGCATTTATATAAACTTCAAATTTGGCAACGTGTTTAACTGACATTATCTTATTTGATTTTAACCACTCTGTGGCATAGGTGCTATTTTTATTACTGCCCTTTTACAAAAGAGTAAATTGAGCCTGAGAGATTTGATGACTTGCCCAGGTCACATAGCTAATACAGGTCTGAGACATAATTTGAATTCAGGTCCCCCTGACCCCAAATGTAACAATCTGTTTACAATGCTACCTCACTTTCATACTCAGTTCATGAGACTTGGATTAGAGTTCTAATTATACCATTTATAAGCCATCATGACATCAGAGGAATCACTTAGTCTCCCAAACTAAATGTTCTTCCTTTTAAGATGATCTTATCCACAAAACATTCTCTGACCTCTAAATATCTGAATACATTTTGCTCTTCAAATTTTTCACAAACCTCTTGTCTGAACTTCTACTCTGCATTTTTGACTGACTGAAATTTCTCTAACACTTTACTATTTAAACTAACATACATACTTAGGTCTAGTGAGCATAACAGTAACCCTGGTGAAGAAGGTGCATGAAAGAAGATACATATTACATAGTTGATAAGGATCTTAAAAGGGGTTTGAACCTGGATCTTCCTGGATACAAAGATTGAAAGGATGTCTCCTTAGAATTCAAAGATTTTACATTTTTGCTTTTGGGTGTGGAGGGTAATGAATAATATATGTTATACACACACACACAGACACATATATATATATACATACACATATTTTTGTGGGTGTCTATGTGTGTGTATATATATATATATAATTTTAATTATTACATTTTTTAATTTTATGTTTTATATATATATATATATATATATATACATACACACACACATATATAAATAGCAAATACAAAATAAACCCACAATTGATACAAAACAGATACCAAGTAAAAATAAAGCAATTTGGGGGGAGGTATAATGTTCAGTATCAATTGAGGCTGTATAATTTTCATAAAATCCAATATTTAAAAATTTTTTTGAGAAGACATTTCAGGAAAAGGAGCTTGATAACTCTTTGAATCAAGAAAATAAACTCTTTGGGGAAAGTGCCATAAAGAAACCTCCACTGCATCAGAAGATCCAGAATGAACATTGGGGTGTGATCGATTGAACTGAAGGAGTTTGAACACATTTATTCTAAATATAAACTCTTATTCCAAGGAGGACTGCCCCCTAATTGGCCTTTTTGTCAGTGTGCCTAGCAAACATTGGTTCTGCTCTCTCTTCTATTTCCTTCTTATCTCTAACTATTAGTTTCCTCTTAGAAAGTACAATATTTTATGCACCTTTATCTAGAAAATCTTTAGCTAGACAATCTTTAGAGGTATAAGCTGGTTATGTTAAAGGATTCATTGGGGACACTTGTCTCCCAAAGAATCACAGGGGTGATTTTGAAGTGTGAATCCCACTTTCTTTTAGTACTCCTACTTTGTTCTGCATCAGATACTAAGTAAGGGAGTTTGCAAATCACTTGCTAGAATGATAACTCCAGAAGTCAACACTAAGTAAGAGTGTTAGCAAGTCATTTGCTAAAGTGGGTGATAACTCAATCAGTCAGAAACTTGTGAATCTTTTGATAAGAGTTAACACCTTCTGAGGGAAAGAAGTGGATCCCACAGACACTGGCCCTCTAGGCAATACTAGGCAATTTGGAAGCTGTGATTGGACCCTGTGAAGAGGGGAAGGGACAAGAAATCACTATAAAAGCCCTGAATTTCTTTGGCTGCAGGCAGTCTTCTGGAGATAGCCTTCAGGAGATAGAGTTCAGAAGTAGTCTTCAGGGAGTAGTCTTCAAGGGAGCTTTGCTGGAGACTTCAACTTGGATATTGGCCTTGGAGCTTTAGCTGATGACCTGCCTCTAGAAGGTAACTTTGGACTTAGAACTCAACTTTGACTTAGACCTTGACTCTTGGACTCTTTCTTGGGTGTGAGTAGCTGTCCTTTCCTTTCCTGGTTTCCTGAAGAGAGATTAATTCTGGAGAGGCTTTCTCTTGGAGGATACAGTGTTGGTGGAACATCTGGTTCTTCTGGTTGAAGGTTAACGAGCCCTACTGTGTTGAGCTGAGCACTGGAGCAATATTTAGTGTGATAGGTTAGACATCTTCTCTACCCTTTTTTAGAAATTTCTCTTCTTTGCTCTTTCTACTTTGTAAGTAAAAGCTATTAAAAGTCATTTTTTGACTTGAGCTATAATATTTTTAGATTGTTGACCACCATATTAGAATTTTCACATATTCATCAAACCCTTAATTTAATTCCTTGCAAGGCTATCAGGAATTTTCTGTGACAAATGTAAACCTAATAATCATAGTTGACTAGGTAGCATTTCTCAGTTTGCCAAGTATTTTATATTTATTGTCTTATTTGATTTTTGTTAATATCATGAGGTTTTGGTACTATTTTTATCCCATTTTGCCAATGAGGAAACTGAGGTAGAAATAAAGGGAGATAAGTGACTTGACTAGGTCAGACAGCTAATAAGTGTCTTAAAGCATGGATTTAAACTGAGATCTTCCTGACTCTTAAGTCTAACACTCTCTACTATGCCATCTGACTGTCTTAAAATTCAAAGTGTGACTGCTTTGGCCATATTAGACAGGTGAGCAGTCCACTTTTTGTTTCCATGACCTTTTATTATTTTTGTCTGATGTATGGGGATTTGCTAATTCCTGAAAGACAGGCTCATTAAAAAAAATACACAAGCTACTCACATAGCATTATGCATTGCCTGCCTTAGAACATTTGTAAAATTTCACAGGAGCAAGCTGATATATGATCTCTTTCCCTCTGTTTGCTTATCACTAGTTCTTAACTACTGATTCACAAAGCTTACCATAATCTCCTGCCTATCATCTTATTAATGCTCTCAAGAATATAGTCATCAGAATAGACTCATTTCTGAAGGATTACGCCAAAGATTTCGGGTAATATTATGGTCCAGATCCTCATCATCTGCACTTGCATTTTTGTTATAGCCTCTTAACTGGTCTTCCTTTTCTTATCATTTTCAACCCATCCTTTATGTTAAGGTCCAAATAATTTTACTACTGTATTGAAATGATCATGTCACTACTGTGCTCCAAAACCTTCAGTAGCTCCCTATTGCTTGTCAAATAAAATATAAACTCCTTATCCTGGCCTTAAAACACGATAGAATTTTAGTATTTTCTTTAAATATTCTCACTTTTCATCTTCCTTCAGCTAAAATGTCTAGATTAAGAGCTACTCTGTTAATGGTGCTTTTGCTGATCTAACAAGCCAAGTGACTTAATTTTAAGATCTTATCTACACTTCTCTTTCCATTTTTCATATTCTGACTTTTCACATAATATGTGTATATATATTCTATCTCCTGACCTGATGATAAGGTGCTTGAAAGCTGTGTTTCCTTCTGAGCTAGTATAGTGCCCTGTACATAGTAGGCACTTAAATGACTGATGAGTTCAATTAAGTTAAATGCTCTTGGCAAAATGAATTGAAAAGTGTTCCAAAGCTAGAAAAAATAAAATGTTAGATCCTTTGTTCCTTCCTTAATCTTTGAGCAACATTATATAAAATAGATGGAATAGAATAGCTTTTATTCCTGGGGAGACTCCATTTGCTTTGGGTTACCTCACCTTGGCTTCCTAGAACAATAGCCTTAGGGGCTCAGGATGTCAAACTTTCTTCTCAGTTACTAGAGCCTGGTCATGTTGGCATTGCCCAGTGATTTCCTGAGATGTGGTCATTGAATGCAGTGGAGTAGTCTTGATCTTCCTTGTAACTTATAAATTTGACTAATTGTACTTGCAATATACCCACGTAACTTCATGACTCTTTCATGCCTATAGTCTACTATATATTAAATGTGTTACAATATTTACACATTAACCAATCACTTCACTCATGTTTATTAAAATACAAGTGAATGGCAGTTCAAAGATGAGAGATACAGCAAGTATGTGTCAGAGACGAGATTTGTACCCAGGTCAGCTTGGTTGTGTGGCTGGTACTTTCATATGGCATGGTGACTCTCAATACAGAGAGTAAACACAAACACAAAGTAGTAAGATGCAAACTCATTAGAGGAGGGCACCAGTATTTGGGAAGACATCTCAAAAGGCTTCAGAAGTCCATATTTGCTTCTTGAAGGAAAAGAGAGATTTTCTGAGGTTAAAGTAAAGAGAGACGATGTACCTAGCAGTTGGGACAGCCAATGTAGTCACAGAGATGGGAGATGGAGTGTGTTCTATGAGAAGCAGAGGTCAGTTTTCTCTGTATCAGAAACAAGGAGACAAGGAATAATATTTAATGAGGTTAGAAAGATAGGTTGAGATTAGGTTATAAAGGACTTTCAGAAGGAAACAGAACCATTGTCTATTTTACCATAGATGCAATAATGAATCATGAGCTTTTCGAGTAGAGGAATGAAGTGGTCAGATCTACACTCAAGGTAAAATGCCTTGGTTGTTAAGTAGAGGTCAGCCCGGCGGCATGGGGAGAAGCTTGAGGCAGTGCCACAATTGGAGACTCTTGGCTTTTGCAACATGAGCAGAAGACAGGACATCAATGACATACTGTGTTTATTGCCATAGTGAGCTTTCTTGGCTTTTCTCTTTAATGTGGAAATCATCATGAGACTTGATAATTCATTGAATGTTTTCTTGATCTACAGATTAAGATGAGAATTTTGAATTAGGTAACAATGAAATGAAAACCCATCATCAGAGTGAGCTGCTTTCTTTTGTTGTTGACAAGCTGCCTGTTTGGGGTTTATATGCCACCTTGGATGCTACCAGTGATAAGCCTCAAAAGTCTGTGATTCTATAATGTTTACGGTCCAGCTTAAACCCTCAAACCCTGAGGTGACAGGATTCCCCTAAACTGTCTTGTTGTGGGTTCATGTTCTCATACACATGGTATCATACATTCTTTGAACTCCAAGAGTAGCAAGAAATGGTTGTCTGAACCTCTTTTATCAAGCAGTTTAAAACAGTGTGCTAAGGGCTTTGGTTTTTAAGGATTACATTATATTGATTTTCCTTTGGAGTAAAAAAGAAGTTTGTGGATTTCCTTTGCCCTTAAGAGCAAATTCTAGGTTACAAGTGATGTCTCCCATCACTATATCCAAACGCATCCAAATTTCTTACTGATCAAGGTATTTACTGTCAAATTTTTTGAAGCAGCAAAACACATGCAGGTAATAAACCCTTTCTATCACTTATATTGAGTCTAACAGATGGAGCAGAATTTTTTTTCATGAGTCAGGAATAGCTGGATTGAGTCTGTGGGTCAGTCCCCAGTATGATATGTGGCCATCCCTTTGGAATTCCCCATATGATCACTTTTCAGCCTTCTTAGGTGTGTCATAAGCATCAGGCCAACAGAACTGCTATTTACTCTTAGTCACTGTCATCACTCTTCATGGCATTTTCCATTTCTCCATGAGTGGAATTATGTAAAAAAAAGAGTAGCGTCATGAAACAGAATGTAACCTCCCTGAGGCCATTAGAGTTAGTTTGTTTTTATGACTAGAATCCCTTCCTCCTCACCTTGCCCAATGCCTTGTCTACAGAAAGTCTTCAAGTACAAGGCTATTGAGTCAAATTGAAAATAATAATGCCAGAGTTAAGCATCCTTTTCAAACATCCTGAGAAATTTAAAGAAAATCGTCCACTATTTAGATAAATAAAGACAACTTGCCTCCTCATCTGTGGATTACTCGTGGGTGGTCCTCACTCAGTGCATTTGGGAGCACTCCTCAAAAGACACAATCTACTTACTTTTTCAAAAGTCCACTGAACTATATGCAAACATATCTTCAGAAACGCACTTAAGGGTATTGTTTCTTTTTGGCAGAAATGTTTTCAGTTTAGGATCATTTGTATGTTTCATGCTGTGTCTTTGTACTCGGATGCCATCTAAATGGGCTGGTTTGATTTTCCTGCAATTTTTCAAATATCCTAGACCTTGGCTTCTGTAGAACTAGTGCTGGGTGAAATAAAACTCTGCCTTGACTTTCTACTGGGAGGCCCAGATAATTGGGACATTCACTTAATTGGCTTACTTCTGTCTCTAGGAGGATGTGCCTGTTAAGACAGTTTCTCTGTATCTCTGATTCAGTTTTTTTCTGGTACATTATTCTAATTAACCTCAACTCTGTAGCTCTCATCTTTATTCATATTAGCCTCTGACCAGTTAACAATTGATTTGTTCTGCTCAATCACCTGTGTGAAAAGTGCAGCAAATGCTAGAGCTTCTCCATTCCCAAGGAGCTGAACGATTGGGTTTTCTTAGTGCATTGGGTATGCCTTTGAGTTTCAGTGGCAGGATGCTTCCCCAACATGATTTGCCAAAGAGCAAATGTATTGGGCTGGAGATTTTGCATGTGGCCCCCCATTTTTTCCCTCCAAATTAGAGGTACTTGTAAAAGGCTAGAAGTATTAAAATTTAAAAGTATTTCATATACAAGGCCCCTACACTCATCTCCATGTGAGAAGACTGCTTTGAGACTGAATAACTTGTTAATAAAAAATTAGAGAAACTAGACTTATTCAGATGAAATAATTTATAAAATACGACATAAATGCTAACGAAATCCTGTTATTATTACTACTTTATTTTAATTATTTTAATGGTTCCGTGTTTGAATATAAGGTCCTGTTGAGAACAGATTGCTTAATTCGCTGTGTTTGTATTTCCAGGGCCTGGCACATAGTAGAAACTTAATAGACTTGTTTTATTTGCTATTTGAACATAAATAAGTTACCTTTAACCAAATGGGTTTGAGTTACTCTTAAGGGTCATTGTTAATTTTGAAGACCCAACACTTAACAGGACTGAATGAAAATGACTGAATAAAAAATAAAATGTAAATTCTGTTTAAGAAATATTTATTATTTACCTGCTATGTGCTTAGCCTCCTGTTATATGGAGAATAGAAAATAGCACTAGTAAGGAAGCCTGGAATTTTGGGATTTGAAGGGCCCTCCAGGTCCATCTCATCCACACCATCATTGAAAAAAAGAGTACACTACACAGCATCGGTGTTGAATGAGCAGCCAGCCCTTGTGGGAAGACTTCTGATATAGGCAAAGTCACTGACTCTCAAAGGCAACACATGGGCTAGTTCTGAGTGTTAGGATGTTTTTCGTTACCCAAAGCCTACATTTGTTTCTGCAACTTCTACACACTAGGGATGAGTGAGGGGGAAGGAACAAGCAGGATGTTTATATGACAAACAATGTACCAAAATTTTAAAATATTACCTTATTTTTGATCTTCACAACAACCCTATGATGTAGGTGCTATTATTATCCCTATTTTACTATTGAGAAAACTGAGGCAAACAGAGGTTAAGTGACTTGCCTAGAGTCATACAGCTATTTAAGTGTCTGATTCCATGCCAAGTGTTTTGTAGTGCCACCTAACAACCGTGTTAACTATTACATCTGGTTCTGCCTTCCAGGCATACAGAAGTCTTCTCTTCTCTTCTATAAATCCTTCAATATTTAGAGGCAGTTATTTAGTATCTCTGCTCCCCTCCAAAAAAATCTTTTCTCCTTTTGGCTGTCGATATCCTTCCACCAGATCTTCTTGCTTGTGGCTATCCTGGTTGGCCTCTTCTGGATACTTTCTAATTTATGAACATCTTTCATAAGAAACAATTCCATAACTGACATAGGGCTACAGTTGTAGTTTGTCTTCTATTAGCACATGAATTTGGAGGAGACACATGAATTGCACAGAGTAAATAAAAAGCCTGAATTAATTAGAAAATGTGTAAGACAGGCTACAATACAGTGTTAATTGGAATATAATCAAGTCATCTAAGCCTGGCTTAGGCAAGCTCTGTCTTTTCTATATGTAGTAAAAAAAAAGCAATTGGGGTTGGCTGGAGCAAGTAGGAATTAGGGGTATGTGGAGCAGTTATATAAAATGATAGCAATAATGATGCTTATTTTTTAACCTATTGGTTTGATGGGTAAAAGTTTAAACATGTCTTTAAAATAACATGGGGCTTTGCTGGGACAGCAAATAATCAGGACTGTGCTCATAGAGTTCCAACCCTTAACTCTCTTTTCTTTTCTAAATTCTAAATTTTCTAAAATCTTTTAAAATTCTTTAAGGAGGGTTTAGGACTTTTACATTTGCTGAGATTACATGCCCAGTGGCTACAACAAGGTAAATAAAGTAAGCATGGTGATGCAACAAAATTCTGATCCAATACAGTGGTCAGTGACTTTCTGTCAGAATTAAAGGAAAATCCCCTTTTTCTGTAAACAATCAATAAACTGGGTTTTTTTTTTAGTGATATACTTTGTAACAGGATTTATTTGTGTGTTTATTGGGAAGTAACTCTTGTGTCAAAAGAGAAAGAATCAAATGAAAAAAAAAAGACTTGGTAGGATTTAGAAAGGTAGAGAAAATAAGGGGTAGAGATGTTCTGAGAATGATCTCCATTATTTCCTATAACAGAAAAGACACACTATTTTGAAGAATTGTTTTGATTTCATACACTATTTCCCCCTAGTGAACCAACAATTTAAAAAGAATAGAAATCATTACCTCTCTGTCTATTTGATGTTTCCTACTCATATCTTAATGCCATCCCAGCTCCCCACCGCCCCCTCAAAAAAAAAGCCTCTTATAACCATGAAAATATTTTGGATATATCGCTTTAAGCCTGTTCAAACTTTACTAAGTATGTTATTAAGGCTAAAGATGGATATTTGAGAGCACAACTGACCTTAATTAGATGGTTCGTTTTTCTACCTTTTACTTGATAAAACTTGGTTGTATATTTTTCCATTTTCATGTATTATTTGTATTTTTAAAAATGAAAGACACTAAAGACAGTTTGGTTTAGTGAAAGAAGTTAACTCCACATGCTTTTAATGCTTTCCTGAATTAATAAATTTCATGTCCATCACATTTTCTCCTTGGCCCACAATTCATCCCATATTTGGATCTTGGCAAATAAAGACTTGGTTAATTAGGCAGTCTGTTAACTCTGATTACTAAGTTATAACAGATCAGTGTGGAAGCATCGTTGTGCAATTTGGATTCAAAAGCCCTTCACTTTATCAAAACAAATGTACATTTATGGTTAAGTGCATTTAAATGTGCCTGGCTAAAAATGATCTTTTTCTGAAGTAGAATTAAAAAATGCGTAAATAATTATTTCCTTTAGATTAATTTTTATTTTTCTATTCATTACAGTGCCTTTTATTATTAATTTATTAAAAAGTGTGGGCTCTATAGTTGTCTTAAACCTTTATCATACAAATATGATACTTTCATTTTTATTTAAGCACAATATGGTGCTATAGTGGGTGATTATTGTCATACCCTGGCATGATAGCCAAATACTACTATTGCTACTACTGTTTTACGTAAAAACATGAATTATAGCTCTATTTTGAGAATTAATAATTTGATTATAAAATACTTGAGGGCAGGGACTGTTTTTTGGTCTTTGTAGTCTCAGCACCCAAGACTGTCCTGGGTACATAAGTAGCTACTTGGTAAATGCTTCCTGAGTAAAATCGACTTGATTGTGCTTCTTTGTTCCACACCTGACATGTATCAAAAATCCTAAAATCCATAGACTATTCCCTTGCTTAAACTCGCAGGTTTCATATCAAATGGTTTGTCTTATCTGAGTCAGGGGTTCCTTGCCTGAGGCCTGTCAACTTGTTTTCAGAAATGTTTTGATAATTATCTCAATGTAATTGACTTCTTTTATAATTTTATACATTCTCTTCTACACATTTGAAAACATTATCCTGAGAAAGGGTCCATGGTTTTATTCCATTGCTAAAGGGACACATAGTGCAAAAAAGGTTAAGAACCTCTGGTATAAATGCTTTTAGATTATCAAAAGATAGTTTTGAAAAACCACATTTATAGGGAAGCAGCTGGTTGGCTCGGTGGATTGAGAGCCAGGCTAGAGACTGGAGGTCCTGGGTTCAAATATGGCCTCAGACACTTCCTAGCTGTGTGACCCTGGGCAAGTCACTTAACCCCCATTCCCTAGTCCTTACCACTCTTCTCCCTTGAAACTAATACACAGTGCAGATTCTAAGATGGAAAGTAAGGGAAAAAATTATCCTAGAAGGGAAAAAATAAAACTTAAACATAAGCCCAAGTTATAATTTGGCCAGACTCAATAAACATTGTTTTGCTGTTCTAGCAACTCATGCTGAGCAAAGCAGACATCAGTTAAGTTTCAAAAACCCAGTGAGTTTTCGAAGTGTGTCCAAGTTCAGAACAGCTGAGTGAGACGTGTCAAATTCAGTCACTTATTGGGGTGTTGGTTTGCCTAATCCACATTGTAATATGTTTTATGGGATGGAGATTCCTTGATAGGTGCTGGAGAAATAGCAAAAAGGGAAAGGAATCCCTATCCCTTTTTTTAATGGCTAATGGAATTTGTTTATTTTTCAGATATCCAGAACTTTTAAAGTTTGATTCTATCTATTTAGTATTTAACCTAGATAGCTGTACACATGTGAAAGATTCCAAATCTGGGAGCTTTTGAAACCTTTAGAAATTGCTACGTAGATTTGACATAAAAATATTGTCTTAATGGGGACCACATAAATTCATAAAGAAAGGGCTTTGCTGCTCCAACTATAAAAATATGAGTTCTTATTACAGTTAATAATATTGTTATTAGTAGTACATGTTCCATTTGGGAAGTGCTTGTGTTTATTCTTCATGGGGAGAGGAAAGGAAGCTTTGACTTTCCGTTCGCTTCATTTGAGCAAACTAGCTATTGTGTTTAATTCCAGCTTTCTGCAGACCTTTCATCCAAAACAAAACAGACGTCCCAAAAAGCAATAGGCACCCATATGAGGTAGCCATCATTCTAATTCCTCAAATATTTTCAGAAAGATGAGTTTGTCTTGGTCATTTGTAGTGTGGTGCTCATGGATTCTGTGACAATGATATAGTTTCTATATTGATTTGGATGTTCCTTTGAATCGGGTTTAGCTGTCCCCTTTTAAATGAGGCAGCTCAGGACTTGCCACTGTAATGCTTGTTTATGTCCTCCCATAAGTTAACATTAATAATAATAATAGCTATTTCTACATCACACTTTAAGGTTTGCAAAATACTCTCCCTATATTATCTCATTTTGTCCTCCCAACAACCCTGGGAGGTAGATATTATTATCATCACTTCCCACTTTACAAATGAAGAAACTGAGGCAGACAGGTTAAGTGACTTGCCCAAGGTCACACAGCTTGTAAAGTGTCTAAGGCTAGGTTTGAACTCAAGTTTTTCTGACTTTGATGTTATCACTCTATCCACTGTGCTACTTGCTTGTCTCTGGACCACCATCGGGATGTGGAGGAAGGGGTGCCCACTCATGTCTACTGAATTCATGATAATACCAATGCAAAGTGGGTGTGTATTTGAATGTACATAATTTATGTGAAATCAACATATTAGTATGGGATATTATGCATATAAGAATGACATTATAAACACCTCAGGAATTTTTTGAGCGCTTTAGTCCAACTTCTGTCCCAGAGGCAAACCCTCATGTTTTATTCTTGCACTGCAACTTGGTTGTCACTTTTCATGTAACAAGATGGTCCTTTTTACTCTACTGAAAATTTAAGGATTTTATTTCAATTCAAGTAACATCTAATTAGTGCCTACCATAAAGAAGAAGACACTTTCTTAGTAATTGTGGGAGATACTGAGTTTATATGGACCGGGTTCTTACTCTCATGAAACTTATCGCTTAGTAGGAGGAAATGACTCAGAGTTAACTGCAAGATACTTGTTGGCTAACTGAATGTGCACCCTTCATTACCGCTCCTTCCTTTAACATTCTGCTTTCCAGTCGCATCTTTTTACACTTCCTAACCTTAAAGCTGTAGGTAGGCTCTTGCCGTACCTGCTGCCCCTGCTTCTGTAGCTATCACCTTCATTAGGTCGCTCGGCTACTGTAAATTCAGATTGAGGAATGCTGTCTGCATTTCAGAAGTCCTGAAAGAAAATCTCACAGGGAAACTTGGCTGTTCTTGGGAACCTCCTCCCTTTGGAAGGGAGAAGGCAGGGTGGCTCCTTCATTTTGTTTTTATCTCCAAAATAAGCAATGGCCTTGCATAACATCAGGGCATGAAAAAAAAAGAAGTAATGTTAAGGGAAACATTTTACTAGTTCATGTGAGGAAAAAAGAGGCAGAAAATGAGAGGTGAGAATGGCAAACCAAAAACACTCATTTTTACCAAAGGTAGGAAAATGTATACTTTGATAATAAGAACTATGAGAGATCACAAGAAGTCATAAGTCATTGACTTATACAAATTTTCCTTGTTCAAGCATTTCTTCCAATGAAGACAAAATGCCATTGGTAATGAAATATCATGGGTTAGTTAATTGTTTTGTGTATAATTTTCAATATGTCATCAGCATGGTATGTGTGCTTACTTATTGCCTTTCTTTGCTTAGAGGCTGTTTAAAATAGATCAAATTTCTTTCTACTTTGTTAAAAAAAGAGCCTCAAAAAACCTTTCAAATTATTTTTTCCTTTCTTTTGAATTTAGAAAATCAGAAGAACTTTAAAGCAAAGATTGTGGTATTTCATAAAGTTATAATTGAATTGGTTCTTTAACTGATGGTTATACTCATTGACTCTTAATTTTGAATTTCATTAAGGCTAGATTTGTTGTTAGAGAATGTTTGACCCTGTTAAAGAACCTGTGCTCAGAATGGAAATGGATCTCAAAGGCCTTTGGGGAGAGATCTGTTTGTGATTTGGAAACTTCTCTGCAACATCAACAAAGGGTCATATGATCTTTACTTCAAAATATGTAGTGAAGAGAAACATGTTCTCTTTGGAGAACATCTACCACTCACTTTGGGGAGGCTTTTCCTTACATCAAGCTTAAATCTGCCCTTGGCAGCTTCCAGCCAGGGCTTCTAATTCTTCCCATTGGATAAGTCATACCAGACCAATCTCTCTTCTTCATTGAGATATGATACCAAATGGATGTGTGGACATTTGATTATCAGAAGGATCAGAAATTCAAAGCTTGCAGAGACCATAGAAGTCAAGCCCAATTCTTTTTTTTTTTTTTTGGCAGACAAGGAACCTGAAGCTCAGAGAAGTTAGATGCCAAGGTAACAAGGGGCAGGTCTGAACATCTGAACCAGGTCATCTGACAGCTGAAGAGTCAGGGCAACTGAACAATTTTATAGAGATGCGTAGACATGGTTATATCTAGAAGTTGATATTTGGGTACCTATTTTGCATATAAAAAGATATATCAGAATGGGGGCCCAGTGGATACTTATTAAGAAGCTAAGCTTTAAAGAGCTTTGCTTTTCTTGACTGTTAACATAAGTAGGTTGGAAAAGGAGAGCAGAGTATATTCAGTTTTGAATTCAGTCTATTTGATTCAAACAGTTCAATTAAGATTGAAAAACTCAGTGAAAACATATCTCCATATATCAAGGAAGTCAAAGCATTTTAAAGTATAGGATGATTCTTATTCTTGTGTTTCATTTATTCTAATTAGTTTACTTTTAGCTCTAAAATCATTAACTAAAAATTCTATTTCAGTTGTTTTTCAGTTTTGGTGTCCACTTAATGCAGTGTCTTTTATTTCTGATTCCTGATCTTCCATTGCCAGATGTTTCTCCTTTATTCACCAGACAAATCTAAACTCCATTGTCTGACTAGTCTACAGATAAAATATTTTTGCCCTTTGGCATCAAGCAAGCTTCAGAGGATGGCATATATTAGCCATCTATAAGCTAGAAGAAGAAAAGATTAAAGCAAAGTTGACAAACTGAGATTTCTTTGGATTGAGTCCCTGCAGTCTCCTTGAAAGCATTAAGGGATCTTTTCTTTGCTTCTAAGGAAAGCTAGGGGGAGCAGAAGATAGAGTGTCTGACCTGGAGTCAGGAAGAGTCAATTTAGTGAGTTCAAATCTGGCTTGAGACACTTGACTAGCTGTGTGGCCCCAAATGAGACACTTAATCCTGTTTCCCTCAGTTTCGCCATATGTAAAATGAGCTGTAGATGGAAATAGAAAACAACTTCAGTATCTAAGAAAACTTTATATGAGATCACAATGAATTGGGCATGACTTTCCTTCTAACTCTCCCAGGAATTGAGAGTCAATGCCTTCAGAACACCTTCCTATATACCTCTTGTTGCCAGATTTCCCCACCTGTTTTTGAAACACTTTTCTCATTTTTTAGTGGTAGTGGTTCTAATGCTTGTAAAAATCAATTATTATTACCTGATTCAATGATGGCGAATCTTCTCATCTGTAAAATGGGAGTCAGAATGCATAGATTCTAAGTTCTACATTTGTGTACTTGTCTCTGTTCTTAGACACAGTGGAAAAATCATTGAGTGTAGTACATTTAGGAGATGTAACAATTAGTCTTCTCTGTGCTAGTGAATCTATGCAATCGTTGGAAAAAGCATTTCACTTATTTTGCTGGGTTTTTTTTTCTTTATTTGCTTTATGGAGGGATTCCACTTCATGATTTCTGCAGTTATTTCCAACTCTAAAGGTCTAGGATTCAATGGCACGATGCTGAGGGCTCTATAGAAGACCCAAACGAACATGGCTTAAAAAACCAAAACCCAACCTCTTAGAGCTTATGATCCTATAAAGATAGCATGAATACATTCATCCAGGCATGCAGATAGATAGCAGAATAAAAACAGTCAAGGTTTTTGTTAGTTAGTCAAGTTAGTCAAGGCTAAACACTGTCCTGTAACCAATGTCCAAAATATGCACATATTATCAAGTTTAGTTATTTCTATAAGTAAAGCTTTCTCCCTTGATCAGAGCTGTGAACATATAAAAGTCTTTTTTTCTCCCTTAGCCTGTTTAAGGGTGATCTGAATACAAGAAAGCATTTTCCTGAACTTGGCTCAGGTGGGAAATGCAGGACCTGTGAAATCCAAATATACTTGTGGAAATGCAAACATACTTTAATTTACTGAGTGTAATGAAGGCAGAAACAAATTATTAGCTTTGGAGATAGATGTGTTCGGGTGGTTGGCAAACTGAATTTACCCTTGTTTTGGTGTTATATAGCACACAGACTCAGAGGCAACTTTTTGTTTTATTGGACTGATCAGTTAGGGTCCATCTGGAAAGATAGGGAAATGGCGCTTACCAAACTTCATGTCGTGGGGTAGTCACAGACTGATTGATCACTCAGTTAGTTCTCTTGGAGGAACTCCCTAAATGACACCTTAATGAAAAAGTCCAGTTATTTTAATGGGACAGATCCTCCATAGAGTTTAAAGCATACAGGCTGTATTACACAAGCCAAGGGAAGTGATGAATTGGCAACTTACTTTTCCAGTGGATTTGATTATTGAAGACAGCCAATCTGGAACAATTTAGGCCAAGCCTGCTTTTCCATCAGAGGCAGTATCTTAGGAGCTTGAATTATCAAGCTAATTGATTCAACTCTTCTGTTCACTTGACCTGTGTAGACACAGCCTAAGTCAACAAAAACCAATTCCGTGGGGAAAATATACTTTTTTATATTTGCAAATAAAAATAAAATGCAATTTCTTCTTTGATCTGAAAGCTTCAGTCTTTACTGTGTGTAGTTCACATGGGTGTACTCCAGGTGCATCTGTCATAGAGAAATTGCTTTTCCCCCAAAATACTGAACTGTGAAATAAACCAATTTGGGCAGAAATGTAGTATATGCTAGAATTAGTTAGTGCCTTTCAAATATTTCTGTACTCAGGACTGATTTTTCAGCCATGCTCATTGTATTAAGACTAATCAGAGAGTTAGCCATGCGTGGTTTCTGGCACATATGCTTGTGGGGACTGTACTCAGGATCTTACGATCATTCTTAACTGGTTGTTTATGTTAACAGTAGGTTTACTAAGCTGCATTAGTGTGGTCCATGGAGTTGTAAGTTCAGTCTTTACATACATATATATCAGTGAAGGAGGGAAAGATGATCAAGACAGTGACAATGAAATTTAAAAGCTGTGTCCTGACTTCTAATGCTCTTCTGGCTATTTGATTCTCCTTAGGACTAGTTAAATATCATCAAAGAATAAAAGAATTTGAAAAAAGTCTGTTTAAACATTCTAGTATGGAAATCCCCTAAAGCCTGTTTGCTTTGTCAGAAATGAAGATTCAATGATAAAAGTCAGACTTTTTGTGTTTTCTCTCTCTGATCTATGTGGCTATGAATCAGGTGATGGTCCTTGCACCCACTGTGGTACATTGTTCCAATGTTCTTGGAGACAACAATTCTTGACTTTCCACTTCTGTTTTGATATGCTGTGTCTGAACCTATTGTGTCTATAAGAGCTGTTGGATACTTAGTCTGGTGCCTGACTGATATCGGTCATATTGGCAGCCAGATACAGAAGCAAAGAAAGTCTTGCTTTAGGAATGTTACAGTATAATAAAGATGGATAAATTGGAACAAAATTTTAAGTGAACAAAAGTGTTTTAAAAAGGTGAATCTCTTTTAAAAAAACAGTGAAAGAATAGTGTAAACTTCTCTAACAGAGGAGAGCCCAAGGAAAATGAGCCACCTTATTTTGGTTCTAGCTTACGTTACCCTAAGTATGTGAAAGATAATGTACCAGAGAGGACAGGTTTGTGGTTGAAATCCACTTGATGGATTTTGACAAATTAAACATTGCTAAAGATGTTTGGAAGTTATCCAGATTCTTACTCTTATTTATGTCAGTGAACTAAAATTCAGTGGTTAATTTGCAGTTCTTATAATTTTTATGATACTTATGTTGTTGTAAATTTAGCAGTGTGCAGCATCAACCCAGCGGGATACACTTTATGCTCTCAGCTACCTTTTGACATCATAATAGATTTCAGTTGCCAAAGCTTTCTCGATAGAATGAAATGTCAAAGAGTGCTGTACGGAATATTTGGATCAGATCCAAATGCAAGTAAACACAGAACAGAATTTCAGAGGCTCATGTGGAAATTAATCCCTGGACTTTGGGGGGGGGTGCAGAGCAGAGACAGATTAGGTCCTGGGAGTATTGTTTGACTTGGTTGTGATGGTGGTGTTATTAAATTTCATAGTGTGGTAGAGCTAGAAGCTACCTCATAGGTTAAGAAAAATAAAGAATGTTTAATCGGTTTGAATATTGTTCTTCTTTCAGTTACTTTAATTATTAAAGTTTTCGTCCTCCCTGAGAGTATTTTATTGTGGTTCAGGGGAGGACCTCTATTTTGTGTGATAGTACACTGTTGAATTTATTATTGCCTTTTCCCCCTGTTTAACTGTAAACATGACTCTACACCATAGAGTTTAGAACTCCCTCACCCCATGTTTTAAGCACCTTTTTAATAATAGACTATGTTAATATTATGTTTGGATAATTAAAATTTTATTTGTAAAGGAATTTAACAATTAAGAAATTTTTTCTATCCCTTTCATTCTCTTTAATTCTGCTAAAATTATTTCTGAGTGACCTTAGGCAAGTCATTTATCTTCTGGACTTTGGTTTCCTCATCCATAAAATGAAAGGCTGGAACTAGAAAAACTCTTTTCTCTTTATTTTTTTTATTGAGTCAAATAATTAATTTTTTCAATTACATGTAAAAACAATTTTTGGCAATTGTTTTCTGACATTTTAGGATTAAACTCTTCTCCCTTCCTTTATCCCCCCCCCCTTCCCTGAGGTGATAAGTAATCTGATAGAGATTATACTGTGCTTCCATGCAGTACCTATTTCCATAGTGCTCATATATGCTTATCACATATCACACACACACACACACACAAAAACTAAAGAAGGAAATAAAGTGTAAGATAGCCTGCTTTCATATGCAATCAGACTCTAAGAGTTTCTTCTTTGGCTGTGGAGAGTATTTTTTATCATGGATCCCTTGTGGATATCTTGGAAATTTGCATAGCTGATGATAATTTAGTCCCTCACAGTTGATCATTCTATAGTAT
The DNA here is from genome assembly GCF_027887165.1 of Monodelphis domestica. Lineage (NCBI taxonomy): Eukaryota > Metazoa > Chordata > Mammalia > Didelphimorphia > Didelphidae > Monodelphis > Monodelphis domestica. Next base: position 34,776,110 of record NC_077233.1, on the reverse strand, counting down.
TTCTATTATGGTATGCATTGTTCTCCTGGTTCACCTCATTTCACTTTGCATCAGTTCATAGAAATCTTTCAAGGCTTTTCTGAATTCATCGTTTGTCATTTCTTATGGTGTAATAATATTCCATTACAACTATACATCATAGTTTGTTCAGCCATTGCCCAAGTGATGGACAACTTCTCAGTTTCCAGTTAATTGCCACTACAGAAAAAGCTGATAAAAATATTTTAATCAGATTTGTCCTTTTCCTTTATCTTTGATTTCTTTGAATTAAGACCAAGTAGTGGTGAACCTGGGTCAAAAGGTATGTATGCATAGTTTTGTGGCCCTTTGAGTCTGGTTCCATATTGCCCTCTAGAATGGTTATATCAGTTCAAATTCCACCAGCAGTGTATGTGTTCCAGTTTTCCCACATCCCCTCCAACATTTATCATTTTTCTTGTTGATCATGGCCACACATATCATGTGATAAGTATGAGGTGGTATCTTAGAGTTGTTTTAATTTGTATTTCACTAATTTGTAGTGATTTGGAGCATTTTGATGTGACAATAGACAGTTTTAATTTCTTTCTCTGAGAACTGCCTATTCATTTTTGTTGACCTAGATGTACTCTTTTAAGGTCCTTTCTAGCTTCATACATGAGTCTATGATCCTTTACAATTGTATTTACCCATGATGTCAATTTATCTTTTATGATCCATCAGTTTCTTTATTTACCACAGAAAAATTGAGTTTGTTCCTTAATGATCTATACTTTATCCATTTTTTTACCAAGGAATATTATTCTTCTAGTTTTCTTGCTATTATCTTTAGTCTCACTGTAGCTTGGGCTACTCTTATTTCCATTTAAAATAAGGTAAATTACAGTTTTTAAAGTACACGTCCATTAACACATTTGATTGCCAGGTCAGGGAGGTGGGAAATTTGCCCATGTAGCATCTGAGGGTGCCTGGATTTCAATTAGGTTATAGCTGTCTTGAAGTATCAGTGCCAGATGTGGGATGAGACATTCTAAAATGGATGAAGAGAGCATAGGAGATAAGTTGCCTGGGAAGAGGGCCCCCATTCTCACTCTCTGATGGGTTCCCACTTTTTCCATTTACCCTTTAAGTTATGCTGCAGTCTCCTAGGGTACCATTGCCCCTAATTTGGAGATAACTGCCTTAGATGGTTTTCCTGAAGTATTATATTCCTATGCTTAAAGAAATTTGACACTTGGAAAATGCTCATACATTCTATTGCCATTTGAAGCATTTCTAGTTTCTCCTCACTCCTTAGTCAAAGCCTTTACAAATTGAGAGAGAGAGAGAGAGAGAGAGAGAGAGAGAGAGAGAGAGAGAGAGAGAGAGAGAGAGAGAGAGAGAGAGAGAGAGAGAAAGAGAAGAAACAGAAGAGGACTTTTTAATGGAAAGTACTTTCATGTATCTATTCAGAATTTACCTCCTGGATACCCATGTATTACCACTAATTCCTAGATGACTAGCATACTGTTAGAAAGATTAGTATAAAAGAAATTCTTCTTTATCTTCTATATACATAAATGTAGATTACACCAAAATACAAGGTAGACCATAGTCCTCAAATGCAGTGCCATCAAAAGAGACAGACAGACACACATACACACACCCCTGCCACACACTAAGAGGATAAAACTTAAGACTCTTTGGGATACTCTTTATATGTGTGTGTGTCTGTATACACATATGCACACATTCACATTAAGAAATAACACCATAATTTTGACTTAAACTTTAAAATTTTTCATTTTAATTGGTATCTTTTGTTTTAATATTGCCTTCAATATTACTTCTCAATACTTCCTTCCTCTTTCTTACACAAGTCATTGCAAAGAACAAAGAATAACTAAAGAAGGGGAAAAGAGTTTAACAAAACTAAACCATGTAAATGTATGTAAACCAAATTTGACAGTAATATTTTACGCCATAGTCTCCTATTTCTTCAAAAAGGAAGGAGCCCATTTACTTTCATAGACACCAATTAAGTATTGACACTCATACCATATTTAGGTTGTACATTCTCTAAGAATTGGACAGCTTGCAATCTTCTGCATAAAAAGAGCCTACTGTACTGTAAAGGTTGGATAAATCCAGTAACCAGTAACCAATCCTTAATGACAGAGAATGGCTTAATGCTTTCATTGTGAAGTCTCAATGTTGGTCTTGAGAGAACTTTGCTTTGCCCCTACGTTACTAGCCATTGTTGCACTAATATTTTTTGGTATATAAAAGAAAACATTTATTATTATTATTTAGTAATATTGATATCTACTCATCATTTTCTCAGCTAAACATGGCTTATTTTCTGATGGCTTGAAATACAGTTGACTTCAGATTACAGGGAAGAATTATGGCATCTATTTGTTCATTCAAGCTTTTAATGCAACAGGTATACCATCATGTATAGTTGTGATCCTTTTTTTCCTCCTAAATATCAATTAAAAACATCATTCCACACACTCCACGCCCCAAAGAAAAGCAAAGCACATATCAACTGATGCTGGCTTTTTGAGTGATTTTCAGGACAACATATTAAAACAAAAACAAGAAGTCCTTCTGCCTAGATGACAGGAATGCTATTCTCAATATCTGGATTATATTCACTTCTCCTCAAGTCACCACTGCTTCATCTTTGCCTTTTGACATTCCCCTACCCATGAAATTTGGAAATGATCTTTATTTCTTCTAGCCCCATATGATAAATTATACATCTCTTATGTGATTTTCTATTGGGCTATACATCTCTTATGTTATTAAGTAAATAGTCTATTGCCATAACCTAGAAGAAAGGTCTTTTGCAGATGCTAAGGTCACAGCACTATGGACAATTTATTTATTCTCTCAGCTTTACCTTTCCAATCTACGAAATGGGGATAATAGTATCTATGCCACTTGTCTCATCAAATTGTTTTAAGGAAAATGCTTGGCAAACTTTTAGATCCTTTGGAAGGTGATTTAAGTACCATCATCTTAAACTATGACCCTATGATACAAACAATTTTTCTGTTCTTTTAATTATTTCAAGCTTAGAAGTCTTAATTGAATCATGTTATTTGGATGATACTCCACTTCATTGGGTATCCAACTGCCTATTACTGTGACAGAGAAAATTTAGTCATCCAAATTTGGGATTGGCCCCAAAACTACTTTAATTAAGGATTAAGTATATCAATTGGCATAAGAATATATCTAAAATCTTACTAAAATTTCTACTATCTATGCAAGTGCACTTTAAAAATAATTTTAAGCAGATTAAATTTTACTTTAAAATGTAATGTTTTATCCTATTACCTCTAGTATGTATGAATACACTTTTTTGTTTGATATAATTTGGTCCTTTGAGCTATTCTGAAATTTTGGTCCTTTCAGTGTGCTGGAAGGCAGGGTCAGTCATTGGAATTAGAATGTAAGCTTCTGATGGGTAAGTAGTCTATTGTATTTGCCCTTGAATCCCAAGCACTTTCCAGTGGAGGCAACAATTTGTCTGGGAATGAAATTTCCATCTATCTCTAAATCTTTAATCCTGTAGCCTTCATGATGGTCCTTTTTTTTTTGCATCTTATGATTGCTACAGGTGAGATGACCAAGTATTCCATGGAATCACATTCTTTGTTGTCTCTAAGTGCATGGTAAACGAACTCTACCCCCTCCTTGCTTTTAATCTCCATCCTTTTGTTATGCTCCATCTTATATCTCCTGAGACTTATATCAACTAAGATAATGTATTTAGAGCATTTTGAAAATTATAATGCTCTTTATAAACACTAGCTACTATTAATTATAATAATGATAGTTATTGTTATTGTTTCATTTATAGCAAGGATTTCCATCTTGATTCAGTTCCTACATTATCTCATTAGTGATTAGATAAGGATCTTGTATTTAAAATATTAGTAATTAAATGAATATTCACATGTGGTTAAAAACTAGGATACTTTTCTGCACCTTTTTCCTTGTTTTCTTCCCCATTTGTCATTCTTAAAGTAGAATAAACACTGAGTGCCATTTTGTAATTTTCTTTGGGTTGTCATGACCAAAGTATTCTTTTAACCAGTAAAATAACAGGTCTGGTCCTAAAACTCCACCTTATAGTTTTGTTATTTTTAAATACTTTTGCAGGTGTGCCAGTCAGTCAATAAACAGTTATTAAATGCCTACTCTGTGATAGGTACTTTGTTAAGTTCTGGGTATACAGATATGAAAAAGAGACAGTCCCTTCCTTCAAGAAGCAAGACAACACACAAAAGGAAACTGAATAATTGGAGGGTGGATGGAAGGGAGCACAGTAGAGAAACACAGAAGAATACTATGGAATAGGAAATGAAGATATGATTGGTCAGTGCCCTCTCCTTAAATGGAGGTTTGTGTATGTGCTGTATCATCTGAGCTAGATTGGAAGTTCCATGAGGGTGAGGACCATGTCATAATCATCTTTGTGTCTCCTCTAGTCCCTCAAATCTAGCTCAATAAGTGCTTTATATATAGGAAGTGCTTAATAAATTACTTTTGAATGAATAAACTGAACCTTTAATTATCTATAGAACAAAATATTGTCTTTAAAAGCTATGATCAATGTTAAAATACAAAGAAAGTTATATTCATGGGGATATATAAGCTTAAAGGTCTACAAGTCTATTTATTTGATTTGATTTTGTCCTATACACATTACTTTTCTTTCCTCAAATATAAATTTTACTTTTTCTTTAAAGCTTATAAAAATGTTGAGTAGAACAAATTATTATCACGTTGAGAACCATGTAAGAACTACTTTGAGAATCCAAACCAAACTGATATTTTCTTGGACACTTGAGTATTTTTATCCATCCTGGTGGAGTCTATATCAGTACAATAGATTTGCATGTAATCCATGAATGTATTGTGGGCATGGTTATAGGATATTGGAATTTACCTGTAGAGAACAATAGATGACCTTCATATAGGAACAGGGAAATTTGAATAAAATACCCTTTCAAGTCTTTGTCCATCTAGGAAACTATCTTATGGGTATTACAAATAACTGTTTTACAAGAGAAAATAAAAGCTAGAGTTCAGATAGCCAGCCATTGGGTCATGGAATGGATTGGTAGTAGGACTGGGATTATATTCTAGAGTTTCAGGCCCTAATTCCTTTTCCTATCTCTGATTGTATAAGAGAAATAACTAGGTGTTGTGGAAGAGGCATGAAGGAAGAGAGAATTTTCATGTATGCAAGATAGAAAGTGATCATCTGCCAATCAAGGTGAACATTCCAAATAAAATGTTCCCAGGAAAGACCAGTTGGAGAGTCAAGCCAGGCTGAAGGGGGAAGAAGCTCTGAACTGGACCCTTGTTAGCTTCTGTCCTAGGCTGAAGGACCCTTGGGGGAGCTTCTGGAGTTAGGCTGAGTAGAAATTAACTTTTTTTTGGTGGCTTAGAGTGTGAAGAACTGATTGTATATTTGAGATTTGAGTTTGAAGGAAGAAGAAAGAAGATTAAACAGTTATCCTCCCATCTCCTTGACAGACTTGTGTCACAGTTGTGATAGGACTGACATTTCCCAAAATCCTTCTAACCCTCCTTATAGACTAGGGACAATCCTATCCCTCTCACTTCATCTTCCATCCTTGTCTCCCCAATAAACCTCCTTACTTGAGAAAGAGAATAAGAGTATCTTCTCTAAACCTCACAGTTCACCTTTGAATTACTTAGACTTGTACTTAGACTTAGACTTGTCTACAAGGGGGAGGGGAAGGGAGGCAGGAGGGGATGGATGGAAAACTGGGAGGTGAAGGGTGGAGGGTAGGAAATATTTTAATCTATTAACCATCAGCAGTGATCAATAAGCAATCCCAGAATAACCCCTCTAGTAGTATCTCTCTATCTCTCAGAAGTATCTCTATCTCCATTACAACTAGGCATCCTCAGGTTTCCCCTAGAATCCCTCTAGTCAAGCCAGAGTATCTCATTTACTGCAAATAGAAATATCTCCAACATTATCTCTCTAATACAATTGGCACCTCGAAGACTGACTGAACCCCACAATCCTTTGAAAGGCAAAATAGTAAAGGAAAAAAACAATGTTTAAACAAGTTGTTTGTGGAGTTGTGGTGATGGCTGTCATTGCTTGTTTCTGGGTCTGTCACATACTGTACAGTAGAATGACCCATATGATTGTGGAATCTATTGATTATATAGGCAATATAACCATGTATGTTTTGCAGTTGCTGTTTCAGACAGACCATATACTCTGGCAGGTCCTGGCTCAAGTGCATGTGATTTTAATGGCTGTCCTTCAGACTCTAACCCAAGTGAAGAAGATTTTTAGATTTGTGATTCCCCTTAAGGCAGAAAAGATACTGGCTATTGATAACAACCTGGAAAGCATGATTAAGGTTGTGTTTGAGCATTTGATTAAGGAAAAGGGGCTAGATCAGGTTATGGGCAAGGACAATGGGCAAACAGAGAGTGTACCTAAGGAAAATGGAGGTGAAAATGAGAACCAGTCCATAGGCAATTCTCCTCACAGGAACTTGAATCCATAAAAAGATGTTTCCCAAAATTTGTAGAAAATACTTTCAAATCTCAAAAGGAGTTGAAATGTGCTTTCAGGATCTTTGATCCTGATTTTGAAGATGTATAATTCCTACTATCAGAACTATTCATCCCCCATGAACAGAGACAATAACTGGAAAAGACAAGGTCTGATAGTAGTCTAACTAGCTGGCCAACTGTGGAGCAAAGGGTAGATATGAACTTTTCTAACCCTACTAGCATGTCCTACCTGAGAAAATTCAGGGAAGACTTGCTACAGGCCATAAAACAATACAGTATGATAATTTTTCAAGGGAAGCTGATTATCCATTAACATGTAACTTTGTTGTGTAAAGAACATTTAATTAGGATGTGTACTCCCATTTTTTATTTGTTTGAAGTCGAATATTTTTTAATATTATAAAGGAAAGGTAAGGGAAAGAATCAAGCATTTATATGGCACTTGCTGTATGCCAGGTGCTGTATTAAATCCTTTACAATTATTATTTCATTTGATCCTCACCACAGCTCTGGATTATAGGTGCTATTATTGTGTCCATTTTACACTTTAGTAAACTGAAACAAACAGAATTTAAGCAACTTTCTCAAAGTCACATAGCTAAAAAAAGTGTTTGAGAATCCAGATTTGAACTCAGATCTTTTTGACTACAGGCTTAGTTATTCTCATAGCAAAAGGATATCATATATTCTGAAAGATGTTATTTTTATTCATTCAACAAGCTGAAGAAGAAAAAATATTTATTTTTAAGTAGAACACTAATCTTTGCTTAAAATATAAACTTTAAAAATTAGATGCAAAGTACTATTTTTTTTGAAACATTTGAGTGTGCCCAAGTACACACACCACATTTTGCCAACACTCCCATGGTTTGCAGTCAAACTGGGAAGTGTAACAAAAATCCAAAATATGACCAAGAGAACTTTTGACATCGTGCTATGAAATTTACATTGCTTTTGTGGATTAAAACCCAGTATTAGGTTCATTACATGAGCATAACACCTTTTGAATTTAGAGTGACTAAAGGACAAGTCTTCTAATTCGAAACTCCTTTTTATTAGAAGTAAATCTCTTTGGTACTCTAATATGGGGCCAGTTGATCTGGTGGCAAAGTATCACATTTCTATTTTTCTTTGAAGGATCAGGGTAATGGCATATTCTATGTAGCCTTTGCCTCTTCTGCTAATGTTTGCCAGATTGTTTGGTAGTTCATATGTGAAGGGGGAACATAATGAAAAAGGAGTTTTGTTTTTAAAATAAGAAATGGAATAACACTGTGTATTAAGAGGGAATTTTTTTTCATTTTGAAATCTGTGGAAAAAATAAATTTCCTATCATGAGAATATAAATCACTCCATTTTCATAGGTAAGTGTGAAAATCTGACTGATATTTGGTATACAAAGACATAATTTATCTGCTGTTCTTTCCTCCATCCAATCACTGCAGATGTGCCATAAAAATGAATTTCTTAGTTTTTAGTAGATTCTTTTTATGCATTTAGTTTAAAGGTGGTTAACAGTATAGTGTTAGTGTTTCTGGTCTACTTTGCTCAGGAAAAAGCTAGAATCCAAATTATTGCAGTTTAGGAACTTAAAAGAAATCCTTCTTGAAATTTGTATATCTTACTTAATGTCTTTGCTCAACTATTAGGTGACCTGTTCTGAGAGGTACCAGTTTAAAACCAAATCTGTCTAAATTGAAACATCTGGACTCAACTGGTTGGCGGGATAGCCTGTATTATAAATAAAGCTCGCAAAGCTAATCAAAGCAAACAAACAAAATCCTCTATTAGTTTCCTAGAGAATATCATAGAATCTTTCTTTAGTTCTTGTATCAGTCAATAAACTGAAGAGGAAAAATGTGGTCACTTTCTCAAGGTCACAGAGCTGTCTAGGGGCACATCTGGGATGAGACAGTAGACTCGTTGACTTTCAGCCCAGTGCTTTTTCTAATATGCTGTCCTGATAACAGACATTTGGTATTACTCATAGAGAATGTCTAAGCAGAACAAAAACTGACAACCATAATAAGTATCCTGGAAAATAACTTTGTTCATTAGGAATTCAGTTCAAAGAAATATTAAATACCTACTATGTGCAAGCAAGTATGACATATGCTGGAAATATGTGAAAAAATAAGGCATAGATCTGTTCCTCAGGTGTTTCCAGTGATGTTCTGTGATTTCCAAGGCATAGAACTTCACCAGGTAGGTGCTGATGTAAGTGACGTGGACTTTTGTGGAGTTCATCAATATAGCTTTGATGAAGTCACTGAGCAATTTCTTGAACACCTTAATTTCTTGTCAGCAACCCAAGCATCTCTTCCACTCCCTCTCCCCTTCCTGAAAATTAGATTCACCCCTTGGAACTTCTCTGGACTTTGTAAGCATGACTTTTGTCCTCATTTTGTTGAGTTCCAGGTTTCCTGATTAATGGAAATCACCAGCTGGGTTACCATGCATAACCTACCATACCTCTTCCATCCCACCTGGCCTTTATATGTTACCTTTCTCCATAAGAATGTGAACTCCTTCAAAGCAGGGATGATTTGGCACCATATTTTTGTTTGTGTCCTCAGTGTTTATTTTGTATCCTCAGCTCAGAATCTAGTATATAGCATATACTTCATAATCTTCTTTCTAACTGTCTAAATATCTATTTATCATCTTTATTTCTATCATCTATTTATTTATCAGTATATATATATATATATGTATCTACTTCTGTCTTTCCATGTATGTATGTATGTATTTGGCTAGCTATCTATTCATCCATACATCTAATAACCAAGAAGTGTTTTGTGTACTAACTTAACCTGGGGTGGGGAAGGGAAGTTTTCATATTTCATATCCATCTGATTGTATATACCATTTAAAAGTTACTGACTATGTTGTGGAATACTCCACTGATATTGGTGAAAGGAAAAGTCTCAGGTCTGACCATATTATTCTCCAATTCTAGGAGCTCCAGTGGTTTCCTCTTACTTTTTACATGTTAAAAATAGTCTCCTGGCATTTAAAACTCTTTATAACATGATCTTCCTTCATTTCTAGTCATCTTCCACCCAACTCTTCTACATTCTAGCAATGATCAAGATATAGTACTTTACTTGCTATTCCTCAAACACTCACTCCCATCTCTCATTTTTGTGTTTTTGCCATCACCATCACCCATCACGATAACTTCTCTGCCTGGTTACCTCTGCTTAGTTTTCTTGAGTTCATTTGACACTCACCTCATATCTCACCTAGCTGTTGAGAATGCTTTTTGTAGCTTAGAGGAGCTTCAGCCTCCTTTGTATATGTCTACGTCCCATTTAGTGGAATGATCCCCAAGAAATAGTCATATTAGTATTTGAATTTGCATTGCATGTTTCCACTGGGCTGGAACCAGTTAGCATATTTTGTATAATTGTAGCTTCAAATTGTGTAAATTCAAGATATATGTAACCACTTCAGAGGATTTGTTTTCATATTAATTGGGACCATTCCATCTTCTTACTGGGAATTTGGATTTGCTATCTCCCATATAGCAGCTAGGTGGACAATGTGTAGAATACTGGGCTTAGAGTTAAGAAGGCTGGTTCAAATATAACCTCAAACACTTTGTTTCTTTGGGCAAGTCATCTACCCTTCAGAATGGCCCTCCTGAAGGACCAGACATGGAAGTTTTTAAACACAGTTGATTCTACCATGGAAGTTTCCAGTAACAGAAGGAGGTATTAGGCTGGAGTAGGGGCAGTAAGGTGAATGTCTGTCCCAAACAGCCTGTTCCCAGAAAGGCTTGGACACTCCAGAACCAGAAGGGTTTTCTGGGTCTAACCCTTACTACATTTGAGTGCTATATGAGTTTCTCTTAGCTTTTCCTAATAGTTCTTTTCCCCCTTGCATTTTCTGCCCATCCCCATTACATTCCTAATTTTTATATGTGCTTTTAAAATAATTTGGCATAACCACATTAATCTGGAGCACATTTAGGATCAATTTCTTTGAGATAGAGAGAGCTACTGATAGGAACTGGACTGGACCTGTGATTTCATTGGTATCAAGAACTCCTGGTGAAGAATAAAAAGGGAATATATGTGGGTTTGTTGTTGTTGTTGTTGTTGTTTTACTATTGATTTCAACATGGTTGAATGTATGATGTTTTCCTCTTGGTATCTCCATAATATATCTTCAGCCATAACCATTATATCCATTAGTTTTAGGCTAATTTGCTATTGAAATAGTCAGATTTATAAGGAACATATAAGAGGGAGAGAGAAAGCAGAAAGCCAGATAGTTCTTCTAACATGCCACAGTAACATACATTTAAATGGTGAAAAAGTTTATTTGCTTTTTTTCTGAAGATGTGCTAAGTGATTTTACAGTTTGAGTGGAATGGCCTTATTGCACTTAGCTCTGCATGTATTAAATAAATTTGTTCTCTAACTCAAGTGTTAAGTGTGTATTATGAAACCCCAAAGCCAATCTCAGTGGTTGCAGTGTGCAAATATTTTTTAAATTATGTAATTAAATAAGACTTGGGCTGCAAGGTCTACCAAAGTAATTTATTAATTGAATGGCCTGATTTAATTTTATGTTATTTTAGTTTATTCAGAAGAGGGCTTGTGTCCCTTGTAGAGATAGGAGCTTCTTGTGTGGCTGTCAGTGATGGTTCAGAGGTCCTCTATAAGGAATCTTTAGCACCCAATTAAATATTAACCATGAGCATAGGACTCACATTTTCTGTCCCTGAAATTCTGTTTTGACATCTGAGCTTGGTGATAAAAAAAAAATACCATGCAGAAATTTTGCAGTATACTCTGTGTGTTACTAGAGTATTTTAAATGAATTTCTTTATTCTTCTTTTCTTTTTAATTATGCCAGAATATAGCATTTGTTGAAGTGCATTAATAATAACAATGAAATAATAAAAATAATAATCTTCATAATTCAGTGTTAACTCGATGTAGCAATGGCCAAAGCCACACTGGATATGTTTTCCTTAAATGTCATTTTTAAGGTATTGTGGTTTCTGAGCAGCAGCTGTGATTGAAAAGTATGTAAACTAAGCTGTTCTTGCTCATATCATTTTTTATATTCTTATGTCAGACCAGAAGGCTGCTTTAAATTTATTTTTCATTGTGTATTAATTCTAGAGCCCTTTTTTTCTTTCTTTAGAACATATGTTCTTTGGGACGTGTTACACTCAAGCTTTTTAGAAAATAATTGTAGGGAAAAATACCAAAGTAGTTCCTAGTTAGAGTATTGTATTTGAATACTTTATGTATTCGAGTATTGAATAAATATATTTTAACACAGAATGTGGAATTTATTGTACATTAAATCTGTGACTTAGAATATGAAATAATCAAGCATACTGAACTGAGTGATGTAAAAGGCAATGAGTTTCAGGCATCCAAATATCCTTCCCAAAAGGAACATAAGTCTTGTTACTATTAGGTACACAGTATTTTTTTTTATTGTAGGACTTTTCTAGAGACTATTTATTTAAATTCTTAGTATGTCTGAATAGAAACTTTGGCCTTGGATGCCAGTATTTGAACATTCTATTTGATATGCCATGGTGTAGAAGTGTTTCTACTTTGTAGTTCCTCATACTTGGTCTGATATATACATGAATTATGTTAGGAAGAGTTGAGGCTTTTTATGAGGGGGGAGAGGAAGGATTCTAGAATTTAAGTCATAAAGACGATGAAGAAGATAAGGATAAATGATAATAAGGATAAATGAAGATAAGGATAAAAAGCAGCTTCTTTTATACACTTTTAATGATAATTCTTTTAGACTTTATGTGACCCTGAAATAATTGTTTTTATCCTGTGAAAATTCAGAATGGAGAACGCAGAAGAGTACTTTAACTTAAAGGTGGTAAAAGCATCTTGAAGGATATGTCAACCCTTATGTCAAATTCTATTCTCAAAGTAATTTGATTACTTGTTTTGGTAGTTTCTCTCAAATCCACAAACTTACTTCATAAAATTATTTTCTAAAAAATAGTTTGGTTTTCAGCTTTTGGAAGCAAATTTCCTTGTATTTGCCAGTACTCAGTTCTGCCTACAAGTGCGAAAGAATGGCACAGGAAGGGCATAGAACCTCCATCAGGCCCTTTCGCTGTGTCTCCTTAGTTTCTCCAGACTACTACTTAACTTTTAAGGGTTCTGAGTTTCCTCATTTGTAGAGGTAGACAGTTGGACCAGATGACCTCTAAGGGCTCTCCCAACTCTAGCCCGATGATCCACAGATACTCTGATTATTAAATTCCCTGCCCCACGAGAGCCCCAATCCTGTTATCACCACTGGACTTGTTCATTAGAAGCACACCTTCCCATCCTCAGGGTGATACCAATCAAGCTAATGCAAAAAATATATATTTTTTTCTTAGTAAATCTAAGTTTACTGACTTTGGAACTCTCCACTCCCCATTATTTTCTAAGAGGCAGAAAAAATAAAACACATTATAAACACATAATGAAAGCATAAAATATATTTAATACTCTTTGATAGTCTAACTATAGGTGATGTTGATGCATTTCAATTAGAAGGAACCTTTGAGTTCATTTTCATATTACAGTTGAGGAAACTGAAACCTCAACAATATAGGTGACTTGTGCAAGATCACACAGGGAACCAATAACAGCCGTTTTTCAAACCATCATGTTATATTCTGTACTCTTTTTAAAAATTAATGTTTATTGATATATTTTTAAAAATGTATATAACAGTAATGTTCATCAGTATCTTTTCCCTTCCCTCTCCAAGAGTACCATTCTGTTTAATAAATAGTATTTTTTATGACAAAAAAGAAATGAAGAAGATAAAACTGATCTACACGTTGAAAAAAATCTGAAAAATGTATGCTGCTATACAGTAGATAGAGCTGGGGCCAAAGTAAGGATGACCTGAATTCATATTCAGCCTCTTACACTAGCTATGTTGATCCTGGGCAAGTCATAAATCTTCAGTTTCCTCAGTAATAAATTAGGGATGATAATCGCACATTTCTTTCAGGGTCCTTGCAAGGATCAAATATGACAATATTTATAAGTTACATTATACTATTCCCAGTACATAGTAGGAGTTTAATAAATGTTGATCTTCCTCCCTTTTTCTAGTTCTCAATCTATAATCCTTTGGTCTTAGACATTACTCAACCTTTGTAATTATGAGAAGTTGGATTGTCCTCAAGAAAAATACCAAAGTGCAAGGTCTGTTTTGCTCCGTTTTGGTTTTTTTTCTCTTCTCTGTAACAAAGCCCCTCCACGATCTGGTTCACTCTAACAATCCTACCCCAACTCCTAATGTTAGAAGAAGTTTGTAAAAGATCACAAACCATGAGAAGTAGCATAGCATTTAAATCCAAAGCTGCTTCATATAAAGGGGTTTGTTGCTGTATGGAAAATATGAAGCTCCCTCTTTTTTCTTTCCTTCCTTGCTTCCTTGCTTCCTTGCTTCCTTACCTCCTTCCTTCCTTCCTTCCTTCCTTCCTTCCTTCCTTCCTTCCTTCCTTCCTTCCTTCCTCCCTTCCCTCCTTCCTTCCTTCCTTCCTTCCTTCCTTCCTTCCTTCCTTCCTTCCTTCCTTCCTTCCTTCCTTCCTTCCTTCCTTCCTTCCTTCCTTCCTTCCTTCCTTCCTTCCTTCCTTCCTTCCTTCCTTCCTTCCTTCCTTCCTTCCTTCCTTCCTTCCTTCCTTCCTTCCTTCCTTCCTTCCTTCCTTCCTTCCTTCCTTCCTTCCTTCCTTCCTTCCTTCCTTCCTTCCTTCCTTCCTTCCTTCCTTCCTTCCTTCCTTCCCTCCTTCCTTCCTTCCTTCCTTCCTTGCTTCCTTCCTTCCTTCCTTGCTTCCTTTCTTCCTTCCTCCCTTCCTCCCTTCCTTCCCTTCCTTCTTTCTTTTACATGGACCAGGTATGGATTAGTTCTCTGAACCTTTCACCCAGCCCTATTCCTCCTTGTAATTGTTCTGAAACCGTAGTTCAGCTAAGGCAAAGAAATGTGGTATTAAAGGTGAACTTTAAGGCATTTAAAAGGTAAACAAAGTGTTTAAGATCCCAAATAAGTAACAGAATATGTTCACAGACTTGAACATTACAAGAACATTTATTTCCATACCAATAAGTTAGATCCTCCATCTTCTTTCAATATGTTTTCAAGGGCCTTTCCAGTTATCAGCAATATAGAAATTCTTGTGGGCACAATGACTTTGGAGTTAATAATGTGCCACTGGAGACATCAGAATCCTGACTTCATTTTTCTGTAGCTTAAAAAAAACAACAACAAAACTTTTAAATGTATATTTTTGTAGCATTTTCCTCAAGAAGCCCAGATTTACAACCCCCTTGCCAAGAAGTTTAAAATCAATTGCATGTTATTTGCTTATTCTTTGATGGCATTGGTATATTATAATCCATTTTCATGACTTAAACCAATATTGTTATTAACTGAGCTAGGTACACAATTTTATGGAATACTTAAAACTACGCTCCCATTCCCCATTTTTCTCTTGACCTCTCTTCACTATAGAAGACCCATCAACTTCTTTATTTCATATTTAATTTAATAATAATAATTAACATTTTAAAAGTTCTTCAAATTTGAGAAGTACATTAAATATCTTCTCTCATTTGATCCACAAAACTGCTTTGTTTTCTTATTATATATTGATGAGGACATTGAGGCTAAGAGGTAAAAATGATTTGCCCAGGGTCTCAAAAGTGTTAGATCTGGTATTTAAACCTTAGTCTTCATGTTTCAAGCCTAGTGCCCTACCTGTTGTTACTTGACTACCTATTAAAAAAGAATCTGTAATTAGTCATTCACTTTTGGTTCTGAATTTAAGGCAATATCCCAGTTTTTAAGGAAATCTTGGGCTTTATCTCTGAGTATCTGATTTTTGAAAGTCACCAAGCATTTATTAGTCACTTTCTATGTTCAAATAGGTAACTAGATGGCACAGTGGATAGAGTGCCTGGCTTGGGGACAGAAAATCCTGCTTCAGACACTTACTAGCTGTGACCCTGGTCAAGTCACTTAATTGTATTTATCTCAGATTCCTCATCTGTAAAATAAACTAGAGAAGGAAATGGCATACCATTCTAGGATCTTTTCCAAGAAAACCTCATATGGGGTCATGAAGAATCAGACAGGATTTAAATAATTCAAGAAGAGCAAAAAAAATGTTCTGGGCACTGTACTAAGTACTAAGGGTACAGAGAAACGGGGGGAAATCCCTTATTCCTGCTCTGAAGGATCTCCAGTCTCCATGAGGAAGACAACATACCAGAACTGCATAGAAACCAGATATATACAGCATAAATTGGAGATAATCAACAGAGACCACCTTTGCCATTGGCTTCTGTTAATGGAGTCTCAGATATCAGAAACAGAGGGAAGAGTAGTTTGGGGATGGTTGTTATAATAATGAAGTCTTCCTGTTCTTTCTGGAACATTCCTTGTTCGTGAGGCATGATTCATTTTCTTTCTATTTTAAATAACAGAGAAAGGGCTGGTTCATGCTAAAACTTTGGTTTCCTTTGGTCTATGTTGGAGTGGAATTTATTTGCTTAAATCCATATATGAAGCAGGTCAAAAGCACCTGCAAGTGTCAGTAACATCCATTCTCATAGTGTCGACCTGCTTATTTGGGCAAGAATATCTTGCAGTGCATTGCACCTGCATATTCTAGCAGTCCACATAATTCCTTTCTTTTAGTGGATTATTGTGTCTTTTCCCCCTCGAGTTATTTGTGTCCACCTTCACAAAATTCCCTTACCAAGTCATGAAGAATTTACTAAATTCCTGTTATGTGCCAAGCTCTGGGCTAAGTCCTGGATTGCAAAGCAAAGCAAAGAGAACCCTTGGTCTCAAGGAGCCCAGTCCAATGGGTTTGACAGCGTACAAACAATTAGGTACAATTGGAGCAGAGACGAGATGAATTGGAGATCATCTCAGATGAAAGACAGTAAGATTAAAGAAGAAAGCCAGATGAAGATATTGAAAAAGATGAGATTTTAGGGGAGACATGAAGGAACTTAGGGAAGCCAAGGGGGAAGGATTGGAAAGGAGAGCATTCCAGCCTGGGGGGTGAGGGGACCCGCAAAAATGCCCAGAATCTAGAAATAAAATATGTATGAGGAACTTCAAGGAGGCCAGTGACACTGGAAAGCAGGGTACACAGAGGGGAGCATGGAAGAAAAAGATGATAAAATACACATTATCGAATTGTCCTTACTGAATTATACCAAATGTAACCTTCTTGAGGGAAGTCATTACTTTTCTATTGTGCTGTATCTGGCATATAATAGCTGCTGAGAAAATGCCTGTTGATTGATAAAATAATTTATCCTTGCTAAGACTACTGCTCCATCTTGTGCAGGGAATCTAAGCATGTCGTGACATTTCAGTATGTTGTCTAGTAGTCAAAATGTGCCCCATGAGGAGACATGATGGTGAAATGGGACGAGACCTTGCTTTGGAACCAGAATACTAACTTCCCACTTTTGTGTCTTAAAGTAATCTCTTCCCCTCTAGGTCTTGGTTTACTCACGTATAAAGGAGGCATGTTCTGGATGATTTTGAAGATACCGTTCAGTGCTAAACATCTGGTCTTGTGATGAACACAGGGATGTCTCACAGAGTTACTTGCTGAATGATCTGCAAGAGAATTGTTTTCAGGATGGGCTGAATTTGAAAAAAATTAAAGAAAGGAAAGGAAATGCACAGAAAAGGCTAGAGGGAAAGTGGCCTTGCCATCTTTCCCTGGGCCCAGATTGCAGTTTTCTGCCTAACAGGTGGGGGTAAGGTCACACACAAAGTGTTGCCAAATTTTTCAGTCTAATTTCTGTTAAAGTGGGGACAGAGTGAGTAGGTTTTGGGTGACCTGAATTTTCCTGAAAGAAGTGGTCTGAGTTCTTTTCAGGTACACTGACTGTGCTAAACGGAATTCACTCATCCTTCCATTTAATAGTCCTCCAGTCAATCTGCCTACAATAAAACTTGGTCTTACAATAGCTAAGGGCTATCCCTCGGAAAAAGCCAGATGGTATTGCAGGAAGGGCAGCCACTCAAAGGCATAGAGGAGATGTGCTGCAACAAAGGTTCTGTGTGGTGCTGTCCAGCTCAGGCGGTTTGGTACAGGGGACCACAAAGTGAATCACCCCAAATTGTAGAGGCGGAATGAGCCTGAATGCCCTGTCTTCTCATTACCTCTACTCAGAGAGACAGCACTAAGAGAACAGTTCAGCTGCAGTTTGGTGCATGCCAAGGAGCCAGATGTGGCCACTGGAAGAATATCTTTAATAGCTTGTCATCTGGCTCCAGCTGTGCTAACCTATGCCTGGTAAGCGGCCATGTGTTGTGTCTGCCAACTGGTGGCCAGACACTCGAGCAGACTTAAGCAATTAGCGGAGTCCCCCATCCGGTGGCTGGATTCACTGTGTGTGTCCTACGGATTACCACAGCAGTCTCAAACCAGGGACTTCTGTGGTCCCTGGGCAGTACATTTAGTAAGTGAGCCAAAAGGCAGCCTCCCTCTGGCTGATCCCAGCGAAACCTGGCAAGGCAGACTTCATCCCAGAGCATGGAGAGTGCTAGATAGGAAATGGAAAAGTAATGCCACCAGGATAACAGAGAAGTTGATTGATGCTCATGGCGCAAATCTGCTGCTGCCTTGCCTCGAACAACTGGTTTTCAGCATGCCATTCCATAAATGCCTCCAACCAAGGAGAGCTTCCCTTGGAGGCTCCAGTTTCCCTAGTAATTTTTACTACCCTTGCATCTTTGGAAGAACATCCTGGTTAATGCCATCGAGCTTTGATGCAGAGGGAGGCATGTGGCGAAAGTGTCGATCTGCTGAAGAAGTTTTTCCCTGGCTTAAACCCATGCTATGCCTTGTTCAGTACTGCATTCTGACAGGAGCCCTGTTTGCTAGCAATAAGAAAAATCCGGCCCCTGAATTTGAAACAATGAAGTAGGAAGGAATTTTAGTGGGGAGTTTTGAGCTCAACTTTTCAGGCTTTGTCACCCATGCAGGAGAACATGGCTGTGAATATTACAGCCATCTAGCCAAATTCTATTCCTTGAAAAGTGGCTGCTAAAAATCAGGGCAGTCAGATTTCAAATGAAATAAAAAGAACCTGAATAACAACATATATTCAAGTTTCATCATCAAAATAATTTCGTGATTCCTCCTCCCCTTGAGATTAACTTTCATTTTTATATTCATTGTTTTGGACTTGCAGGGTTGTTTACATGTCATCTCATTAGAAGGTGATCTCCTTGAGGGCAGGGAGATCATGCTTTCAACTTTCGTGGTATCCCTCGAGTTTAGCACAGGCTGGCACACAGGAAGCTCTTAATAAACAAAAGCTTTTTTTGACTGGAATGACTGGCACTAGTCACACTGGAGCCTGAAACAAAAGAAGGAGAAAGAGTGGGGTTGCCCTGTCACAATATAACAATATCTAAATAGTTTCATTACAGTGCAAGTCGGAATGGTTTTCCAAAGAATTCCCAGTGTGGACAGCAACAAGAACCTAACATTCTCCTCTCATCAAAAAATAACACCCAAACTGCTCCACCCCAAACCAGAAGGAAAAATAGAAAGGAAAAAAATTAAAAATTAATATGTAAAAATCTACTTATATATTTGCAGTCTAAATACATGGTGTAAATGTATTGGGCAGGAAACATAAGTGGTGCCATTTGGTTTTGTGGCATTGGTGTGGGCTGGTTAAGGGGGTGGGGGATAAAGTTTGGAGATTGAGATAGCATGAGTAGAGCCAGATGGTTGCATTACACATCTTTGGTGTTATTGTTTGCTTCTTAAAGCAGTTGCAGAATTTTGCCCTTGGCAACATTTTTCTCTGTGCTTGGGTGTTCTGCTATGGATTTACTTTGACAAAGTACATT
This sequence comes from Monodelphis domestica, assembly GCF_027887165.1. Classification (NCBI taxonomy): domain Eukaryota; kingdom Metazoa; phylum Chordata; class Mammalia; order Didelphimorphia; family Didelphidae; genus Monodelphis; species Monodelphis domestica. The sequence continues at coordinate 34,756,664 of NC_077233.1, read as the reverse complement.
AAAAGAAAAGCTTTGCTTTAAAAAAATTTCCTTACATTTTTGTAAACTTGTGAAATCAACTGTGTGTTCATAAAATATTTTAAAATGTTAAATATGTTAGTAAATAGTAGAAGAATCAGATTGCCCCCCCAAATCCAGAGACTAATACCATATTTTAAGGTAACATTTTGAATTTACAGAAATGATCTGTGGAATTCTTAGGAGGTTGGCATTCTTATTCCAATAGTAAAGAGTCTTATCCAGTTAATAATGTGCTAACTTTTTCCATTACTTATTGTAGGTCCTGAGATTGTGGTTTACCTGTTGCATGTTATCAAAAATATATCCTTTGTGGTATTTAGGCTGACTGGTAGACAACCATGATAGGTAGATGGTTTTTAACTGGATGTTTCTATGACATTTGTTGGAAGTGCTTATCACCCAATACCACTAAAATTTACATTTATTTCCCACTGTCAGTAAATTATTCTTTGTTTTCCACCAAAGGGGAGAGGTATTTTTAAAAGGTTTCTTTGACTTAGCTGAAAGAACTGTATATTCATGAGAGCTTTTTATAGGAAGTTGCTCTAAAGCTCTATGTATTTTTTTTTTCAATTATACTGGAATGCGTCAGAATAATTGCAAATGTCCTTTTTACAGTCCAGGCTTCTTCTTCTTCTTCTTTTTACCATACAAACCAGTGATGGGCATGCATGCATGCATCTTCCTTGGGAGATATTTGTATTCCTTTTGGGCATAAGTTTCAAGTTTTATTTGGAACCAGCAGTACTTAATGAGAAAACAGGAAACTCTCAGTCCTAACCTTATTGAAATCCCTGGCTGGTTTTGCCTCCGTCTAAAGCAAGTCCTCCTAATAATGCTCCCATTGTGCTCATCCTATCTGATCAGTTCTTGAAATGTTTGAGTAAGTCTATCTTACAACATTATAAGAAGATAATCAGCTGCCTTCGAAGGTCCCCATCTGGAGTAGAGAGTTCTTTTACTGAAAGATGTTTTGCCTTTTGGAGCTAGCTCTCGCATTTCATCATCTGTTCTGTAGCGATGCAGTGCATATGAAAAGTCAGTGACTCTGAATCCATCTGTTGTTATTATTTTCCACTGATAATTGGCTTGAACAATGAAATGTCTGTGTCTGTAGCCTTTGAAACTGTACACCCTGTTTATTTTCTGGAGGTCTCATTCCACTCTCCCCCTCCTTTTTTATTTTGCCTCATTTTGCTCTCAAACTCACAGTGAGTGGAGCTCGCGTGAAGATGACATCTTTGGCTCTGTGTATCCGTATGTGTCATTCAGCATCTAAATCTTGCCTACAGATTTTTGTCAAGAGTCCTGTGTCTGTTCAGTGAGCTCCATGCCTCTGTGCTCTTTCAGGAAGAAGCCTGGCAGATACACAATGCAAGTGCATAGATATTTTACCTGTAATGTAGGATTTATTTCACTTTCCTTATTAAAATATTAATTTAGAGTACAGTATCTAATACCTATGGAATTAGATACCACCTATAATTGTATAATATATTCTGTTGCATCTAGTTTTGCAAGATACAGGGCATTAATATTGGATTCCACTAACAGCAATTCCATTAGCTTGCTCAACCAGTATGAGATATATATGAGCTGGGAGGCATAACTACCAGCCAGAACTGCCAAAACAGTCATTAGAAGCTCCATTGGGATGGACAAAGGCTCTTTCACAGTGATATAGTGATTAAATTTTGTTCTATGCTTTATTTGCATCAAGGTTAGATCTCCATAATCTAGGGAATTGTCTTATCTAACACCTTATTTAGAAGGTCATTTCAAGGCAAAAATGGTGAGCACTCGAATGCTAAACTACTGTAAATAATATATTTGTATCTGTTTGGGCCTTCTAGATTCAATTTACTCAGTTTATCATTGTGTGTGTGTGTGTGTGTATGTGTATGTGTAAAAATATAATCTACTCTACTCTGTAGGAATTCAAAGCAGAATAATTAAATGGGTTAGCCTAAATATATTAATAATATACTGGAAATTGAATGATAAAATATTTGAAACACCTGGACCAGACCACCTCATTTTTTAGTAGGTGGAACCTATGATTCAGCTTTTAAGCCCAAGGATTAAAGTAGACCCTTTAAAAGAGGACCATCACTTACTATTAGCTATACTGTACAGCAAGAGTTTTTAACTAACAGTTTGTGAACTTATTTTAGAAATATTTTGATAACTGCCTTTCAATATAATTGATTCCTTTGTAATTCTACATATTTAATTATAGGCATTTAGAAACATTATTCTAAGAAGGGGTGCATGGGCTTGTCCAGGCATTGCCAATGGGAACCATGACACCCCAAAAAGGTTAAGATCCCTTGCTTACAAAAGCATAAGAAGATGAGTATAACCTTATTTCTATTTCCATAGAAATTACTTAATCCTGAAAAGTTACCAAATAATTATTACTAAGATTTAACATGTAGATGCAAAAAGGCAATAAGCCACCAATGTGATTTAATGCTCCATGAGCTGAAACTTGTTACCCTCAGATAGTTTTTGCTTGTTTTGAATCCTATTCAGACCCAGCACAGTTGTTGATTGTAGTTACTTTGTAAAATGGAACTGATAAGTGGGTTAAGCTATTTGGGGGGAAACAAACTATCATCTCCAATAACATGTGGGAAAGGATGGTTATGGTTAAGTGATAATTCGTGACATTTGGGAGGAAACCTTTTGGGCTATATGTTAGAACTTTTTAGATTATTTCCCTGAAATGATTAGTGAATTTGAGGATTTTAACGTGGCTTTTTGTTTCTGTTCTCCTACATTGGACTAAAAATATAGAGATAAGAAAAACTGGTAGTGGTTTGTAATGGATACTTTTGAGAAAAGGAAGGGACTTCCCTGACCTGGACGGGTAACTGAATAGAAACTGTTGTCTTTGGATAGGATTTTTTTTTTTTTTAAAGAAAAACCACTGAGAATGATATGTCTAGCAAACCCCAATAATGTACTGGGTTAATTTCTTCTTCTTCTTCTTCTTCTTCTTCTTCTTCTTCTTCTTCTTCTTCTTCTTCTTCTTCTTCTTCTTCTTCTTCTTCTTCTTCTTCTTCTTCTTCTTCTTCTTCTTCTTCTTCTTCTTCTTCTTCTTCTTCTTCTTCTTCTTCTTCTTCTTTTGAATTAGAGAGTAACTAGAGAACTACCTTCATTTCTGTTAGTGAAAGTCGTAATTGCTAGTGAATACAATTCATTTTAATTTTTATTATAGAAACCCAACTTTTAAGTGTTCCAGCCCTTAGTTCCTGGCCTTTGGAGGAGGCTCCCTGACCTGTGGGAGCCTCGGACAGGTAGCCTGCTCAGCAGGCGCCCCATCCGAGCCAGTTACTCATTTGCTGAGTGTTTGTGTTTATGCAAAGGGGGCCTCTTCCTGCATATTTAATCTCGAGTAAGGCAGTGGCTTTTGTTGTGTTTAGACCACATACCTTCAGTCCTTCCTTACCCTGCCGCCAGTGTGGGGAGCCCAGAGAGCGGGGAGAGCCCAAGTGTGTTTCCAACTCTCAACTTTCTACTGTTGGGTGCAAATTAGCCTACAACTCGGTTGGCCTTTCACCATTAATGGGTAAGTTGGTGCTAAAGCAGAGTCGGCTACTTTCATTTCGTTTTATAAATCCACCAATTTTAAAACAAAAGACTTGCCTGTCTCTAAGTGCTTAGATCCCTCCATCTAGCCCTCCCGGTCCGTTTGGGGGAGGGGGAGGGGTGGTTGTGCCAACTTAGAGCACCAATTCAAGTACAGGTGCTTTTGAAGGGTGCTGCCTTCGAATAAATAGAAAGCGAAATTCGGGATTGCAGAAGATAGCCTCTGTAAAAATATGAGAGCAGCTTTATTATTCTTCGTACTAACAAATCCTGTTTTGTAACTATCCTGCAGATAATGCTTCCATTGTTTGCTAAAAGCTTTCAAACAGTATGCAAGACCGAACTGTAAAAGCAGCAGCTAGAAACTCTGGGCTTTATTGTCTCCCTCGCTAGGGTCCTCAGCAGAACGGCTGTGCTGTAATAGGAAGGTTTTTCTGATGTGGAAATTGAATCGTCTCTTCATTGATATTAATAGCACACTAGAGATGTTAGCCATGATGCACAGAGAACCAGGACTATAGAGTGGGAAACCTGATCTTGCAGGGGGGAAGAAATGATAGTCCTGCTGCCTCTGTGTGGGAGACATCCATCCAGGAGGAGAGCTCCTGTGTGTGTGTGTGTGTGTGTGTGTGTGTGTGTGTGTGTGTGTGCATAATGGCATCCTAGGTTAAAGTGTTTACTAGAGGAATTTTAATCTGGAGTTATTTGTGTGATTATGCAGATTATCCCTCGTTCCTGTTCCTCTCCTATCCCATCCCCAGAAACCACAATATTCAGTTTCTAATACTGGTTTTAAAAATTGAGCCCCCCACCCCCACCCATCGTACACTTTCCTGGAAATCCTTGCGGTGTACCTTTAGCCTGTACTCCGCTAAACTTGGGTGAGTTGTAAAATGCTCTTCCATTTCCAGGGAAATAGGCTAAACTATTTTAAACACCCCCAAATAGGAAGGGCAAGACTTCCCAGCATGCACAGATTATGTTGGAAGTGCTTTGGGCAGGGGACCCAGGGCACACAAGATTTGAGTTTTAGTTCCCAATTAACTATTTCCTCCTTTTGAGTAACTTATCTCAACAGAAGAGTGTGCTGTTCCACCACATGTTGGAAAGTGTGAGAATTTAAATAAAATTTCATCAACCTTCTGAAAATATGTAGGGACTTTGGGTCTTCTTGGGTGTGAATCAGCCTCCAGACTTAGAAGCACTGATTAACAATGAGCTTGCTGAAGGTTCTTAATAACAAAATTACAAATACCATAGCTAATTGTAAGTATATTGCTTTTATTCCTGATTTTTTAAGGGGGAAAAATACTTTTTATGGGGAAAAGTAACTCAGTCAAAGCACCTTCTGTGATTAGCGCTATTGTATTCTTAAATTTTGATTGATAGAGATAATAGTTTTCACTTAAAAATACAGACAGGTACTTTAACTTTCCATGACAATAGCTATTTGCATTTCTTTTATCTTTTTGTTTAACATCTGTGGGGGTTGGGACGGATTTGATTATTAACTCTTATTGCACACTGAGGTAAAAGCTAAAACAAAGCTTTTGTTAAAGCTTCAAAGGTAAAACAGCAAATATTGTTTTTGGGTTTCAACATTTAAAGACTGTTAAAGGATACCTATAAAATATTTCCACATGACCATGACCAGGGGTTTTACTTCTTTGTAAGGTAAGAGAAAGTCGGTTTTCCAAACAAGATGGGCACACTTGGAGTGGCTGGTACCCTGCCAGATTGGAGGCTTTTCATGTGAAAATGGTTAGGCTGTTGCGGGCGGCTGCATCACACGAGATTGATTTTATTTAGGTGATCCAGGATTTGGTGCTCTTTGCGCTTGCCTCCTGGGGCAGTGTCTGATTTGGGGGAGGTCCCAAGGGCAGGGAAAGGGAATCTGAACGGGAGCTGACCTGAGTGAAGTGAGAGAGAAATCTGAGCAGATGTATCAAAAGAAGAAAGTGCCTCTCTGTTGGCTGAGATAAACCCATGGGGCAGAACGGGGTATTTGTCACCCACCCAACTTACATACTGGCAAAAGCCTGTCAGCTTGCCACCTTGCATAAATGTGGGCCCTCAAATTGGCTGAGAGGACTCAGATATCTGTCAGGAAAGCTCACCTCAGTGAATTACTGGGGGAGATATGGAGGTGTCATCCCCCAGATCCTTTGGGGCTCCTTGGGGTTTTGTTAGGGGGAAGAGTGGATGAAGTGGAGTTTCTTAGCTCTGAGTGTTGGGGAGGAGTGCTCTAACCTTGGGTTACAACTTCTCAGTAAGCAGGGTAAATTGTTAGATGTTCTTATCTTTTAACAAATCTTTGAAAAACAAGAAAAGTGAAAATCCACAGAACAGTTTAAGATTGATGGGAGCTAAAAGCACAGGTGCTCTTTAAAGAGACCAGGGTCCTTGAGAGCTAGCTTGTTCTGGATCTCTCTTCTGGGTCTTCCTAAAGGAAAATGAGTCCAGGCCACAGAGCATCTGAAGGAAACACATAGGTCTTCTGAGGGAATGGACAGCCTATCCCTGAAAACCTTAAGATTTCGAACCAGGGTATGAACCCTGAATTAAACATGAAGTTGGCAAAAGACTGAAATCTATTTGTCTCCATTGAGATCACTTTTTGAGATGTAGACTTTCGATTCCATGAATGCAGTCCAAAAACCCTGGTTCTGTTGGTAGATTTGTTTATACAATAGAAGCCAAAATTGGTGGTTTTATTAGAGCCATAGGGTATACAGGGTGTCTGTCTTTCCTTATGTAATTGAGATTATTGCCTTCCAAATTTGTCTCTGTGACTTATTCCACTTACGTGGCAGTGCCTTTTGGGTAACACACAGTTTAAAATAATTGCAAAAGGAATATTTGGGGGGGGTGATGGTTGTTAACTCGATATCAACAGTAAGCTGGTTATCTGTGTTTCAAATTTCCTTGGAGTGAGGGGAGCTCTCTTCCCATGAATTCACTGACATGCATGCCCAGGCTGGTGCCCTGTTGCCTCCAGCTGATAGTCTAAGGTTTGAAGAAAGAGGCTTTGTATGTCAGCATCATTGTCCATAGAATTACTTTAGGTGAAGAATATTACAAGATGCTGAAAAGACCTCTGGACTATTGCCTAGAAAAAGACAAATATTGTAAGGTAATGTCATCGTGCCCCTTCCTCTTATTTTAAAATAATCAAAAATAAAGTAAAACTTCTTATGCTTCTATATGGACATGACTGTGTTTTTTTCACACAGCTGCACTTTCTGAGAACACTGACAAGACAGGTAGATTGGGGAAAAATTAATTATTATTTCCTTTTCTGTTTCTCCTTTACTAAAAGCTCTTAATGATCATTTTAATTCAGTTCTGATATTTTAGCTCTGCCAGTAAACCATCCAAGTCAATATTTGAAATGGAAAATGTTCTCTTCAGTATGCTTTATTGAGAGAAAAGCAAGTTTATAAATATAAAATTGTAACTAAAATTTTCTGAAACTGATATTTTATGCTTTCAAGTTGATGGAACAGAAATATTTCTTCCTACTTTGAAATTTCAGATTCTATTAGCAAGTGTCTTGTTGTCCATGGCAGGCCTATGATCCAGCTCTACTTCTTTATTTTCTTGTCCATTCGGTTGACACACTGGCTAGTTTAGCATGGTAGCAAATAACTGACGAACTATTAATCTTGCCCAAGCAAAGCTGATAAAAAATATCCTTCAGGTTAATTTGCCGATGCATACATAAAACTTCATTTCATGATATATTTAATCAAGAAAGAAACTATAGGACATAACTTCTAGTATATTATAGCATACCTAAATATATAATCTTCATTTAGACATATATACAAAATGCACATGTATGTAAAAACAATAAAGTCAGAAATAAAAAAAAAAACATGGTTTACACAGGACAATCAAGTTTCACAAGGTGAATTTAGAGAAAAATATAGCTTATCGTACTAAAGATCAGTAGAAAATAATGGGGGTATATTTTATTTTTATGATTAATTTTCATTTAACTATCAAACTGCTGAAATGGATTAAGATTAGACTAATATTTTTGTGGGGTTTTTTAAAGCCACATTCTTGCCCTTATTTCTACTTATTAGCTGGAAACGCAAACAGGAAAATGGGCCTAGTAGCTGACAGAAATTGGTCCTGCAGGTTTGCAAGCAATACTAGAGATAACCTTATTCAAAGTAGGCATTTTCAGCAGTTTTTAAAAAATTAAATTTTAATATTGTCCACTTGTTTCCCAGTTCAATGTGATAGCAAACCTTATCTGCATTGCAAAACACAATACCATACGTTTCACTGCCAAACATGCAAAAAAATAGACATAGCTCAATAGATAAACAGGAAAATTAGTTTAACATGCATGTATAGGAGAGTATCTCAAGTAGCAAGGAGTGAAAGTTCTTTATTTTTTGTACTTAATAAAATTTGCCAAAAGTTCAATTACCTTAAGATTTAATAAAGAACTAGGTGAAATTTCTTCTGTTTATGACATTTATTTTAACTTGTTTTTGAAGACCACTGAGCTCTTAAGTTATTGACAGTAATGGTTTTGTGGTTCCACTCTGTACCTTGTATATGAAAAAGAAAAAGAAAAAGAAAAAAGAAAAACTGCAGAATATAGCCATTCCTTAATGTTTTCATTCCTAATCATCATTAGTCCCATATGAGGGAGTTTTTGCCACTTGGGTGAAGCAATCGTAGTGACATAGTTCAGCAAAAAAAGAACCACAATTTTCATTTTTGCTTTGAATCTTTTTGTATAAAAGCAAAGAGCTTTTTCACAGGTTGCAAAATAATAATATATGACACAAAGCCGGGGTTTTCCCCCACCTAAGTGGTGAACTGTTAGGGCAAAACCCTCTAGTTTCCTCCTACAGTAAACATGAAAATTATGATTTCACTCAGAGGGTAATTTTTTTCCTTCCAGTTTTAATGGCAAGAATCTGCACTTGCTTGTGAAAATGTCAAAAATTGGCCTTGGATCAATTTCTCAAAAATAGTACACACCAAAGAACCTCGCTTTTTTTTCTTTTCTTTTTAGTCCTCATGATACAAAATTTAATTCTTTTTCATGTTGGTTTTCTTCCACATTCAGGGAAGATAGCAGAGACAAACCAGATCTGGTATATTCTTCATAAAATTAAAGATACTGCATTAATATTGATCTGAACTGCTTGTAACAGGATATTAACATTTTAGTAAAATGATGTTATAATTTCACCATCTTATAATAAAATACATGAACATTTGGTCAATTGGTGTGGAATTAATCTTGAACCCTGCTAGTAATCTGAGTTAGTAACTTGATCTAAATTAATAAACAAATGTTTTTCTTTTCCCTTGTACCATATGTTGATCCCAATTACATGGACAGAAAGTGGCAGATTGTCATGTTTCTTAAAGGATTACATACTGTTTTGCATAAAAGAGTACACAAGATGCAGTCATATATGTGGGAAGAAAACATGTTCTATTCTTTATGTTTCATAAGGATTTATTTCATTTGCTGTTAACCATTTTCATTTGTTTTAGTAGATCTAGATGAAGTTTAAAAAATGGTCTGTGTACAACCCCTTTGTTTACCCCCCAAAATAAAATGGAAATGGTGGTGTTTTTATTCATTCTGAAAGGGCCAGAATAGCATAAGGCATCTTGTCTATAACTGATTCCCATTGGGGAAGAGAAAGACAGGGCTTTAATGAAATTAGGGTTACTATAAAACTTTAACTAGACACATTGAAGGAGCAGTTTGGCTTCCAAAAACAAAGAGTTATGAGTCATATGTAATTCAACATGAAAATAAATTAATACATGTCAAGACTAAGGACATTTAAGAGAGAATAAGAATGTCTCATCTTTTCTTTTTTTTTTTTCCCCAACAAAGTTTTTTTCTTGTGAACTTGAAGAACTTAATTTCTGGAGTGGATTAGGTTGTTTTTTTTTTCTTGTGACTTAATTGTTTTGGTTGGTCTTAGATATGATCCACCATTAAATATATGACAGTTTTTTGTTGGTTTGCCTTTACTTATTCTTTCCAAATCCTGTCCAACAGTAAAGCTTCAGGAATTGTTGCTAATACTACTGACATTCACATTGTGATGTTCTCTTTTAACTTCAGGGTAAGAAGTGACCTTCTGGGGTGGCTGTAACTGAAGATTGCTTTACAGTAGCCTAAAAAGGTAAATACATTTAGTCAAAATATATTTAAACCTATAAACACACACACACATATACAAAAACCCATAAACACACACATACATATATATGGGTATACACATCTACACTTTGGAAGACTTTGTCCTGCAGGCATTTTAATTGGATTATTTTTTGCCTCATAGAATTTTTTTAATCATAGAATTTATTTTGGAGCCCTTTAAGAGGGAGAATTGGTCATAAGTAGTGGCTTCAAAGATAATTTTTTCTCTCTTAGCAATATGATATTTTTCTTTCTGAGTTGAATGCCCACTTTTTGTTGTTATTTTTTACTTTTGTGATTAAAAGTTAGAAAGGAATATTAACATCACAAAAGGTGGTGATTCATAAAACTAACTTGCTGCAAACCAGAGTAACACATGTCAGTGTCTGTACTGAAGTGGTGTCATCCAATTGATGTTCTTCTGGCTGCTTTATAATCACCTTCTTTCAGAAATTAATAGTCAGTTAAGCACCATAGCAACAAGCAACACTGATGTAACTGCTGAACAGCGACTAGCAGATAGATCACTGTGATGTCAGTGCTCATTAGTGTTGTTCTTTTGACCTTGCTGGAAAGTAAAATGATTATTTGATTTCAAATTTAGAAATTTTCAGAGCGTCTAATATAGCTTGATGAATTAAGGCTAAATTTAATTTTCTTCAATCTACTTTTAGAAGAAAAATGCATTCTCATTCAAATAAAACTATGGACAATATGTTTTTAGCTACTTAGTGCCAAAAATATCTGTCTAGGTAGGAAAGGCAGGAGTCTTCTTATTCAAATGGATACCCTAAGCCCCTTCAATGTACAAAGTTTATCTCTTGAGATTTATCAGTGGCCTTCCTTGGATTTTGGACTACCCTTTGAATTTTCTCTTTTGATAGGATAGATTTTTGCCTAATGAATTGAAGCATTTGTGTTCTGGTCTATCTGTCCATATTGTCATTTCACAATGCCTCTTTGTAAAGGTTATGAAAGTCCACATTGGATAATGTAGGCATCATCATATTTGTGACTTCATGAAATGATCAGGAAGAGCTTTGCTAACCTAATGAGGAAGCTCTTATCTGGGCTTTGTTGTATTCAAATTGTCTTGTGAACCTGTTCCTGGGCCCCAGGGTGGTTGATGATGTTTCAGTTTTTGCTGTTTTTATTTGTTTCTATTATTTCTCTCTCTCTCTCTCTCTCTCTCTCTCTCTCTCTCTCTCTCTCTCTCTCTCTCTGTCTCTGTCTCTCTCTCTCTCTCTCTCTCTGTCTCTCTGTCTCTCTCTCTCCCACCCCCCCCAAACAGTAGACCACAAAATGAACCACCAATTTGTTTTGAGTTATTTACTTTATTTTATTCAGGGACTTGAGTAACTGGGCTTTTGTCATGTTATGTAGATGTGTAGATGCAACCATAGCCATAGACTATTGTGAATAGGATTGATATATTCACATATGACCTTTATCAATAGCACTTTTAATTCAGTAGGCCCACACTGAGCCTACTGTATTTCAGGAACAGGTAGCTTGATCTAGTGGTTAGAGATTCTGAACATATCATCTGACCCCTCCTGGCTATGTGACCCTGGCAAACCATAGTCTTCCAGTTCCCTAAGAAACTCTTAAGACAGGGATTCTTGACCTTTTTTGACTCATGGAATACTTTGGCATTTGAATGAAGCCTATAGACCCTTCTGAAATTTTTAAATGCATAAAATGAAATATATTTTAAAAGGATATTAATAATATTGAAATGCAGTTATCAAAAAAAATACACACCAGGTTCATGATTCCAGGTTAAGAACTCCTGTGCTAAGACTAGAAGTTGCTAAAGAATTATTAATTCACTGAAGGAGGGAATTTCTTCACTAGAAATTCATAGATTCAAGCAACAACAAAATATGTGTTAAGTACTATTCCTACATAGCCAATGGAAATATACCAGAAAAATGACATATTCACAATGAACAAAGATTCTTGAAATCTTTGGTGATAATTGTGTACCAATTATAACTAGGCAAAGTTGAAAGTTATTGCGACTTATAATGCCAACAATCTAGGCAAATTTTGGGAGGAGGAAAAGAACTTTAAGTTTGGCATTTTGATCTGACAAACATTTACTGTACAAGGCACTTTCTAAACCTGGGAAGACCAAGACCCAGTGAAAACCAGCCCTATCCTCAAGGAAAGTCTGTTTTCTTTGGAGCATAGCATGTTCACTCATATAGGTAAACAACATTGAATAGAATAAGGACTCTAATAATGACAGTGTTAATGACTGCATTCAGTTACCTAATCATTTCTTGGAGGATACATTAACTAATTAAGTTGGTGTTTGTTACACAGGTTTAGTACTTGATTGTGCAGCCAGTTCATGCCCTTTGGCATCTCATGCCATTCTGTATGTAGTTCACTTAAAACCATTTTCTTTTTAGAAGAGCAATCCTAGAGCATTTTAGGAAAAATCATTCCTGAATATCTTCCTAAAAGAACCCAAAAGGGAAGCATTTCTTTTAAATGCAAAAGGAAAAAAGACCTAGAAAACTTAGTCTAGAATAGTTCATATTTCAACACTTGAGTAAATCCTGAGCAACAACGGGTTTTGCCTTCCATCAAAGGTCAAAAGACTGGAGGCTTCTGTCAGACCTTGAGAAGAAGTGGATTTCAGATCCAAGAAACTTCTCAGCAAATCCACCGCTCTAGATTTGAAATCTGGGAATCATTATCAGTAAGTGTAGATACAACTAAAAGTGCTTATGAAAGGTATGGGAACAACTAGTTGTGTTTCCAGAAGTTGCCAGGCAAATTCAGAAAACCAGATGAAGCCATTTTTCAAATTTAGACTTAAAGGCCTGAATAGTCATAAATAAAAGTGATCATGCTTGCTAGTGATATAACAATTTTCTTCTAAGGAAATCAGAGCACTTTATAAAAATGTGTCTCCTTGACAGCATTTCTGTGACGTGGTTGGCATGTATTATTATTATCCCCACTTTACAGAACGGGAAAGTATGCATACAGATGTTGAGTAACTTCCCCAAGGTCATGCAGAGTATCAGGAGGAGTCTACTTGACCCTGTCTACAAATCCATCTGTACCATTGTATAGCAGAAGTCTTTGTTTTGTGATTTAAGGCAACACTGTCAATAAAATTTTATTAGGCTTTTTCTTTTTATCTTTTTCTTTTTTCTTGGCTCTTTTTTTTTAGCAACTTGTGTTATTAAAAGTCTAATCCAATTTGCAAAATTCATCACCTTTTAGGAAATCCAGAATGACACTGGAAGTTAATGACATGCTGTCAAAACCATGTAAGAATATAATAAAAGAGAAGAGTAACCTTAAAATTATTTGGGTTCTTCTCATGCTTCACATTTTATGTTTTTGATAATTTTTTGGATTTGGACTTTTTAGTTAAACTTTAAAAAACTTTTAAAATGCAATCAGTATATTCTGTTAAATGATGCCAGTCTGCTAAATTCTCTCTCTCAGTGTTTTTGTCAATAAACTTAAAGGAAGTTCTTCAGCTTACCTATGTATTCTAACATTTTTGAGCAAGGCAAATATTTGCCTTTTTATTAAATAGGCGTTTTAGCCATTTAAAATATAGAATTCTTTTGAAAAAAGTATTTATGGAAATTAAATAGTTTAAAAGTACAATGCTAAAACTATTCTATTCAGACTGATTACTTTGTAGCCAATGAAATCATTATTATCCTAGAATGAATAAAAATGCTTAACTAGTTTTAGAAAATATGAAAATGGAGACCCAAAGGAAGAGTCAAGACACAAAATTAGTTCATTTTAGATGATGTCAAAAATGTGCTACTACAGTTTTTTTTTTTATTTTGAGAAATGATTAATAAGCTGATCAGTTCAACGAAACAGCTGATTTGAGTGATTTGTTTTTTCCTACTGAAATGTTTAGTTTTTTGACTGAATTGCCCTGATCAGTTGATTATTTTGTCACTGTGTATATTGAATTCAGTTGGTAGTTTGGTTTTTCCATCAGGTTCTGTTGTTCGATCATATAAGGCATTTTGCTAAAATTTGTTTTTTATAACCTCAGGGGGACTGATTCCTGGGCTCCTTGGAAGGATGCCAGCATCTCACTGGTAGTTGAAGTTATAGGCAAGGCATACCATGAGAAAGATAATAGTAGCACTTGTGTGTGTGTGTGTGTGTGTGTGTGTGTGTGTGTGTGTGTGTGTGTGTGCTTTAGATATCTCTGTCCTTGGCATCCTAACAGTTAAACTTCAGTATTTAAATGTTTGCATTTTAAGTTAGCTGTTGTTAAACATTGTTAACCATAATGCTAAACTCAGTTACTCTGTAAACAAGAGCTGTCTCTCTTGAATGTTAGTTGCAAAAAAATGAATTAAAATATTGGTTTTCAGAGAAATATGCTCAATAGTGTTTTCAAGCAGAAGTCATTTGTTGAAATGTACATGAAGGCATATTTGGTAGTAAAGATAAATATTTGCAGCAATTATAAAGTAGCCATATTTTACACAGTGAACAATCAGCAATACCAGACCATATGACAAAGAGGGTTTTCATGGTAAAAGGAAAAATGCTGGATATTTTCACTCTTCTCCCATCAGTCAAAGTCACATGTATAAGCTTGCCCTTTCCTGGACACCCTCAGAAAGGATACTTGATCTGAGATCCTGTACTTATAGGTTCTCTGGTAATCAAAAATCTATGAAAAATACAATTTCTTATACCAGAAAATCCTTGTTTTCCTCTGTGGACAATTCAGTATCCATAGCCTCCCAACAATTTGGAAATAGGTTTACTTGTGGCAAATACACTTGTAAAGTAGTCATTTTTGCCTTCAACATAAGATTTTCAAAGATGATATTTGTTACAAGGAAGAACAATTAATGCATTTGCAAATTATCCTTCCCTTTACACTTCAGAAAAATCTTAGATCTCTAGCAAAAGTATTTTCACAAATTAAAAGTGTTGCCTTAAGCTTGACTTTCTACTTGTTAAATCTAATAACCATGTCATGAATGAATATACCTATAACAGTATGTAATCAAGGAAGAAACTCATAGGTAAAGAACAATGCAAAATAGCTTTTAGAACTGATATGCAAACAGAAGGATTACTTGAGTTTGTGAACTGTGCTTCCTTGACTGTGAATATGAATTTTCTTTTGACTTATTTCAGTCCACTAAATAACAAGAAATAGTTTCAATTCATTTCCCTGTTAAAATGATTTTTTAAAATTAAAATAAAAAATGTTTTTCTTTTTGCATTTGAGGCACTATATCTAGCTAGATATCACTCAGAAAAATAATGTTGAAATAAGAAAAGAGAAGTAACTCCTCTTAATTTAGATTTCATAATTATGGAATTCTTTTTGTTGTGTAAATTAAGATAGTTACAGAAAAATTATTTTCCTAAGCAGCCTAAAATCATTCTTAGCTTAATGTTAGTGAATTTTTTATTCTGTACATTGATGGTTTCACATTGTTTTGGTGCTGAAAGACTTTCTTCATACTACATACAGATTTTAAAGGGGAACTCTGGGTTTAATTGCTGGCCCAGTCTCAAATGTCATTGCTTGAGAGTGGTTGTTGGGTTGTCTGTTCACATTATCCACAATTTGGGCTTATTACATGCAATTTAGTTTTCTGTAATGAGTAGTAGTTGATCTTGAAACTTACAGGCAAATATTGTATGACTTTGCACAAGATTCTTTCCCTAGTCTGAATAGAATATGAGGAAACTTATTCTGCAGTAGGAATAACTAAATTGAAGGTATCTGATGCTGCCATATGGGAATTGATTTAAATCTAGCTTTTATCAATTATCCTATCTAGATTTGCCACTGAGGATATGATCTCCTTTTATTCATAGTATTTAATATTTATCTACATGTGAAATTATAGAAAAATAATTTTCTACAATTTTCTATAATTTAAGTTGAAAGAATCCCATATAGTATTCTAAAATTTGTTCTAAAATTCTCAAAAACTTCTCAGTTTCTCCAAAAACTTAGCTCCTCTTGCCATGCTACCCAACTGAGCCACCATACTTCTCATCCTCCATTAGCAGTGCATACATTTTTCCTCAAGTAGTAGTAATGATTTTGTATTAGTCCATCTAGATACTCTCTCTTGGTCCTCTTCCCTGTGATCAATAGCTTGCAGTTATGAGACAACTGTGGGGTGAAGACTCAGTCTGTGGCCTTAGACTACAGCAGAGTAAACTGGCCCATCTGGGGATAGGACACACAGACTCATTCATGCTCTCATTAGCACCATGCCCTAACTTACTAAGCTGACTGTTCAGAGAGCACCTATGATCCGAAACATTCAGTCATCAAAGCCCTTTGCTCCCTACATCTGCCCTCCCTTTCCTGGCCACCCTCTGAGCTTAGTTAATGGGACTCTGAACCAAGGCCAGGCCCTTTTTCATGCATGCTGAGCTTTGCAGAACAAACACAGAAAGCTCACCTGGGCAGTAGTACTGGGAAACTAAGCTTGGCATAGTTCCAAAGTAACTCTAGTCACCGGAACCTGGGTTCTTTCTGCATACATGCCACTTAGCAGCAAGCCATCACATAACTGGCAGTGTAGAGCTGGGTATGTGCAAGGCTTCCATCTTGGGTTGGAAATATATGTCATCAAGATAAAAATAATGAGTATTTCTATAAATTCTAAATATTGGGCAAAGGGTCAGGGGAACGGTTAATAATGAGACTAATTCCTCATGTAATATTTTACAGATAGTGATTTGAAGGTGCATTTTGTTTATTCTTCAACTTGTAAGGATATTTATGGTCTTTGGAAATAGGTGAAGCACATTGACTTCATTTTATCTGACCATTTTAGTAATAACTTGGATGAAAGAACAAGTGGAAAACCAAACAAAAAACAGAATTACACAAATTTAGAAAGAATATCTAAAATGCTGGATGATGGCATTAGGTTTCCAAAGTTTTCTGACAGATTGAAACAAGGAATTGAGTATATGAAGACGGTGTTTAATTGGAATAAATGTAAAACCCTATTTTTAGGTTCAAAAATTCAGCCAAATAGGTACAAGACAAGAGATATGTTGAATGAGAATATAATGCATAAAAAAGAACTTGATGGTTTTTCATGGACTGCTGTCTTGATATGAGTCAGCAATATAATGTGGAAGTTTAAATTCCTAATATAAGTTTAGGCTGTTTTAGCTAATATGCTAAAGTACAGAGAATAGTCATGATCCTAATGTATTCAGTACTCATATTATACTGTAATTATGCAAATCCTGGAAGACCATTTATCAAGAATTTTATAGACAGAATTGAGTTCTAGGTATAGTTGTAGACTCTTAAGATCTCAAAGATCCCTTTATTATAATATATTATAGACCAGTGATGGTGAACCTTTTAGAGACCAAGTGTCCACACTGCAGCCCTCATGCCACATATGAGCTTCCTGCCTTACCCCAGCCTGGGGAGGCAGGAAGTGCTCCCATTGGGTTGCTGGACTGAGGGGTGGGTGATGAGAGGAATGTCCTCACACACATGTGGAGAGGGAAAGAGGAGCAGCCCCCTCTGACACCCATGCCATAGGTTTGCCAACACAGATATAGGCTATATCTTTCATCAGATAACCCTTACCTGAATCAAGAATTCCTTCTAGGAAATCCCCAAGTAGTCTTTCAGCCTCTTCTGGAAGATTTCCCAAGATTGGTAACTTGCTCTCATATGAACTAAATCAACTCCATGTGTTATCAGTTTTGATTATTAGGAAGTTTTTTCTTTAAATTTTATAGAGTTTCTTCCTATTGATCCCATTTTTTTCCAGAAGCCAAATGGAATGACTGTTCATAACACCCTTTTAAATACCCAATAGCCTTTCTTACCCATGAGAATTCATCATCCACTCAAGCAAAAATGATTATCTTTTCTAAGTCTTTTCCATTCTCAATATCCTGGGTGACTTCAAGTGATTATGATTTTAAACCTCACTATCCTTGGGACCTTTTTATTTATGTGACTTACAGCTTTTCTTTATATAATATGGCATACAGAACTCTAAATGATCCAAATGTGGCTTTACTCAAGCAGAGAACAATGGAGTTAGCATCCCTGCCCTTCTTTCCCTCATCCTGGCTATTATCAAATGCTTTCTAAAGCAAGCATTTTAGGATTGCTCTTATACTTTTGACCCATGTTCAAATTCCAATTGATATTTTAATTTTTTTAAATCCCTTTTCTTTTTATCTCTTTACTTATATATCTTTATGTATGTGTATGCACATATACACATGCATCTGTATATCCATTTATATACCTCTAGACACATCAGGATGTATAATTTTAGTTATTGTTTTCTCTTTTTGAAGAGTGGGGATGGGTATGCTCAGATACATTGACACCGTCTTGCCTCTATCTACACTGTCTTACCAGCTTTCTCTCATTCAGCCCATTGCAAAGTATGTTATTTGTGAAATGTTGAACTCTGTGGTGGTTAGGCTTGTGTCTCTGGAACTGAGTAAGGCTATTTGGACCATATGGGAATTGTACTTGTGACTTTCGAATCATTAGCACCATTCTGTACTCAGGTGGCTTTGTAAAACAGCCTTAATAAATGTCAAGGACTGACTTTTAGAGTTTTTCATATAACTCTGGTATTTTGTTCTTAATCATGCTATAAGAATGTGGCTTGGTGGTTAGTCTATGATTCTAGACTGAAAAAAGGATTAGTTTGATCCTTTGCCACACTGCTGTTCTCAGCTCTTAGACAACACTAATATATGTAGTCTTTGAAGGCTTCACCATCTGCACAGGTTAACTAAGAAAATCAAAGACTCTTCACCTTATCAAAAATTCTGAAACACAATTGATCCTTTTCAAGATTAGTAGGCTTGTCCCAAATATATAAGTACTTAAAAAAGTATAGTTAAATTAAACAAAGAGAATACATCTTTACTTAGATATGGAACACAGTTAAGGAAGCATTAGATAAGGAAAGCCATCTCTTGAATTTCTTTTAAGAAGACTGTTTTGTGATTTCAGCATATAACATACATACCACCATTTCCACTTGTTCAGTAGTATTAAAATTAAGTTGATACATTGAAAAAAAGTCCTTTGGCACTTAGTGCCTGAATTTCCCATTGCAACATGATATAACATATTGCATTAACATTAATAACAAAATTTCAGATGTGCCATCTAAAAGGCATTAAATTGCAAAGTATTTCTCCTCTCTCATCTGAATTTTCACTTGGGATTTCCCCACTTTTCCAACTTGGTTTTCAGTATCTGTGATAAGAATTCTGTGCCCTTTTAACAGAGGACTATTTCTAATTTTATATTTGCATTTTTTATTCTAGGAGCACAAGCATAATTCCATAATTATTCCCAATGCAAACCATTGATTTCACTGGTATATAATTCGGTCACTTTGCTTTGATTGGTTTTGATCAGGAGTGTGTGTGTGTGTGTGTGTGTGTGTGTGTGTGTGTGTGTGTGTGTGTGTTTGTTTTAATTTGGATATATTTAGAGCTTTGAGGTTATAAGAATGAACTTCCTTAGTTTCCTATTTCTGAGATTTTCAGTGGTAGATGCTTTAAAAGATGCTGTTCCAGAACTTGAAATCACAATCAATATATGTTTAAGGCATTCTTATGCATTCTTTGGAAGATTGGAAAAAATAATACCTACGTCATGGCCCTTGACCATAAGGACAGTACAATTTAGCTATCTACTTGAAAGTATATTTATTTTCCATAGAGCTGGCATTTTAAACCTTGTCCTAGCTAAATCTTATCCAAAATCTAACCCACCAATCAAGACACAGTAGAGAAAAAATCTGGCTATTCCATGTCTTTCTTTTCTTCCCATCTATCTTCTCATTTTATGGTCAGTTAGCAAAATTAAAGTGAAACATGATAACTAATGGTATTGCAGTTAATAATTAGATGCAGAAAACGTTGAAAATTAAATCAGACTGCATTGCACATATATCATATTCCTATTTGGACTGCATTTCCTCAGTGGGCCAGAATGCCCCTGCCTCTTTGAAGTTCATTGTAAAAAATTTTGAAGTGTACAGATGCTGTTTAGGTATGAAAAATGATGAAGACGCTCTAGTCTTCAGGCTTTCCACCTGCTGCAGCACCTCATCAGGAGCATAGGGCACTCCTTAGATTCCTTACCTCCTTTTTTCTGGGCTACCTCTGTGGTTTGATGGTACTCAGTTCCACCCGACTCAGTTCAATTCAGTGAACATTTCTTAATATCCTGTTGTCTCTGTGTTAGACACAGAGAACAAAATTGAAAGAGTTCCTGGATTTCCAGAACTTAGATTCTACTAGGGGGATCAACATGTTAAAAATAACTTTAAATTAGATACAACATAAATGCAAATACAGAAGTGGGATCTAGAAAGACTTTTTGTAAGCAGTGGCACTTTAGTCAAGTCTTAAAAGAAGTTATTGGTTCCAAGAGGCAGAAGTATGGAAGGACAGCCTTTTAGGCATGGAGGATAGCTTATAAGAATTCCTGGAGCCTGGAGATATTGTGTGTGGCAAAGAGCAAGCAGAACAGCGTGGCAGGAACCTAGAGTGGGGCAAGGGAGAGTAATGAGCAATTTGCCTAGAAAGGTAGTCTGAAGACATTTTTGAAATGCTTTTGATATCATACAGAGATATTTGTATTTCTGTGGAGCCACTGAATTTTCATGAGCGAGCACTGACATGGTTAGACCTGTACTTTAGGGAGATGGGTTTGGCAGCTGGATCCGGGAGAGAATAAGTAGCTTTCCTTTACCCAAACCTTCTTCTTCTTTCTCTACCTTCTGAACAAGAACAGAAGGCTGGAGAAGAGTTCACAACACTGGACCCCTAGGGCATCAAAAACAGGATAGACCAGGAAGTATTTCTGATCATGCGTAGCCATACACATGCACAATTTAGAGGAAATGTAGGTCACAGATATATGGAGAATCTCTGGTTCTATATGAATACTGGATATGCTGGCTTTTTTTTTTTATAATCTTGCTTATCTTACTCTAATCGATCACCAAGTGGAAGAGTTTGAAAAATGGAATGATGTATTTATTCTCCCTTTTCTCACCATTTTCAGTCATTGAGCTCCAAATGTTCCCTCTGCTCTACAGGTACAAGTTGAACAGAATGGAGAAAGATGATCTCATGTAGCCATTCCAGCCTTCTAAATTGTCTATTCAACTTTTACCCCTCTAATAATTCTGTTGGAAAATCAAATGATCTTGCATTTAATTTCAATGTTTCTATCTCCGTGGATTTTAGAGAATGAAAATTTAAAATCTAAAATGAATTCTTTTTCTACCTGTGAAATGCTATTAGCTAATTGTACCTTATCAATGAGGAAAACTAAAAATAAAACATTTGGTGACTTTTCCAAGGTCTAACAGTGAATATCATATGGAACTGAGAACAGATCTATGCATCCTGATGCCAGCTCTGATCTCATCCCCTGAACTCAAGATATGCCTTAGTTGTAAGATTCTGAATTGAGCCCTCTGGAGTGATGAAATGTATGCTGATACTGGAGGAGGATAGATAGTTAATCTTTAAATTATCTTCTCCTCCCCAACTACCTCACAAAAGAAGGCCATAGATAAGAAGTAGTATCACCTCAAACTCTTGACCCCTGAGACTGATTTTTTTTAGTGTAGTTGAAGGTTAAAATCAGATCCTTAACTATACTCCACCTTAGATTTTAGTGCTCCAATTATTAAAGGCCAAGCAGTAAGAATTCAGGCACTTCTGAGTTTAGATTGAAAGGTCTGGGAGCTCATAAGCTTTTTAGAATCTAAACCATGTGATGGAAATAGTGTCAGGAAGGGCTTTCCTAGGCTGTTCATGAGATTCATTGGCTTTAATGTTATCTTATTATAGAACTCATACATAGAAACTACATTAACAGAGCATTAGGACTGTGACCCAAGACATCCATAGGAAGGAAAAAGATGTTTTTCTTTTTTTCTTTTTTTTTCTTGAAGTGGTGACAAAGGCACCCATCTGTTCACCGTACACAAGGAATGATACAAGGTCTTCCCATCCTCCACAAATAAGGTGTAGGTCGACTTAAGAAAAATATGAAATGCAGAAAGAAATCCATTTCCCACATCACAAACCTAATTTGAAGTTAGAAAGAAACTAACCAGCACTGTGGTATTGGATGAAACTGATTTCATTTAAGAGTGCTATAGAGTTCCAAAATAAGTCTTGAAGTGTAGCAAGAAAGCTTTGGAGTCAGAAGAACTTAGGATCAAATCCTGCTTCCTACACGTACTGGATGTGTGACTCCCAGAATATCACAATACCTCTCAGCCACCCCCAAGCAGCCCTCTAAAATAGTGTTTCTTTTTCTTTTCTTTTTTTTAATTCTTGCCATGGCCCCCCTTTTTGGTATGGTGAAGGAAACCTCTGAACCCTCTCTCAGAATGTTTTAAAGACATGTGATAGGATTGCAAAGATATTATTTATATTGAAATATAGTTATTTCATTTTTTCTGAAAGTTCACAGGCTAACATTTTAAGAATCACTGCTCCAAAATTGTAGTTACCTAACTGCCTTGGTATTGTGGATTTCTTCATTGGGAGTTCTCAAACTCAGATGGAAACATGGATTACTACCACACCATACATAAAGATGCTTACAGAAAACTGCATATTATATCTTTCTTTTTTATTAATATATCAACAAATTCAAATCACACAGAAACTTCATCTTCATCTGGTTTTGAACACTTAATAGTGTCATAGACTGCACACACACCTCTACTGAATACCAGTAAAATTGCATCACTGGACTTTCTACCATGTGATATTGGGCAAATCTCTTCATTTCTCTCAACATAAGTTTCTCCATCTGTTGAATGAGGATGTTACTTGCAAACCTCTGTGGTTCCTTTAACTCTAGGTCCAAGAAAATCCTATGCTCCAGTGAGGAAAAGTGTTCCCAAGAAGTTCTTTAAAATAATGAGAATCAGACTTACAATTTTTCCATCAGCCTAGTCCTCTCTTGTCTCCCAGGTCCTACATAATTTCCTTAGACACTGTAGAGTAATTTCCATTACTTTACAGAGAAGTGGAGGATTAGGGAGGTTACTTGACTCAAGAGGTGACTCGACCCAATGCCACATAGCTCAGAGAAAGAAAATGAACAGAGATCTGAATCCAGGGCTTCTGATGCCAAATTCAAATGAAGTATGTTATCTCCCAGATTTATCCAGCAGTTAATGGGCCCCAAATTTGGTCTACCTAACAGAGAATTTTACTTTGGGGTTCTCAGGGGGAATAGGCTAACTTGAAAGTAATACTCTCTTTTCCCATCTTTGCCAAGTCTTCTTACACCATTCTGTGGTGGAGATCACTCATGTAGCATTATGGTTAGGAGAGAAATGATTTTCCACTATGCCCATCTTCCTTCCCTAACATAATATAGCCTCTTATTATTATTCAAGGAGACTCATGCTCAAGATCCCTTCATTAGCTTGTGTGTCAAGAATTTTTCTTTTGAGATGAAATTGTTAAGACTTCATTGCCTGGATACATAGTTATACACCTTTGTGCCTTGAGAAACAGAAGAATATGGTGGAAGAGGAAAAATGTAATTGAATGGCACAAGAAAAGAGTTTGTTTAAAGAAAAGAACCCTAAAACCTGGCACTCCTCCTGGCAAATCAGTTTTCTAATCTGTAAAATGATGGAGTTAGACTTTGTGGCCTCTCTGGTCCCATCCAGCTATAATCCATCTGGTAATGTATTAGGAAAGAATCCATTAATTACCATGTATAATCCATTAGACAATCTCTAACCTGGAAAAACAGTCCCTATAGCAAGCAGATAAACCGAGTCACTACCTATCTATTTGGCATCTCTTCCTCTACTCAGTTGTTCTGGTTTGAGTAGTTGACCAGAGTACATTTTGTAACCCAATAAGTTCCTTTACTTCCACATATTTGCTAATTTTCAAATTTATAAATTTATCCATTTGCAATGTGTCTTCCCATCCTTTGTACAAATTAAGTAGATTTAACTGTAAACTGAAAATGTCCAAAGTTATTAAATTATTAAAAATTAATGAATAATTAGATGATAGGAAACTCTGCTATAGTGATGCTTGAGGGACCACCCAAGACAGAAAGAACAGGTGAAATGGAAGGGGAAAAAACCCACATCTCAAGAATTAGGGAAATAGGAATATACTATTTCCTCTTTGTGATATGTTATGTAAAAACTAAAGTGATATATTGCTAGGCATTATACAGAAATTGTATGTGCATGAGTATATATGGAAGAAACTTTGTTAATAAGTAGAATTCCTGTAAAAACATTTTACCAAGATGTCCAATAATTTATAAATTCAACCTTTAAACAAACTAACAAATGAACTGCTCTAAGTTAACAGCTACTCACATTCTGCAAATGTTTCAGGATTTATAGACCTTTTGGTTTCATTGTAAATGCCAGTTGATGCTCTGTGATCCTATAATTCTATTTGGAAAGGCCAGCAAAAGGCATATCTGTGTATGATAGGATGGAAGGTAGAAGGATGAGAAGAACCTGGGGATCCAGTCTATTTATCATCACATTGGTTATTTCAGAAAAGCATAGCCCAAAAAGAGACTAGCGAAAGGAGGAACTTTGCGAGTTTGTTTTTTTTAATCAGTTACTATTTTCCAGTGGCAACAAACACTTATGAAATGATGATTGGTGGCGGTGCTGGTGATTACGCTGATAGCTAACATTTATATAGCACTTACTGGGGCCAGGTACTGTGCTAAGCATTTTACAATTATTATCTCATTTGATACTCACAACAACCCTAGGAGGTGGGTGCTATTAACTGTTTTACAGATGAGGAAACTGAGGCAAACAGTTTAAATAATTTACCTGTTGTCATATTGCTAGTAAGTATCTGAGACTGTATTTGAATTATTTTCAAATAAGATCATAGCCTCTTATTTTTAAGTAGACAGCACCCCAGATTATGACTGTATTTGCTTAACATAAGCTAGTAGGGTAAAATTGGGTATGATAGTAATGTAAGGGGAATTAGGGTTTTAAAGAATTTATTCAGTAATAATAACTATTTACATCTTCTTCTATATTGTTAGACATGAAGAAAACTCACCAGATAATTTTTCTAGCGATGGATTGGGGAAAGAATTCACTGAATACTTGGCCATTTCTGATAGATATATGATGAGAACCGCTTTCCACTCCATTTTATGGAATCGTTTTAGACCACAGAATTTGCTGAATCTTAAGTTAGTCTATTATGATTATTTCCTTCCAGCTCCTGCTCCTGCTCACCCCCTAAAACCCCAATAATTTTAAAATTTTAGCTCCTTTTTTGGAAAAGTAGGATTTCTTGGTTGTATGTATTAAGGTGGGGAGTCAGTTGTTTTCTTTTCCAGAATTCCTTTCTTTAGCATAATGTGTTGGGTGGTCTTATGTTCCCTTGGATATGAGAACAGAACTCCCAGTCTGGAAGACAGGGAAGAGACTTGTTTTTTGTTTTACTTATCTGGGTTTGACCCCAGATGTCAATCTTCAACCTTTTATTTCCTAGCAACTTGGTAACTAGTTAAAAGGTGATTTGCACTGACAACTTCCACTCAATCCAACAGACATCCTTAAGTTCTTCTTTAAGTCTGGTTTTTACTTCTTTCTTGTAGTTTATTTGCTTGTTCAGTTTTTACAATAATGGTTTATGCAATAGCAAGAAGACATTATAGGTTCATTAATTCAGCATTGATTTTAGTTCACTATTAAAATTACTAAAGTATAAATTATTAAATTCTTGCCTATGACATTAAAATACACTGGGGTTGATTCTTGTTGGTAGTAAATGCTAGACTTTTAACATTCTAGGGTTCAATGAACAGTTACATTTTGACAGTCATCTAGAGGTGGGTCGGTGGAAATTTTCACTGTTTTGTAGAATAAAACAGATCATCTCACTTCTCTTCTTCTTTGCATACTTCCCTCTCTAAAATCAAAGACACTCTCCTCCCTTTAACTCTTATATGCTGGGGTTTCCCAAGTGCTTATCTCTTGTTAGATTGCTGTAGTAGCCCACAAACTCACCTCTCTTCCTTTGGTTTCTTTCCTCCAATCCATTCTGCAAGCTTTGTCTTCATCTTTCTAAGAATCTCCTTCATCCCTCTCAGAACCCCTCAGTGGGCCTTTATTCTCTGCAGAATAAATTATAAACTCTCCCATAGAGCCTGCCATGATCTGAGTTCAACTCATCATTTCAACATTGCTTTATTCTATTCTTCAGTTCAAACATTGGCACAAAGTCTAGAAGGTTTTAGTCACTGCCCTACCCAGTCACAATTCTACTGGAGACCCACCCAAATGTAAATTTCCTCAGAAACACTTTCTGGACTGCTCTAGTTCATAGTGATCTTTTCT
Organism: Monodelphis domestica; assembly: GCF_027887165.1. Lineage (NCBI taxonomy): Eukaryota > Metazoa > Chordata > Mammalia > Didelphimorphia > Didelphidae > Monodelphis > Monodelphis domestica. Next base: position 34,730,441 of record NC_077233.1, on the reverse strand, counting down.
TCCTCTGACAGCCTCCATACCTTTATAAATTCCATAACTCCTTTGCCATTTAACTAAAATAAAATATAAGCCTATGCATAATTTTAGAGGAAAGATAACTTTGTGGGGAAAATGAATAACTTGGAGTCAGTACAATTGAGAGTTCAGAGGCTTAACAGGTGTATGTCCAAAATAAATCACCAAACCTGCCTTAGCCTCAGTTTCTCTGTTAGGTAGCTGGATAATGCTGTGGACACAGTGTGCTATCCTTTGGGTTTGGAAAACCTGAATTTGAATCTAGCCTTGTATACTCACTATTGGGATGGGAAAGTCACAATCTCTGAGCCTCAGTTTTCTTATCCATAAAATGGGGACAATCTTATCTTCCTCCCAGGATTTTTGCTCTATTCAAATGAGATAAAACTTATAAGCACACTGCAAGCCATAAATCCCTATATTCTTGTTGGAAAATGAATCTATGTTATAGAAATGTGAGATGCTGCTGCTGTTGCTAAGAGCAAGAATGGTTCTGGTCCACCCAGACCTCTTCCATCTGAAACACTTTTTGCATTATTGCCTTTATGTACATTCTGAACACCCTTACCTATTGCCTTAGAATCAATACTGGGTATTGGTTCTAAGGAAGAAGAGTGGTAAGGGCTAGGCAATGGGGGTTATGTGACTTGCCCAGGGTCACACAGCTAGGAAGTGTCTAAATCCAGATTTTAACCCAGGACCTCCTGTCTCTGGACCGGACTCTCAATCCACTGAGCCACCCTCTTTCTTTTTTTTTTGTCCTCAGACTTAATTTTATTTTTTCTTTTCCCTTGTCATTTAATATTTTATTCAATTTTAATTAAGTGCTCTTTGCACTGAATCTACGTTTTATTTGAACATGTTAAGCATAAACTACATTGCCAAAGAGCTCCTAGGTGTATAAATGAAAAGGTTCTGACCCAGTTAATATCCTCAACCTGAGAAGGAACAAAATGCCATAGTTATGCAGGGACTTAAGGTATCAAACTATACCTGGAGTTTTAATTTTTCTGAACTTTGCTACCATGCTACAGAAAGCTATTTTTCTTTGTTTACATCTGGTTTATTCTTTGATTTAATTGATTAACTTAATACCAAGTCCAGGTAAGCTTCACCCATATAAAAATGAGGAAACTGAGTCCAGGAAAAAGAAGGCTTTCTTTTTACCCCCAAAGGACACATAGTGGCACTCAAGCCTAGAGTTTAGGTCTTTTTGTTCTCATTCAGCACTCTGCATAGTATGCTATTAGGTTAGGTCACCCAGCAAAAAATCTTTCCTGGGCCAGGAAAAGATGAATAGTTAGATGTTGTTGTTGATGTTGATGATGTTGATGTTAAAGATGATGTATAGTGATGATGTTGTGGATGTTGTTGATGTTTTGATGATGATGTTTTTGTTGATGATGTCAATGGCAATGATGTTGATGACGTTGAGGATGATTTTGATGATGATGATGATCTTATTGTTGATGATGTTGATATTGATGTTGATGATGATGATGTTGATGCTATTCGTGTTTTTGCAATATTCTTATGGTTCTGCTCACTCCAGTTTGTATCTGTTCTCATTAGTCTTTTGAGGCCTTTCTGAAAGCATGCTACTCATCATTTCTCATATCATAATAGTATTCCATCACAATCATATACTACAACCTGTTTAGTTATTCCCTAATTGAGGGCATTCCCTTGATTTCCTTTGTTTGCCACCCTAAAAAGTGGCGCTATAAGTATTTTTGTACAAGTAGGTCATTTTCCATTTTCTTTGATCTCTCTAGGCATGCACAGTTGTATTGCCCTTTGGGCAAAGTTCTAAATTGTTCTTCAGAATGGTTGGATAAGTTCATAGCTCCACCAACAGTGTATCAGTAGCCTTATTTTTTCATATCCCCTTCAGCATTTTTATAACACACTTTTTAAATTTAGTTTGAATTATTAACACTTTCTTCATTACTTTCTTGTCTAGGCAGTCAGTAAAATAATAAAAAATTAAATGATTTGTGAACTATTTTGAGCTGGCTCTTATCCACCTCTGCCTATAAGGATTGTTTCCTCTTATGAGAATATAAGCTCTCTGAGTGCAGGTTCTAGATTTTCTATTGCATTAGTACTCACATTGTAAGAAGTTAATTTAAAATAAATATTCCTTTATATGAGATGATGTTTGCAAAGTGCTTTGGAGACTTTTAAGCAGTATGTAACTGTAAACTGTTAATTTCCTCAAGTATATTGTAAGTTCCTTGTGAGCAGAAAGAATCTTTCCGACTTCTTGTAGCCCATATTGCTAGCTGTGAAACATAGTGCTAAAGTGATGTGATGCTTCATAAATGCTATATTTGATAACTGATTGATTAATCAGTTGATGAAACCAGATATTTCCAAAGTGGAAACCTTAGGTTTTATCTTATCCCCATACTGCCTAGCATAGTGTCAATAATATATTGGCATTAAGGGAAAGACATTGCTTTGTGCACAACATAAAGGATTTAGATAAGGTCATTTCTAAGGAGGAAGATATGTGGCACTTTGGATAGATAGCCCAGCTTGGAGTCAAGAAGAGTTCAACTTGGGCCTCTGACTCTTATTAGCTGTGTGATCCTAAGCAAGTCATTTAATCTGTTTGCCTTCACTAGAGAAGGAAATGGCAAATGTCTTTGCCACAGAAAAATCCATAGATAGTATGGTCCATCGGGAGCACAGAGAGCCCAACAGTACTGAACACTAAAAAAAAAAAAAGTCCCATTAGTTCTTAATTTTCTAGAATTTTGTTATCTCTTGCTACTCTTGAATATGTCGATCACATTAGAAAGCATAGTTTTGGATTTAAACATGCCATGAGAGCACATTTATAATTTTAATCTCCACAAACTTTCCCCACTTACTTGCATTCCTTTTTTATTTTAATATGAGCATGTTAATTTGGTTTGTCTATAAGAAAGCAGTAAGCAAATACTTGAAGTAAAAATGCCATGCCACCCCAGAGCTAAGTATATGCAGTAGGGATTGTTTTATAGGTCACTAATAATCTTGTTATTGTGCAATGCAATGCCCTTATCTCCCTAAGTATTCTTTTGGGCAGCATTTAACACTGTTGACCATCTCCTTCTGAACACTAGCTCTTCCTTGGCCTTTTACAATCCTGCCCTGGAGTGATTCTCTCCCTAGTTGCCCAGCCATCCTTTGGCTGACCCTAGCTCCTGGCCAGTACCTTCTTCCCTTCTTTCTATACTCTGTTATTCAAATAGCTCTTGGGAATGCAACTAGTATCTCATTCCAGAACCGCATGTATAGTCTTCATCTCTCTCCAGAGGCTCAATCCCATAATCCCATTGGACACCACCATCTGGATTTTCCATTGGCATTTCAAACTCACTATTTCCAAAACAGAACTTATTGCCTTTCTCCATAACCACTCCTTGCACAACCCCACATGACTCTGTTTCTTTCTAGAGCCTCACCATTCTTCCAGTTCCCCAGGTTCACATCCAGAACCATCCTCAAACTATTTTTTCCCCATCACCACCATTGCCTGAAATTCAACCACTGGTTGTCTTGTGGATTCCATTTGTCCTCAATGCATTCATTCTCTTCTACTCTACCTTTTGTCACCTCTTGATTAGACTATTTCGATAACTGATTTCCCTCTTTTCTTCTCTTCCTATTCCATTCTGAATATCTACCAAATTGATATTCCTAAAGTGTGGGCTTACTCAATAAGCCTCAGTAACTTGTTTTTGTCTTTAGGAAAAAAAACAAACCAAACTTCTTTTTCGTCATTTCAAGATTCTCACTATACAGATTCATCCTATATTTCTAAGTTAATTACATATTACTCCTCATGTGTACTGTGGTCCAGTTCCCAAAACATGATAGTCCATTTCCCACCTCCCTGCTTTTTCCTTGGCTATTCCCTATGACTGGAATGTTCTCTTTCCATATCACCTCTTCTTTCAACTCCTACATTCCTTCAAGGCAAGATATACAAAACATTCCTGATTTATCCATTTGTTAGTGCCTCCCCATCACTTTATATTTATTTTGTAATATACCTTATATATACTTTTCTGTGAATGTATTGGTTCTCCCTCCCCACTGATAGAACATACACTTTCAGCTGCCTAGACTAGTCTCATTTTTGTATTTTCCTTTCTTATCACCTAATACAGTACTTGCACATAACAGATGCTTAAGGAAGGCTTTTTCTTTGATTAATTGATAGATTGTGCTTGGAGGGATCAAAAGAATTGTCATCTTAGTAATGTCCTAGTATCCCTAGGACTGTAACAAGTAAGTTTGATTTTTAGTCCATCTGTTTTAACTGTGTTTAGCTGTTTTAATTGAGTCCTACATAATGTATGGCAGTCCCTTATTCTGGCTTCATTTTCTCTCAATTGTGTGTTTTTTTACAGTCATTTTTGGCATATTCTCTTCTTTTTTAAAGCAGAAAACATTCAGGTTAGGTTACTGAAAACCTACCTATTAGAAGACTTTGTTGACGTTTCTTCCCCTTTTATCTAGCTAAAGCCTAGTGAAAATTCCTAGCTGTATTTCTATTTGGAAAAGGGAAAAAAAAACTCTTCAAGGAGTGATTAGTCTGCAAAGAGATGGGTCCAGTGGAAAAACTAAGTCATCACTTCTATAATGAAATAGTAATTAGCCTTCTACCTCTTAGGTCACCTATAATAAGTAGACCAGATTCAAATAATTGAAATGTAGCTACTTCCACAAATCCATTCTATTCTTCACCCACGTTTTTCATACCAAATTAGTAGAGTCAGTTTATTGTGCTTGGAGAAAGGTTAGTAGGGTTGGTAAACAAGGAGAAAACAGTCACAACAATCTTCTGCCAGTCTCTGCAAAGATCTGGTGATGGGCCCAAGCTGTTGGCCTGTGAACTTTAGTTCATTTAAATACCTCACTTGTGTAGGCTGGCGTCATAGATTTGGAGGTGGAAGGGACTTTTCAAACCTTTTTTATTTTACAGTCTAGTTTGTTTTAGAATCTATTTCACTTCCTCTTTATTTTATAGTTGAGAAATCTGAGGTCCAGAGAGGGTGATTATGCAGGTAGTAAAAGTAATATAATAAGCTTTTGAACTCAGATCCTATGATCCAAATTTAGCATTTTTTCCTCCTTCCATAGCATTTGCGGTGTTATTATACCTTGAAACGTTATTGGTGCCTTTATTTCTTTTATAGTAGGTTTCACTTTCCAAAGCAAATGGATACTTTGAAGACAATTCCTTCTCCATTTCTCCTATTCAAACCCTTCCCCTAGATCACCCCCAGCCAAATACACCAAACAACCATCTTTAGATAACGTCGATACTTGAGGTCTGAAATTTTTCTAATGTGAGTATTGTATTGGTTTGCTTGTCTTCCAGGAACATCATTTTTGTACATCAGTATTAACAATTCAAACTCCCTGAAATGCTAATAGCACTAGTAAGCTTTTAATTCCGTGGAATTTATTGCTTGCTGTATTTCCATGAATTTATAACGCTCTGATTCTTAAGAGCCCCATTTAATCAGTTTTGCCTGGCACAGAACATAATAAACAACTTGCTGGTGCTAAAGTGCCACATGGGGGAGGCTGCTAACAAGAAAGTTAAATGCTTCTGCCACTAGCAGTTTCTTCGCTGTATTTTTCATGAGCTGTTCCTCACTGCTGTAATGTACTTTGCTAGCTTCCCAACAGTGGTTAAACCGTGACAAACTGGACAGCTCCACAGTGCTGGAAGCACCCAGACAACTCGTGGGTCTCTGGGCTTCACACAAGCTCAGTAGGAAGGGAATTCAGGGGCTCTGTTGGCATCTATTGCTTAACAGCATTTAATAATTTTTCATTGTCCCTATCTTCCTCTCTTAGCCTATAATTTATAGACTGAGTGATGAAGGATATCAATAGGAAAAAACCATCATTAGAGCCCGTTAAAGAGCATTTATTGTTTATTTGTGCAGTCTGTCCATAAAAATACCAACGCTGGCCCTAATAGAAAAATATCAAATTATCAAGTGCTTTAAAGCAGAAAATGTCATTTGTTTCTCAAAACTGCACCAACTTTATATAATTGCCCTTTTAATTATCCCTAGTGGCCCATGAAATTTGAAAAATAGAGCATCCACAGTTTGATTTACTTACATGTTGTACTTTGGTGATATTCTTAATGAATATTGTTTAGTGCTGATGCCCAGATGAGATTTGTAAATGTGATATATATTTAAGGTGCTTCCTAAGGTTTGGGGGCTGTGGAAGAGAGAAGGATGATAATAAAACCAAAAAGACTAGATTATTGAGAAGGAAATGATATTGTAATATTCATAGTCTTAACATTTATAAAAATACTTTTTAGTGGTATTTGATTTTTCATTTAGATGTAGATTAATGCATTTTCAATTTTTATTTTTATAGTATTTTGTTCTGCCTAATTAAGTAGACATATCATTGCTTTGCCAAGAGTCAAGGGAGAATAGTTTATTTGTTTCTTGGGAATTTTGAATATGAGGTCAGTTTCTTCCTTGGTAATTAAAGCCTACAACAAGACTTTGTTCACTACTTGACCTGTTAAAAGTTATCACATGGATGATGTTCTTTGTACTTAGAATTCTGTATTCTAATTTTGATTTAATTTTTTTCTTTTTAGCAATCCTACAAACTGTTTTTAATATTCTTTCATCATTTTAGGTATTATGACTCTTCATTACTGTTATATCCCATTAAGTGAAACAATAATTATATACCCTTTAATTAACTAAGAAAGTAGGATATTATTAAATAAAATATTATACCCCAATGGTTTCTTTCTCTACATTCAGTCTGATTTTTTTATGATCATACTAACTTTTCAGAGAAGATGAATTATCACCAGTGAGTAGTGATTTAGAAGTGGATGTCAGGACTCCATTCAGGGACACAGAGACATTGCTGCAAGAGGAGCTGCTCTCAGCTGTTTCTTAGTAAAACTGTCAAAAATGACCTGTGGACTGTTACTTATGGAACATCACTTCCCACTGTCCTCAGATTGCCAGTTAACCATTGATAACTATGCTTTGGATACGTTTAGTGTTTGAACCAACTGCAGACTGTAGAGAAAAATCCTGACTTTTGTGGCCACTTGATGAGAATATCATGTGGACCAAGATCAAAATTCTCATGGAAGTGTGTTGGTTGAGACAGTATCACAACTGCTGCTCACTGCTTGATTTTTTTTCTCCATTTGGTCTTTTCAAGCAGTGTCCCAAGTTTGTTAACAATCTGCTTTCCTTTGTTTTCTTTCCCAAGCGCTCTGTCCAACTTAAATATATAACTAATTCCTATTTGTAAAATATAATCAAGAAGGAACTCCAACTTTGTAATTAAGAAATTACTGCATGTAACTTGAGAAATTGACAAATTCTAATCCATTTTTGCTCATTTCTGGGTAACAAATCTGGAATTATGACCCAAAGCTATTGCAAGAAATTTACCCATCTTAATTATCTTTCTTTTAGAAGACAAGAAACTTTGAAAATTACTTTTGTTGTGGACCTTCGATTAAATTTTATATCTCTTGTAGTTTAAAACTCTCTCTCATTTTTCCTTACACTTATTCTGATGAGGTTTGTTTCAGATATTTGTCACTTAATTTTTTTGTTTCTATAGCTCATAATCTTCATCAACATCATCATTATTTCCAACTGCAATTTGCTCCTGAGTGTAGTAGACTTTTATGCTCTTTTTAAATGGCTTTTCCCCCCTTCTTTTCTTTTAAGAGGTTTTTGGAATTTTTGGAATTGAGGTACTCTACCATAGTGGTAGCAAAGTGATATATAAATTAAGTCACTAAGTCATACCTAAGAATCTTTGTGGGTTGCATATCCACATCTCCATCCTCTTTTTCCTCAAGTAGTTTTTGACTTTGAAGCTTCTTGGGACCTGCATGACAATTTGACTTTAGGCTTATGGATTTCAGGCTAAAGATAACCTTAAAAATCCTCTAGTCCAATCAGCACATATTGCAGATGAAGAAACTGAGGTCTAGTGAAGCTAAGTAACTTGCCCAAGGACATATGAGTACTAATGGTCTTTGACCTCAGCTCTTCTGACCTCTGATCTATTGCTTTTTAAAAAAGACTTCCCTGTCTCCCTTGTACTTGGGTTTTATTAAAAAGACCATCTGAGCAGCTAAGTGGCTCAATGGACAGAGAGTCAGGAAGGAGGTCTTGGGATCAAATCTGGCCTTAGATATTTCCTAGCTGTATAACCCTGTTCAAGTCACTTAATCCCAATTGCTTAGCCTTTACTACTCTTCTGCCTTGGAACCAATTCTTAATATTGATTCCAAGACAGAAGATAAGGGCTTAAGGAAAAAAAATAAAGAGGCCATCTTAGAAGATTGGTATTTCTAGCCAACATCCCAGTAAGTGTATGCCATTAATAACTTGAGGATACCAAGCAAGGATTCCAAAGCCCTGACCTCATTTCATGTGAGAGCTCTTAATGACCAATTTTATACTTAAGAATCCAGAGGAAATGGTTAATAACAAGAAGACGCCTTGAAACTAGTTTACTCTAATATAATATTTAAGCAAACCTGCTAAAGAGGGATGAGGGACAGGAGCCAAAGCAATTACAGAATCCAGTCAGATCAGGGTAAAGCATTAATATTTTTTAAGTTGTTAGGACTTTAAAAATTGAACTAATTTCTTTAAAAGCCAGTTTGTTGATCTCTAGTCCAGATGTCAAGATTTTGTAGGTCTTGCATTTCTTATCCACATTTGACTGCATTCTGGAATTATGGATTTTATGTTTGTCGGCAATTTACAGTAAATACTGCATGTGTCTCTTGGATTGATAGGTATCAAAGCCTTTTGGTTTGTTTGGCTTTCCTGACCGAGCACTAGAGTGTCTTTTCCAGACAACATTCTGAGATAGTGTTCAGAGTCTTTGGTACCACTGATCAATAGGGGTGATCTGTGTGGACAAATTGGACATAAGGATGTGTATGCCAGGTTCTGCCCTCGTTCTCTTTGTGTATGTACTCCACTGTTGTGCAGGGTAAGAGTACAGACAGAGTCAGATTTATCCAGGTAGGTACGCTTGTTGGTTGCTGGGGGTCTGTTCTTGTACTCTAAAGCAATAAATAACATCCAGTGAAGGTTTCATCAGTGCCTGCTGGTCCACCAAGAAATAGCTGATTCCCTCAGAGAATCTGACTTTCTTTGTTGTTGGATGTTGTTGTGGTCCATTATAATTCTTCTAAGGATCTGTTTTCTTATCAACTGTACATATCACACCTGACCCATATCTTGGTTTCCTCACTATAAAATGAACTGGAGAAGCAAATGACAAACATACTCTTTGTAGAGAGCTTAATGTTGAAGGGATCCCACAGATAGGGGAGAAACTACTTAAAAACAACAATATACACAAGCACACATATCTCTATATATGCAATATGAAAATATAGGCCATTCCAAAAGTGGTAAAGGTTAAAACTAGATTTAGACTTTTGGAACATTGTTCAGGAATCCAAACAACCTCTGTTTATGGGTCTCACAATGAGATTTTCCCATTGTCATTAATCTGTTTTTGCCAGTTGTCCTTCTTGTGGCGTTTACTCTTCAGTATTAATCATTGATTATAATGAATGTTAAACATGTATGTTCACACCTGGGATGTGCCTATTTTACCTAGTGTGTCATCTCCCCTCCTTCCCTTTTAGCCCAGTTATTATTTTGATGAGTGAGAAGTTGAGGAATAGAAGGGGAAAAGAAAAGATGAGGGTTTTACCTTTGGACTCAAGGGGGTGACTTTCTCTACTGTGCCCCACGGAATATCCAAAGAATGATGTAACCTTTTAGGGAAATGCCACAGCCAGATTAGAGAGTCCCAGGCTTGATAAACCAGAAGAATAGAACAATAACAACTCTTAACTCTAACCTCCCTGCTCAAACCTTCATCAAAGGTTACACCCTCCCAGCTTCTATTGAAGTTATTGGTTGCAAGAACTATGCCTAGAGCCTGAGTTCTGTTTTTGTTTTGGTTTGGTTTGGCTTTAAGAAGTATTCCCACTGGGTAAACACTTTACAACAAGGGAAGTTTGATTCTCTTCTAGACTGGGCTTTCTACTCCCAGGAGCTCCCCTTAGAAACTTAGTAGATTCGTTAAATTATTTCCCTTTACCCTGACCCCATTCACTCTTTTATTTTACCTATAATGAATGTGGAGATGTAGTTCTACTCTTAGAATTTAAGAGTTTGGGGCTGAGGTGGGTGGGATAATCTCAAGTCTCATGATCATTTTCTCCTTGTCTAAACTAGTCCTGAGTTGTTGACACTTTGGGATGCTACCTTAATGCTTTCAGGCCATTGAGTACAACCAAAGTCAAGGGATATAAATTCTCATATTGACCAGGTTCGTTCTGCATATTTAACCATTGGCCTCCCTCTCTTCCCAGAAGTAGGTAGCATTCTTCATCATTCCTTTGAAACCTGAATTGATCATTGCCTTGGTGAGAATTCTTTAGTCTTTCAAAAATTGCTCATTTTTACAATATTATAGTCTTTTCCTCTGGACTCTGCTCACTTTGCTATAGTTCAGTTCATGTAAGCTTTTACAAAAAATATCTCTTTAATTATTTCTTATATTATATTTATGTTATATATTTTTCTTATATTATAATAGTATTCCATTACATTTGTGCCCCATGATTTTTTTTCATCCATTCACCAACTAAGGAGCATTTCCTGAATTTCTAATGTCTCATATATGCCTCCTGTTCTCTTCTGGCAATGCCACCAGCCTAGTAACTTCGAAACCTCCTATCTTGAATTCTCTCTTCTTTTTTCTCACAATTATTTTCCATGATTATCTCATCAGCTTCCATAGATTCATTTATCATCTTTTGACTGATTCCCAGATGTTGATATTCAGCCCTAACCATTCTCTGGATCTCCAGTCTCTCATCTTCAACTACTTGTTGGATAGTTACTCCAAATAGACATCTAAAGATGTAGAGGGGTCAGCTAGGTGGTGAAGTGGATTGAGAATCAGACCTAAAGACGGGAAGTTCTAGGTTCAAATCTGACCTCAGACACTTCCCAGCTGTGTGACCCTGGGTAAGTCACTTGGCCCCCATTTCCTATCCCTTACCAGTCTTCTGCCTTGGAACCAATACACAGTATTGATTCCAAGACGGAAGGTAAGGGTTTAAAAAAAATAAAAAAAAATAAAGATGTAGACATCTTTAATTCAACTAACAGTCCTGTTAAGGGTGCTACCATCTTCTGAGTCACCAAAGCATACAAACTGGGTGTCTTCCTGGACTCCTCACTCTCTCTTCTCTCCCTCTCTCTTTATAGTCAATCTGTTTGCTAAGTCTTGCCAATTTTACCTTCATGATATCTTTAGTTTCTGCCCCTTTCTGGCTTCTCCCTGCTACTACCTTGGTGTAGGCCCTCATCATCTCATTTTGGACTAGCCCTCTCGTTAACCCTCCCTACTTTGACTTTCTCATTCCACTTTATCATTCATTAAGGAAAAAAAGAATTAATAAATGTAAATATATTAAATAAATATAAATAAATAACAAATATAAATAAAATAAAATATATAATAAATATAAATATATAAATGAAATTAATACATATAAAATATAAAATATTTCTATTATTTATTTTCTATTATTAAAATTATTAACAAAATTGAAAAAAATTAATAAAAATCAAAATAATGTCCCTATCAATTCCCTATTTAGTAAACTCCTGGTGCTTCCTATTAACTCCAGAATCAAATATAAAATCTTCTGTTTGACTTGGTTCCTTTCTATCTCTCCAGTCTTTTAATATTTTTATCCCCTCCACATAATCTTAAATCTAGTGATTTGAAATCTTTACACAACAAAACACATTATCTTCTGACTATGTATTTCCACTGTCTATTTCTTCCATGCCTGTAATGCTCTCCCTCCTTATCTCTGACTACTGGCTTCTCTTTAAGTCTCAGCTAGAGTTCCCCTTTCTGCTAGAAGCCTTTCCCAATCCTCCTTAACTTTAGGGCTTCCACTCTGAGATTATCTCCAATTTTTTTGGCAAAATTTTTATTGTTAGATAGTTGTTTGCATGTTATCTATATTCCCTAAACCCAAGTAGATTATTTACTCTATGAGGGCAACGACTATCATTTGCCTTTCTTTGAATCCTCACTACTTAACACAATGCCTACTATACAGTAGGTGGTAAGTAAATGTTGTTTGATTAATTTCTATTTCTAAAAGGACTACAATGAATATTTTTGCATCTATAGGACCTTTTTGTCTTTGGGTCATTTCACATGTTTTTTAAAATAGCATTTATAGTGACTCATGTACTATTATGTACTGAAAGAATATTTTCTTTATTTTAGCAGTCTTAATATCAGTTTAACTTTTTTTGCAAAGATATTTTATTTTACCAATTACATGTAATAACAGATTTCCACATAAATCTTTTGAACTTATATGATCAAACTGTCCCCCTTCTTTCCTTCCCACTTCCTTCTCAGAGCTGGCAAGCAATTAGACTTGGGTTATAAATGTAGTATCATGCAAAACATATTTCCATTTTGTTCCTTTTTGTAAGAGAATAATCATATAAAACCAAACCCTTACAAAAATTGTCTTTTTTTAATGGAAAAATGTTAAAATATCATAGTGCCATACATATAAATTACATCATAGAAGGTTGTCCAATTAGGCTGTGAACTTTGTTTTTGGACCAAACAGCCCATAAAATTGATAAGAAAGGGTACCTTAACACCTACAAGTCAACTAAGTGGCACAGTGGATAGAATATTGAACTTGGAATCAAGAAGATCCAAGTTCAAATCCACTTACTAAAGGTGTAAGTAACCCTGGTCAGATCACTTAAATTCTCATCCTAATTTTCTCATCTTAAAAATGGGAATAATAGGGGGCAGCTGGGTAGCTCAGTGGATTGAGAGCTAGCCCTAGAGATGGGAGGTCCTAGGTTCAAATCTGGCCTCAGACACTTCCCAGCTGTGTGACCCTGGGCAAGTCACTTGACCCCCATTGCCTAGCCCTTACCACTCTTCTGCCTTGGAGCCAATACACAGCATTGACTCCAAGGCGGAAGGTAAGGGTTTAAAAAAAATTTTTTTTAAAGTGGGAATAATAATGACACCTATAGCCCAAAGTTGTGAAGATAAAATAATAGATCTATAGCAAATGTTTTCAAACCTTAAAGCATTATCTAAATACCAGTCATTATTATTAAGAACTACTATTATTAATTATTATAAGGTCCTGTCAACATTGTGGTGCACTGGAAAGAACATGGGATTTGTATTAAAAAGTCAGGCAATACACGTTCATTAAATGCCTGCAGTGCACCTGAGTGTAAATTCTGCCTCGTCAAAATTATTTTTTTGCCATGAACAAGTCAGTCTCTCAGTTTCCCCTTCTGTAAAACAAAAGTATAGAACTAGATGGCCACATACATCCCTTTTAGCTAAGAGGTTTTTTTAATCATCATATATATATATGTATATATATATATTTAATGACAAATCACTTTCTGAAATTATACAAGAAATAAATTGGGCAGATACTGATGAAGGGTCCCTTTGTATACTAACTCCATTCACTGAAATGCAACTTTGTTTTTCCTCCTTTAGTTCTATGCTACTATCTGGATGAACAATTAATTTTATAAGGACAATGATTAATGATACTTTGGATCTATTGATTTTTAACTAGTGACAAACAACAACAACAACAACTTTTTTTAAAATCACAGATAAATTGTATACTTGAAGTAACTGCACAGGTCAAAGTCACAATGCACAACTTTATAAGTTTTTTAAATACAGGAACAAAATGTTTTACTTCTTTCCATCTTTCTAAATTCTTTCTTCCTTCTTTCTTATACTCTTCTCTCTTTTTTCTTTCTCTTTTATCCACATGTAACAATTTTCAGTCTTATTCAACATTTCAGTAATTGTCTCTTAATATCTATATATATTATTGTATAAGGACCTAAAATTAAGGTTAAATTTTCAGTAAATTCTACATATTCCTTAATACTCACAAATATTGGCACATCTCTTACTTTGTCAGACACTAAATAGATGTAGGAGAAATCAACAAGGGGAATTTCAAGTTGATTTCTCAAGGATAGCATAAATTTTTCACAAAATTACTAGAAAACTCACAGTTTTAAGAAATACTAGCTTCTCTTTTGGAGCTAAATCCATCCAAGTAATATTTTTTTTTTCTAAACAAAGGTTGACCTTTCATAGTGCTGATCAGGCCAACAGTACATAGCTTCATAAGAAGTTCAGAATCACTGAGAATATAAACATCCATAGAGATTGAAAAGATTTATCATAAGAAATCATATTCATTATGCTTAAGTTAATTTATTTTCTTTTTTTTTAACCGTTTACTCTTAAAATTAATACTGTGTTTTGGTTCCCAAAGCTCTTGTAAGGGCTAGGTAATTGGGATTAAGTGACTTGCCCAGAGTCATAAAGCTAGGAAGTATCTGAGGCTATATTTGAACCCAGGACCTCCTGTCTTCAGTGTTGGCTTTCTATCCCCTGAGCCACTTACATGCCCTGGGTTAATTTATTTTTTATGTACAGATATTTCTATCTAAGAAGAGAATGTTGATTTAACCCTAGAATCTACTTTGGTTTTGGCAAATGTAGAGTTCATACACAAGACTTATAGGCTCCCAGATATAGATCTCAAAGGGAACTTTAAGGCTAATTAGTCCAGCTTCTTTTTACAATAATGAAACTTGAGGCCTGGGGAGATAGAGTCTTGTCCAACGTTATAGAGATCTTAACTACTTAAGGATTTCTTACTCCAAAACCAGTGTCTTTTCCTCCAAACTAGCAGAGAATCCACATTGCTTGACTTTCTGTAGATTGACAACTTATTTGTGATTAATAGCCCTAGAAAGTTGTGGAAACACGGTGAGAGGTCTGGTCTTGTCTCTGGTCATACCTGCTTCAGAGCTGGGATTTGAAACCCAAATGTTCTCATAAAAATCAAGCTTAGCTCTCTTCTGTCCTTTATGGTATGGTTTCCCAAACCACATTTTCTTATTAAATTAATGTAAAAGTGCAAGCTAATAGCAGTCATCCTATTTCTGGTTTTTATCAATAGCTAAATAAAAATTTCAGGATTCTTATGAATATATACTACATTGTATTGAAAACTTAAAAATAATTTATCAAATCTTATCATTAGTACAGATTTATTACATTTAAAATATAATGCCTAAAAGTTAATGTGCTTTAAAATAATTACCTTGAATATGTAATAGCTTTCTGTGGTTACCTCTACAACTTTAAAAGGTCTAAATGACAGGTTGCTTAGTCTCATACATTTTTATTTTAAATGATATTATTCTGGGCTTTTTTCTGTTTCACCTAAGTGTGCTCATGGGATTCATTTTTACCTTAATAGGATGCCCCAAAGAAGAAAGTCACAGAAGTAAACAATTTAACAAATGCCAAGATTCGTTTTGTCCTTAGGAGGATTAGCCAGTAACCTGCATGGCAAAGAGCTGTGAACTTCTTCTGTTTTCAGCTGGGGCTCCATGTTGTTAGGGCAGGACCTGAGTACCTTTACATTTCTGTTTTTTGCCATGTTACCTCATTCCCTCATTGAGATGCAAGCCAGTGCTTCGAGTGAGATTCATATCTAATGAAGATGATTGATTGATCTCCAAACAAGATAATTCAGTTTCAGATTTCTAAGTTCAAAAGCAATTTTCCTATGTTGTTACCACATGAGTACTTCAGGTAGCTTTCATTCGTTTTCCTTTTTTCTCAGCTAGATGACAATACCTGTGAAAGTTCTCCCCTTGTATTCTTCAATTTCCCCCAGTCCCCACTCCTTATGACCATCTGCTTCCTCCGCTCTTTCTAAAAGTGATGTTGAATGGTACTGGAGGGACTCATGCAACCACAGTGACTAGGTTAGCTACATAATGATGCTCTCTAAATTTCAACTATGAGCAGACTCGCAGAAGGCAATCCCTTCACTCTTTTCTCCTCGATCTAGTTATTTTTCTCTCCTTTTCTCTGAACTCCGACATCATCTCTGCTCCCTTTCTTCTCAGAAGACCTCACTCACTTCACTCTTTACTGAAAAAATGAATACATCTTCTCCTTCTATATCTCCAGATCTCTTGACATCATCATATATTGTCAGAAGTACCATTTGGTCCAACTCATACTTGAACAAGAATCTTCTCAGCAACATGGATGATGGGTGGTTATTCAATATTTGCCTGAAGGTCCTTATTCAAGAGCAATCCCATCTATTCAAAGGAAGTCCCTGCCACTTGCAGATAGCTCTAATGGATAGATTAGCCTTGATAGCCCCACGCATTTCTCCTAATTCTGCCCTATGGGAGTCAACTAAAATAAGTGGATTCCCTCAGCATTTCCTCATTGAAAAAATGTACTTGTTATTTAGTCTTTTTTACTATCCCCTTATGTTCAAGTTGTATTAATAGAGCAATATAACAAAACCATATTTCTTTCTCTTCACAGACTGTTTGTGCCCCCTGTGCTTCAGTTGATAGAAAGAATTATTAAATTCTGGTAAAAGGATCATAGATTTGGTAGAAGGAACCTTTAATGTCTTTTTGTCCGAACTCCTCATTTTATAGATGAAAAGAAAGGATCAGAGAGGTCATCACCTCCCAAGAACACAACAGGCAGTATGCTACTAAAGTGGCCTTGAACCCAAGTCCTCTGATTCCAAAGCCATTGCCAAAGTCTCATAGGAGATTTCATAGCCAGAGATGAGTTTTAGAAGGAAGACATCTATGAAAGTGAAGCTAAGGGAGTGAATGAGATCTCTAAGAGAGAAAGTGCAGAGAGGGAGACCAGACTGATGGTAGACCTTTGGGGAACACCTCCAACTCCAGAGGTTAGGAAGAAGAACTATGTAATTAAATAAAGAAGGAGCATCCAGGAAAGTAGAAGCAGAACCAAGAGTTTCCACATTTTAATTCAAGGTAGAAGAGGATATATAATATTTCACTATGTAATAGGCATTGTGTTAGGTACACACAAGTTGAAGGTCTCCAGTTTCTAACAATTGAAGAGGGTTCAGACTGAGAAAGAATAATGTTTTGTCAGTTAGGAATTACTTGCTACCTTCTTGGAAAATTTTTATGTTTCAAGAGAACATTTAGACATAAAACAGGGTAGGCTTCTGTAGTCCAATATTGCATTGGTGTCTTGAGCAGCCACGTAATGAAGAAATTATACTTACTCCATTTATGAAAAGTGACTCTTCTGTAATAGTCTTAGAGAATTTTCTGAGTTATTTTCTGAGAGATTAAGTGACTTGTCCACAGCCCAAGACAATGTAGAAAGTAGAAATTGAGCCCAACTCTTAGACTTTTCAGACTAGAAGGTTAGTTCTCTATTGCCTCTCTGGCTCTTTCAGTTCTAAAAGTCATCATATATGTCAGACTCAATGGAAATCTAGAACCATTTTTGGCAGGTCTGTGTGTATCAGTGCTTCCATTTCATTTTTATTCTAAATTAGTTGTCTCATGTCACTACCCCCCTGTCATTTTGGCCATAGAACTATGACAAGTGCTTATGTAAATAAGAACAATACTATTTCTTTTCAGAAGCTGTTATATGTGAGCACTGACTTTTTGCTAGTAAATAGAGTATTTATTTTTTTAATCCTCTTCAATGTAGTAAAAAAAATTCTGAACTATCAGTTTATTTTCTTACTGATAATATTGGACTTCTGTTTATAAAACTTGTATCTAAACTTTTTTCTGCTCAATGAGATCTACACTTCCTTCTTGTTCACACGTATTTTTGATTATTCTCATAGTAGACAATACATTTATGTACTTAATAACTTAGAAAAGCCTTCTTCACTTTTTAAGAGCAGAAGATGCTGTTAATCACTGGAGGATGAGGAGGTCTCAGGGAAAAAAGGAAGAAATCTGCTCTTTGAAAGATATTAATTTTGTTGCCCTTTTACTCCAAAGATAAGCAAGATATGCTGTACAGAGATCCCCAAAAGGAGAACTTTTGGAAGACACTCTTAGAATTAGATGGAGAGCAAAAGCCAGGAAGTTTTTTGGTCTTATGGATCATGTTCCTTCACTTGGCTAAAGTGTCACCTTCTCTAGTTTTTGTGGAAGACTGAAACAAGATTAATGATTTAATATATATCTGGTTAAGTTTGACCAGAAGGGTCTTTTGAACCACCCAAATGAACAATGATGTGATCAAGAACAAATGTTTATCTTAATTTATCATATTTCTCACCCAAATTGACCCCAAAATTCTTTCTTCCCATATTGGTTCTTCTATATAATTCTTTGTTCTTGACCCACCTATGCCTTATTGACTAGCACTATTAGGAGTTTAGTGAATCCTGATACAGGGAGAGTAGCTGGAGTAGGAGGGCCAGAGTGTACTTGACCCATCCCTTCCACTGATAGGCCATTCATTGGTTGGAAACCTGGGCAAGTTACTAAACTCTGCCTGCCTTAGTTTCCTCACATATGAAATGTATATAATTATAGTACCCACCTCACAGGGTTGGTATAAGGATCAAATATAAAAATTATAATATTCTATATAAATATTAGTAGTAATAATTTGTTAATATTA
Source organism: Monodelphis domestica (assembly GCF_027887165.1). Lineage (NCBI taxonomy): Eukaryota > Metazoa > Chordata > Mammalia > Didelphimorphia > Didelphidae > Monodelphis > Monodelphis domestica. The sequence continues at coordinate 34,711,778 of NC_077233.1, read as the reverse complement.
TTCCAGATATAGTTATTATAATACAAGTTAGAAGAGAGTAGGAAACAGGAAATCATCATATTAGGTGTATATGAAGGTCAGCTAGCTGGCTTAGTGGATAGAGAGCCAGGCCTGGAGAATGGAGGACTTGAGTTCAGATCTGAACTCATACATTTCCTAGCTGTGTGAACTTGGGCAAGTTTCTTAACCCTAATTGCCTAGTCCTTACCACTCTTCTGCCTTGGAACCAATACTTACATAGATGGTCCAGAAAAGTGACTTTTTCATGGTCACAAAACTAGTACATAAATGATGCAGGTTGAATCTGAACTCATCTTTCTTTCTTACTATACTTTGCCCACTCCACTTCTACCTCAGAGCCTCATTTTCTTTATTTGTAAAATGAGATTCATCCTACCTCAGCCACTGAGTTGTGTTGATCAAATGAGTTGTAAATAGAAAAAGAAATCTTTCTAAACCTTTATGTAACTATAAAGTATTCTTATAACTGATGAGATTGATGATAATAGTACCATATATAGGCTGTTTTCAGTGTTTTCACATCACCCTTCCTCTGAAAGGAAAAGTCACAGGAGCATAAATGTGGAATTTTAAGAAAGACACTCTGGCAGCCATCTAGTCTTCTCTCTTCCTTGTTGAGATCAATCCCTCTACCTGGAACCAGATCTCATCCTTCCCATCAATCACCCTCTCTTGAATCCATTTTCAATGTGCCACTCTCTTCTGAGTTATTCTCTTCTGTTCTACAAACTCCAAAAGGTCCCAACCATTAGGGGAAAAAATCCAAAAAACCTTGCCTTGACCCACCCTGCCACCCACTCAAGCTGTCATCCCCTTCTTCACTGATGAACTCCTATAAAAGGTAATATCTGCTTTCTGTCTCTACTTCCTCATCACCCACTCAAGCCACAATAATTGTTCACCTTCATATAACCCAGGTCCCTTGCAATCTGTCTTCTCTTCTCCCTAGTCTACCAAGACTCTTCAAGTTAACTAAGGATCTTCTTAACTTCTCAGTTCTTTCTTATGGCCTTAGCATCTCCTTAGGTTCCCAAACCAATTACTGTGGAATTCTCTTTGACTTTTCCATCTCCCTCACCTTACAAATCAAGGCAATTGCCAAGTCTCAGTCTTGTTGTGTCTTCTACCTGAAACTATGCTAATTCAGATCTTTTCCTTATGCTCTACCAATAACCTCCTAAATGGTCTCCTTTCCTCAAATCTGTGCATTTTCCCACATCCCTGCTTAAAAAACAAAAACAAAACCCTTCAATAGCTCCCTCTTAAGTAAAATTTAAAATCCTGGTCCATAATCTGATTCCAGTCTGTCTGTCCTGACTACTTCTGCTCTTCTTTAATATTCTATGATCTGGTGAAATGGACTGTGCTGTCAGTCTGTCAACAGTAATAATAGCTAACTTTATATAGTGCATATTATTATTTATCAGGCACTTTGCTCAATGCTTTATAATTATGGTCTCATTTAGTTCAAACAGCAGTCAACCCTGAGGGGTAGGTAGTATTATTATTCATATTTTACAGATAAGGAAACTGAGGCAGATGAAGGTTAAGTGAATTGTCCAGGGTCACATGGTGAGTGTTTGAGTTTTAATTTAAACGTCTTATATGTCAGACACTATTTTAAGAGATCTATTTATCTATTTAACTCAGTTAATGTAGTAAGCACCTCCCAAGTCTTGTCTTTTTAACTTTACCTGTTTTTTTTTCACACATGGCCCCTCCACTTTTTCTTTTGAAAACACTCTAGTTTTATTACCCATCTCTTCTAAACTAGCCTACCATAATGGGCCCCTAATTGGTCAGGGCATCCTCTTCTAATCCATGTTCTCTATTGCTGATAACATAATCTTCATTATGCCTCCCTGATGATTTCATCCCTCTTTCCCAAAGCCTTCAGTAGTTCCCCATTGCCAACCAAATCCATTCTCAACTCAGTCTGTGACATGGCTTTGGATTATGTCTTACATTAAATCTCTAAGTCATTTGAATTAAGAATATTGTTATTGTACAAAAGTCAAAGCAAAATTAATACTTGGAGAATAATTTGTGAACTTCAGCAGCATTTGTGGCATGTTGGCTTTGAGATATGATGCTTGTTTTTTCAATGCTTATCTTTATTATCCTAATAAATTGATGAAAAGAATTTCTATCACTGGACAAACATACTAAGAGTGGAGTTGAGGGCACCTTGTTTTTTTTTAACTGTTAGCTCACTTGTGATGACTCCTGTTTTTAGATCTGTTTCTTGGATCTAAATTTCCCACTCTTACTGCAGTGCTGGATGTGGAATCAGCAAAGCAGGTTTCCAATCCCAGCTGTGCCAACTGCTCCCTGCATGGCTTTGGGCTTTGGTTTCCTCCTCTATATTTAGTAATAATAATAGAAAGCATTTACATAGAATATTTTAAAATGAATTAATTTGTCTTTTACTTTAACTTCTCAGTTAACTCCTGTTCTCCCACCTCTCCCTCCACTGGAGAAGTCTTCCTTTGATAAAAATAAATATGTGTATATTAAACTATGTCTTATTTATTCCTCTTTATCAGTTATTTCTCTGGAGGTGGATATGCAAAAGTAATTTTTCAAACAATATTTCTGCTGCTGTATCTAACATTCTCTTGATTCTGTTTGTTTCACTATTTGGAATTTTTCATAAGTCTTTTCATGTTTTTCCAAAATTAACCTGTTCATCATTTCTTATAGCAAAGTTGTATTCCATCACAATTATATGCTACACCTTGTTTAACTATTCCCCAATTGATGGACATCCCTTCAATTTCTAGTTCTTTGCAACCACAGTCATATAATTTTAAGTTATAAGTCCTGGACATATTTTATCTTATTGAATCAAATCATCACAGGTGCTATAATTATCCCCAGTTTTCTGAGGAAGAGATTGAGGCTGAGAGAGGCTAAATCACTTGCCTAGGGTCACCACAGCTAGTAAGTCAATGTCTAGGGAAGTTTTGAACTGTGGATTTTCTTGCCCTTCAGGCCAACTGCTCACCCAAATTCACCATCTAGCTGGTTGATCCAGAAACTCTTGCCTAACTTTAAATAAATACACTCATTCTGAATTTTAGCCCTCTTCCTTTTTGACCTGGAGATAGCAGTGAAGTGATAGAGTTGCAGGAGTTATAAAGGATGTATTACAGTTGCCGTGGAGAGCAGAGTCCCAAAGTGCTGTGGTTAGAATGTCATTGTAATAGTGGCCCTCTCTCCAAGAAGTGCTTAGGTTATGAATGATATAGTAAAACATATTCAAGAATGTGCTTGAACGTTTGGGTGATAGGAATCTGCAAACTTGGGTAGAATTAGAAAGCAAATTAAAGTGACATCACCATTGTTCTTGAGTGAGTCTCTCCCCTATGCCTGGCCCATTGTAGACTCTATTTCCTCATTGTGGCTAGAGGGTGTATTATGTAAACATTGCCCATTTACTTCTTTTGTTATATGGTTATATCTGATATCAGAAGACCCAAACTAAAAGGGAAATATGTTTTATAGATGTACTTCCTGCCATGGGTCATAATTATGGGTGGTGTTTTCACACTCTGCATCTGGCTTTGAGTATTAATGACCTACCTCCAGCTGTCCATAGGGTCCATGTTTATAGGTTCTGGGAAGAACCTCCATCTAACAGCTGTGGATTTTTTATAGTAGTTGGGCGAAAGAGTTTAGTAGTCATTTCTTCACATCAGTAGTAATTTCAACTTTAAATAGAAAAAGGTCATTTTCAATAGCAATATGTTATGCCTATTATGTTTATTCTTAAATATTGGGAGCAATGGAACCTATTCTGAGTCTATTATAATAGGTTCCTGGGATCTAGTCATTCGCACAATCACTAAGTTGCACATTTATTGGAGGTCCCATGTGTGGAAAAGCACTCTAATACACTGATGTTGTAACTGGGAATAAGTCTTATCATTCTAGAAAGTAGTTTGGAATAGCAAAGAAAAGCTATCACTACTGTTCATAATCTTTGCCCCAGGTATTCCCCCATCACCTATAAACTCCTCGAGGTCAAAGATAGAAAGACATTGTACACACTAAACTATTCATAGCAACACTTAGATGCCTATCAAAGAATGACAGAATATATTATAATGCTTACATTTAGTAAATTATAGTATTATATTATATGAAATGACAAATATGAAAAAGCCAGAAAATATGAGATCTGTACTCAGTGATGCAGAACAAAGCAACCAGAACCATGAAAGAAATATTCATAGTGAACATGTTTTGCAAAGGGGAAAGAAAACCAAAACATTAAAGACTGTCAAACCCTAATTAATAACAATGACCAATTTAAGGAAATTAACAATAAAAGACATCATCGTTCTTCACTAGAAAGGCAAGAAAATTGGGCAGTAGAATGGCTATATCTGAACAGATGAACTCACTGTCTTTGTTGGTATTATGTAAGTGTGTCCTTATTTGGGGTGTTGGTGGGGATAGGGAGAGATAAAAGAGAAAGGATAGTAGTGTCTAGTGGAAAGACCAGTGAATTTGGAGTCAAAAGACCTATGGTTGAGTTTAGACTTGTAATCAGGAACAATTCCTTTAACCTCTCTGGGCTTATTTCCCCATTTCTAAAATGAGAGTATTTAACTAGATTACCTTTAAGGTGTTTCCATCTCTAAATCTTTTGATCTATTATTCTATGAATTTACTAAAAACTTGGTTTAAAATTATTGTTGCCCTTTCCTCCAAAAAACAATCTTGGAAGGAAAAAAAGAAATTTTACAAGTTTATAAAATCATGTTATCAAATGAATATTGAGCATAGGGCTTTTCTTGTAGTTAAAATGGTGTTAAAATAATTTGCATATACAAAAGGATACTTAATAGAAAGTAGAGTTCAAATTTTATCATTTGTGAAAAAAAAAAAACTGGAATTAGGACTATGGAAAAGTGCCACCTAGGTTCTAAAACTTGAATTCAATGTTCAATCAAGAGAATTCCAGTTGTAGTTGTAAGAACATAGATTCAATCTCCAGATCAAAAATTTAGAGCTGAAAGTCCTCAAATTTGATTAAAGACAAAAAAGTATCAAGCAAGTTTATTATTTCTAGGAACTTCCAGTCCAGTTGGGAGACTTCAGCTTGGATCGTGAGACAACTGTGAATGTATTGATAGGAAGAGAGAAAATAGAAAGACCAACTGATTTTGAAATGAAGAAATGGTCAGATGAGTTTTACATAGCAGCAGATTGTGAAGGAGGTGTCTTCTAGGCAGATGGAGATCACAGTGTCATAGATTTGAAACTAGAAGGAACCACTGAGATCAAGTAGTCCATCCCAACATATCACACAGGTAGTCAATGACACAGTCATTTCCTCTGACTCAATTTCCAACATTTTCCATATTGAGCACGTCTACCAAATCTCAGGTGAGAGTTTAGCACCATATATGTTTTTGGGGGTGTGGGGGGTCTTTAGCCTGTAGTTCATAGTTGAAGTTATGGATGTGAATAGGAAGCAACCAGAAGACCAAACATTAAGCCTTGGAAGGATGTCCAAATTAAGGAATTAAAGAAGGTTAAAGAACCATTGAAAATGACAGAAGAATGATCACTGAGGTAAAAGGACAAGGATAATACTGTATCCAATTAAGTTAGAGACATATACTTAATGATTAAGTTGACAATAGAGGATTGTAATGTAAAAAGAATAATTGATAAATACACCTACTTCATTCCCTTTTCTTTGGACATTATCCAGACATCTCAAGCATTAATCTATGCATATTTTCAAAAGAAAAAATAAAACTAGGAGAAAAGTGGTCATCAGTGGAAGTGACTGTCTTTTTTTAACCTAATTATTATTTCTATATTAAGAGAGTTATCCTAGTGTTTGTATTCTTTAAGTTGCAATCTGGATAGCTCAGAGAGAACACTGATGTTTTATTTGGGTGGGGCTGCTAGAATTCTGCAGTCAGTCTTATTGATAATCCCTTTTACCCATTCTTCTGTCCTAGTATTCATTTTTTGCTCATTTTTCTATAGCTCTGCCACGCTTCTCTTCACTATTCTACATAAAAAGTACTTGTACAGCAAAATATCTATGTAAGCAAATGTGAACAATCCTGATAATAGATCCCCGTTCACTATTACCAGGGCCATTTTTATTCTTCCTAATAATGTTCAACAAATTACTAGGCTGAGAAGAGAACATACCTTGTGGAAAGGATTATGAATTCCAAATCCTACATATAGGTTTCTGGGGAATTGTTTATTTGATCATTTCAAACAATCTATCAATTGAGTGAAGTAAGATCAGTCAAACCAGCTCTTTGAATTATTAGTTGAATCAACTAAGATGACTGATCCAGTAATATTATGTAAGCACCACCAAAAAGGGATAAAATGGAGAGGCTAAATATTTATGTCTATATTAGTTATATATGTCTTTATTATTCCTACTCTTGGAATTTCTTTTTACTAAATCTGATTTCCTTTGGACCATAATAGGTATATGACTTTGGGATAAATGTTGTTGTCTCATCTTTTAAATGGGAATAATAATTATTCTATCTTACCCAGTACCTATGAGCACAAAATAAATAAAATATGTAAAGGATTTGTAAAATTTAAGAGCATAATGCAAATATTATCAATTTGCACATTCTCATTCTTAGTTCTTTCAGATACTGTTATGACAGAATCAGTCCAGATTGCTATTCTGTTACCATTCCTTCATATTTGATGTTCCCTTGACTATAATACAGGTAGATAAAATAATCATTTAAAAATAATTAAATAAGCAAGTAAAATTGAATAAGCAAGCAAAGTAAAGAGAGAGCTTATGTTTTATAGATTTTCTGAAATTTTTTGGACAGTTCCATTAGGAGAAAAGTCAAGGATGATTTGTACCTTTTTCCTGTTCTCACACAGTTTATAAATAATATATTTCTAATATAAATATAATATAATCATATATTATATAATATAACAAATATAATAAAATAATATAAATAAAATATTATTTATTATTCTATGTCTCTATAATTTACAGATGTTTAATGTCAAGTAGTTTGGTGACCATGAGCATTAAGCATGATGGCATCTATTAATTTTTTATGGATAAATGTTATTTTTATGTATTTGTGGGCAAGAGTCCTTTCTATAATGTTGCTTTGTTTCCAGGACATTTTATCCATTATATTCCCAGGGATATCTTGGAATTTATATTTATACTATGGGGATTTGTCAGATGTTAGCTTATAATGGAGAGTGATCAGGTTTATAATACTAGCAACCTGACTAGGGTAGATGCAAAAAATGTGTAACCTATTGTAATATAATGTGCAATTTTCCATAACTTCATTAAATAATTTCCCTTAATTAATAGATCATTTTTCCTAAAAGCTAACTTATCTGACTTTTGGTTACAGTGATCTAAATCCTAATCTCTATCATAAACTTCAGTTTCTAAAAGCAAATCCTCATGACTCGGTCATTTGTTTGATACTACTTTGCAAGCATATTGTTGATTAAGTTCATTTGGGTTTGCCCATGTAGAGATTTTTAATTCTTCTTGATATCTGACCTCTTTCAAAGGTTCCATCTGAAGATAATCCATTTTCAGTTACATTAGACACATCCAATGGTGACTTCCTTGACTGTTGTTTTCAGAAGTGAGCTCTGTTTGTTCCAAATTATGTGAATTTTCCCCCTACTTATCTTGTGCTCTAAGAACATCTATCAGTAATCTCCTTCATTTTTGAGAAGAAAACATTGATCTTTCCAAAGCTAACTTGAGGTGATGTACCTTGTGTATCATTAGAACTGTATATATTTTTGCTCAGACATATAAATAGGTTTTTCTTTTTACCATATTAAAGGCATGACTGGTTATTATAATGCGTGCTAATTGCTCAAAAGGTGTTCCTTCCATTAAACTTTGACTTCAATATTCTGGTCAATCTATTATCTTATGAAACTTACTATTTCTCCTTTATAAGCCATTTGTTCTACGTCTTGCTTGGAGAAGGCCATGATATTTATGCATTTTATCTTCATCCACCAACTAGATTTTGCCTCCAAATTCAAACTGAAAGTTATAAACCTCACTTCTACCTTGTTATATATTAATAATTTGATATTTTTAAATCCCAATGATATTTTGATAATGAACTTAAGGTAAATCAGACTCAGACTGTCACCCTGAAGAGTGTTGCTTCATTTTATACAAACTACTCATTGATAGTATTATATTGATGGTGCTCTTTAAATAAAGAAATATCTTCCAATGATGACATCCATTACTGTAGCATTCTTACATTTCTTGGATCTCTTTTATATGTTTGTAGAACATAAAGCCATGAGTGAAGAAATGAGTCAAAGGCGCTGTGATAATCCATGAGGGTTATAAATGCCTCAGTATTTTAAAGTGACTTGTTTGCCAGTTCCATAATGAATTTCTGCTCTTTACAGTTATCTGCTTTTTTACTCTTTCATTTTTCTCTTCAGTTAATATATATATCACTGCCTCATGTTTTTTTCTTTTGCATCATACAAGTGAGGAATGCTTTGTGTAAAGAAAATAAACGCTTCAGTGGTCTGTATTTGGAGAATCACAATTTTCATCTTTTGGTAGTACTGTACATATGAAATGTCTTCTGTAAAGATTGTAGGAATCAGGCAAGTTTCAGGGGCAAAGTTGGTAAAATGCTTTGGCTTGCAATTTATTCCCTATTGCAAAATATTGGTTTAAAAATTATGGATCCAATCCAGTGCCATAATATTTCTGGTTTTACAGAGAATAGAATGCTCCAATCACCTCCTTTTCCTGAGACGCTACCCATCAGTATATTAAAGGAGTAGAAGTTTTCTGTTTTTTATTTGAGACAACTTGCCGTTTTGTTTTGCTTTTTTGGCCATATAGATGATTTTAAATGTTCCATATTTTCTTTTGGATTTTTTTCTCCTTTAGAAAGATTTCTTTTAGCTTTAATTACTTTGTTTCTTTAGCCTGGCATAGACTTAAAACAAAACAAACCCTCTTACTTTCTGTCTTAAATGAGTTCTAAGACAGTAGAGCAGCAGGGGCCTAGGCAATCAGGGTTAAGTGACTTGTCCAGGGTCATATGGCTAGGAAGTGTCTGAGGCTAAATTTGAACCCAGGGCCTCCCAAGTCTAGGCCTGGTACTTATCCATTCTGCTGCCTAGTTACCCCCACCATACAATTTTTCATTTGATTTGAATTGCTTTTTTTGGGCTGCTTTGACTCATATCTTGACTTTTTGGTTTTCCTTTTTTATTATTAATCAAAGGTCTCAACACTTTCTGATATATTTCTGTTTTCTAGAGTCCTTCCTACTTCCTTTCTCATTGCCTATAGTTGGGCCATATTGGTACCTACATATTTGATAATTAGATATTGATATAATCTGCTAATGTCTTTCTATAGGTCTTCAGTTTTCTTATGACTAGTTCTCAATGGTATTTAATGGCTTTTTTTTAGAAATATTACTAGATAGAGCTACCTTTCCTTCTATGGTCCTTACTATGGCAACAGTTAGTAGCAGTTTATACTGAAATGTTTTTATACTGTCTTCCAAATATTTTTGAGAATTTATTTTTCTTGATGAATTTGACAGATAAGCTTTTCTTAGTCACTTTATTTAATATAGTTGGTTTCATGTTATCAAATTCAAAGGAGCGTTTTTGGAATTTTATTTTAAGTATCCTTATTTTTTCAGAATGATTCCATGGATCAGCATTATTTTACAACTTTTAAGGGATGCTATATGACCTATTATAGGATTTATACATTTTGTTAATTATATATTCACAATGCAATTGAGTTCTTCAGCTTTTTTCTTTTAAAGTAACTATTCACTTTTTGTTACTTCATTTAATCTCAGTTAAGTCAAATTCCTACTATCGGCCAGACACTGTGTTAAAGGGTGAAGTTATGAAGAAAGGGGAAAAAAAACCCAAACATTCAAATAAGACAAAACTAGCTCTTTCTCTTCGGGTACTTATAATCTAATAGGGGAAATGACAAGCAAACAATTCTGAAAAAAGTGTCCCAAATACCAAAGTGTCCCAAAAGTCTTAATGCAGTTTAAGGCTTTTAAAACTCGAAACTACCTTAAGCTTTAGGGAGACCTGCATATCAAATGAATTGGAGATAATCTCAGAGGAAAAACACAGAGATATTAAGGCTTTCATTTTTTTAATTTAAAAAGTTGTAGAAGGTAGGACATTAGCTGAGACTTGAAAGAAGCCTTGGAAGTCAGAAGTCAGAAATGAGTAGATAGAGAATTCTGGGCATGAGAGACATTCAGTGAAAATGTTCTCCGCCAGAATATGAAATATTTTGTGGGAGGAACACTAAAGAGGCTAGTCTCACTGGATCACAAATTACATGGAAGGGAATATGGTGTATGAAGACTATAAGGGTAGGAGGATAAGTGGGCGGCTTGTGGAGGCTTTAAAGTCCAACCAGAGGGTTTTATATATGATCCTGTACCTTAGAGGCTACTTTGGAGTTTATTGAATACGGGGTAATATGATCACACCAGTGCTTTAAGATCAATTTGATGGCTGAATGAATAGATTAGAGTAGGCAGAGTCTTGGCAGGGAGACCAACTAGTAGACCTTTGAAATATTTCTAGAGTGAGGTGATGAGGTCCTGGAACCAAAGAATTGGCAGTGTCACAGAACAGAATGGGGCAAGATATCACAAAGGTAGAAATGACAAGGTTTGGTAATTGCTTAGATATCAGAGGAGTGTGTGTGACAGAAGTATTATAAACCTATGGGATAGTAAGGATAATGTTACCCTAAATAGTAACAGGAAAATTAGGAAGAGGGAAAAGTTTATTTTGGGGGGAAATGGAGGTCAAAATAATGAATTAGAAATGAAATTATTTTTTTACATTTGCACCGCAAATATCTGCAGTATGTTGCTGTGTAAGTTGAATCTAGGAATATTGTTGATAAAAATTGGTTGAAGTACTGAAGCCTTAATAGGTATGAGGTTTCCAATATTGTTATGATGAATACTGGCCCATGGTGAAAGTGTTCGTATCTTTAGCTCATTGTATATTCACTTGTGTTTTTTCTACTTTTATGAGCAGTGACTTTTGTAACAAAATATTTCCAACAGATGGGAATGTTGATATTTCTGATTTATTCTGATAGATTTTGCCTTTCCCTTAAACCCCTTCCAGTATTGGCATCCCCCCACTTAGAATATAAGTTCCTTGAGGACAGACACAGTCTTCCTTCCTTGTGCTTATATCTCTAGCTCTTTTGCAGTGTCTGACACAGTAAGCTCTTAATAACTGCTCTAGATACCAAAAAGGACTAAATACTTACTATGTGTTAAGCACTGTGCCAAGCACTTGGCTACAAATACTTTTTATAAAAAAATAATAAGCCAGGTGGCAGTTAGGTTGCTCAGTGGTTAGAAAGTAAGGTCTGGAGGCCAGAGGTCCAGGGTACTTCCTAGCTGTATTATCTTGGGCAAGTCACTTAACTCCAAATGTGTAGCCCTTAGTGCTCTTCTGCCTTAGAACCTATATTTAATTTAATGATAAATGATAAATAATGATAATTTAATTCAATGGTAGAAGGTAAGTGTTTATGTTTATATATATATGTATATATAATTCTCTATATATAGAGAACTCTTAATATAGGAATATGACACATGTAGGAGATTTCATCTACAAGTCAGATGGAAAGGCCCCCATGATCCTCAGGGAGCAGTGAAAAACCGATGATTATGTCTTTTCTGACTTTTCCATTGATCAAACCAAATCCATTTCTGATGCAGATTTGCTTGTATGGAGGTTTTTGGTGGTACAACTATTCTTTCCCCCAGGAAGTAGTTACAAGCTTCTGAGGAGGCAATAACAAGTTTTTATTTTTCCCAAGTTTGGTTCCCTGAATGATAGCCTAGGGAATGAACCTGAAAACAGGGGGATCCAATGGTCAGTAGTTCTGCTCTTCCTAAAGTCTTTTGGGTTTTGTCCATATGGATCTGAGGACAATTGGTAGCAGAGATATGATGAGTGTTTCAGTTGCCCTGCACATGCTATTTCTTGCCCCTCTCTAATGCTATCTTGCTGCTGGAATACAATGGAATCCCCCTCTCTCCTGTGTTCTTTGAATAAATTTGGTCAGGTTATGATGGTTTCCAATAAAGCCATCCTATGACTCCTTGATGCCCCATCTACTTCATAAGAGCAGTCACATCAACTTATGGAGAATGGAGCAGGGAAAGAAAGGAGGGTTGCTAGTACAATCAGTGGAACCAGCAGAACCCCATTTCCTGATTTTTCCCTGAGTTCCTACCAGGCCTTCCTAGCCATTGCCATGGTCTGAGAGCACGTGGGATGAAACTCTTGCTGTATATCATTTTATCATGGCTGGTCTTCTTTTACTTAGTTGCTGGATAACAGGTTGGATTTTGAGAGGTATATTGTTGCTCTCTCTTAGATGGAGTTCAGGTAGAAGTCATCCCAGGGCAAGTCTATGTCCTGGTATGTTCTTGGACACATTGGACTTGTTACTCACAACTTTTGAGTTTCTGGGCTCCTGTCCCTTTGCCTATTTTAGAAAAAAATGATGGCTGGCCAATGATCAATTTCCATGAAGGCAACTTCCTTTGGGGAAGACCTTGGGGTATTTCAGTTTAGACTTTGTAGAAGCTTCATGAAAGTTCTTTCTGGGCTATTCCTCTTCTATCTAATTCATCTTAGAGATGGATTGTTGTATCAAACACCTATCTAATATGTGCCCCTGTGATTTTCTTTTTGATGATAGTATTGAAGGATTAGCAAACCAGAAATCACTTTAGGTTTCTGATTTTGCTCTTTAAAATTCTTTTTATTTCCAGCACCATGGTGTCTCTTTTTTCTGTTGTTCTGATACTTTACCCTTACCCCAGAGGTTGGACTAAATGGCCTCCCCAAAGCCACAATCAATGGCATTCCATAAGGTGTGAAAGGAGAGTACATCTGGCATTTTTCCCACTGTCATCTCTCCCTTCCCAGAGAAAAGACACATTGAACTCTGATGTGCCTGCTCATTATAACTTCTGTGGGTCTGAAATTCACTCCCAAACTTGGCTCAGGAGCACAGTACTACCAAATGATCCCAGTACCTGGCAAAATAACTCCCCCTGCCTTTTACAAAAATAACCATCAGAATTGGTCTGCTGGTAATAAGTGTAAGGGAAATTATTTTTGAATACAATTATATATGTTGACTGTTCTGCACAATATTTTCCTAAATACTCAATTTAAAAAATTTCCCCCCTCAATCTTAATGCTAAGATCACTGGGCCATTTCAATTTTTATTGAAACAAATAAACCCAATAAAAACACTTATGCTGAGAGCTGTGGTTCCACAATAAAAAAAAATCACCCTGTATTGAATTTATTGATTTATTTATTTACTTCAACTGGAAAATCGAGTATTGTGTTAATGCATTTTATAAGAATCACACTGCTCGATGAAATGGCTAATTTATTTTAGCGTATACATAAATAGCTAGCAATTTTCCATGAGACAGGCTAATGAAAATGGTGCCATGAAATTGTCTATACTATGAGGAGTGATGGAGGCGAGTTATTATTGGTTGAGTGCTAAGACGTAGTGAACTGGCCATCATGTCTTTGAACTTTTGAACTGCTACTTGGGTATGTGATTTATTGATTTTGAGATCTCTCTGTTGAGTTCAAGTTTAGTTTTTGCACAAGCAAGGCAGATAAGTAGCATATGATATTTAATTTCATGGGTATTTGGGGTTAAAACGGATCTTTTAGAAGAATGCTAAACATGTTTTAATAAAACATGAGCTGCAGAGGTTTTAAGTTTCTTTCAATATGAACTGGATATGATAAGGGCAGATGCTATTAAGGGGCAGCTCTGAGTTGTTCTAAGATCCCCAGACTCTGGGTACCTAGCCTGGGAGTTGTACTGGTTTAACAATCTACATGTGCATTTTATTTGTTAAATAAATCTGACTTCATTCTTAATTAACTGGATGATTTTGTATCTCAACTTTATTTCTCTGCGTCGGCTCTCGCGTTATTGTCTTCTCTGGAGGTGCCTGGTACCGAGCTCCCTCTGGCTTGTTATTTTGAGCTCCTTCCTCATCACCAGGGCGCTCGCTGGGCTGCCTTTCGGCCGGGGTTCTGCAGCCAGGACTGGCTTGGGGCTGACACTGCCTATTCAAACCCCCTCCGTGGAGCTGCGCTCCCTGGGCAGCTGCTGCTGGCTGGCAGGCAGCCGCTGGTCCCACCTAGGAGATGAAGACATGGAAACTTGCCCCGTGTTACAGCAGCGGAGCCTCCCCAGCCCATTTGGATTTCGCCAGCCTTGGCCAGGGCACGGCAACTCCAGGAGCACGAACAGGCCAGGGACACCCCTCTAGCTGGTCCCACCCTCCCCCCTGCTCCGCACCCCCACTCCCATCCCCCCGCAATTAGACTTAAGGTTAATGGCAACAAGATGGCCTGGCTCTTTTTCATTTGGGCTCCTTGGAGCTGGGGAACTTTTCTGATAAATGTGCCTACATGGGACTTAGCATCTTGAGAGTATTTTTGCTTCGCCTCGCTAATTAAAAAGGGCAGTTTGGCTGTCGCGTTTTGGGATTTGGGATGGGGGGAGGAGGGCTTGATCATGTGAAACTCCCGGAGGGCTGCAGCAGCCCCGGAGCAGCAACAGCAGCAGCAGCAGCAGCAGCAACAGCAGCAGCAGCTCGGAGGCGCGCGCACAGCACAACACACATGCACACACACACACACTCACTCCTACGCACACAAGCACACATATACATACCTGACTCAGTGTCACCTCCTGTAAATGTGAGATTCTGCTTAGATCCAGGCAGCTCCCTTTGAAAAATCTGATTTATTTAGAAAGTACTTTTAAAGCCAACTGCCCAAGGAATTTTCCCCTTGTGTGGAAGGTGAGCAGGGGGAAGCTCACAAGGGTCTGTGAGAGGGCTTGATGAGGCTCGTCTCCTTTAATGATTAAACTGGCATAGCTCTCCCTTGGATGGGTAAAAGCCTTTTCTTGCCTTGCAAATATTCTCAGCAAATTTAAAGTCAGAGATTTGGAAGCTACACACTCAGACACACTCAGACACACACACACACACACACACACACACACACACACAAATCAGGCCTGTTTGAACTCTAAAAGAAAACTAGTGGGAAAGGCTAAAAACAGGACTGACACCAACATCATTAGCTGGAGAAAAAAAAAATTTCCATTTCACTGCAACTCTGTTATTGTTTACTTTACCATACACATCCTAATATGGTTACCTCCCTGTCAAGGCGGCCGAGCTAGGGGTTGAGGGGCCCCCTCAGGGAGAAGCTCCCAACTGCTTCTCAGACAATAAGAAACAAACGGCACAACTCCACAAAAGGCTGCCCGGAAAATGTGTCAAATAAATCCTAAAGAACTCTTCTTGCTTCTGCCACACTGCTCTGTGTGTGTAAACCTGCTTTATGCCACGCTGCCCAGGCTGAGCTACATTTGTTTGGAAATGTAAGCCACTGTGGTATTTTTTTTTTTCAATTCATTTGAGGGCTGTGGATTAATTCCTTGAGACATATCTTTGCATACGCGTTTCATGAGTTATGTTTGCTGGAGCCTTTTACTAGGAACATTAAGGTAAGAATGTTGATTTAGCCCGGGACCTTTGTCACTCAAACTAATGCTCATCAGTGATATAGACATTGTAAAGAATCCGGCTTAGGTCTCCTGTAGCCCCACTACCTAAAGCGAGATGTGAGATTGCTTTTAATGGCCATGCATGGAATCTAAAAATGCCAAGACTTGTAGATGTTGATGGAACAGAGGAGTACTCACTCTAGTGTAAACAGTGCTGAAAATACCCGATTGGTGCTACCAATTGTCGGCTACAACAGTTTCATTAGAGGCTTTTCGGTTATTTCTTCTTCTCTCTACTTGTGGTTTTTCTGAACCTTCCTGCTCTGCTTGTTCCCAAATCCTCATGGTCTTGAGACTTGCCTGTTATTATCTGCAACACCAGAACAAAGGTAGGTTGTTAAACTGTGTGCTCCGGGGGAGGGACAAGTTATTTTTGGAAGGTTGTCTTCCTAGTGCATGACTGGTTGACCTAAAAGGAGGAGGGGAAAAAAAAAAAACCACCACCCATCCAGGGAGCCTAGGCATGAGTGAGTGTGGACTGGGGCAGCTTTTATTCAGTGTGGTTGATTTTTATGCAACTTAAAGAAGCAGGATCTTTAGAGAATAGGCTCAGTTGGGTCCTGGGGAACGACAGGACTCTGATGCAACCTTTTAATGTGTGCATTTCATTACCAAGCAGGATTTTAACATTTGGTAATTCACGGATTTATGGTCGCAGATAAGAAGAGTTCCTATTCAAATTTGCAATAAGGATTATCGAAATAGAAAAGTGACTTTTAAAAAAAGTGAAGGTTTAAGTGTTTGGGTGACTGTCATTGTAATACACCTTTTCAGTGACTCTCCAAGTGCTCTAATTCCCTGGACACCTTCACTTATTTCTTAATTGTTCTTTTCTCTCATTTTGAGGGATTTACTGACATTCTGTGTTTGAACCAAGGTGGAGCTTTCCTGCTAAACAAATGTACTTTGCTGTCTTTTTATTCTTTGCAATATGTTCGAAAGTAATAATAATACAGTACTAATAAAACAATAACAACAAGCAGGAACACATCCTGAAAAAAAGAGAGGGGGGGAGAGACTAGAATACAGTGGGGCAAATTCATGAGAGCAAGTTAACTCAGGGAGAGATGTGCTTGCATACTGTTAATCATAAATACACTTGGCAGTGGAGTACACACTATAGTTCTTCCTAAAAAAACACGAACACATGGATTTGGCTTGTGTTGGGCTGTACTGTCTTTGCTTAGTAGTCCAGACAGGATTAAAAGTGAACTATTTGAGCCCATGTCAAGTCTTTAGTGGAGATTTAAATACCTGTTGTAAACATCGTTGATCCAGCGCCATGGTGGAGCCCTGCTTCAGCTGCTGATTCTTTCAGAGCACCTCTGCTCCATCGCTGAACTTGAGTGCTAAGAATTTGATTTCACATGATTATTGTTCTTATACATTCTTGGGGATTTCTTGGCAATGTGGTGTTTCCATTTCAGGACAGGCAGTGTAGCCACTGTTAAGGTCAAGTTCTTTAGAGGAAAATAATGAAAATCCAACATATTTAACCAAAAATGAACTTGAACAGTCCCAAAGTTTTCATTTCAGCAAACTAGAAATTGCCACTATTATGAAATACAATTATTTGAGGTACTGAATGTAAATAAAAAATAAATACATTTTAGAAATGCAACTTTAAGACAAGCTTTTAAAGATATCTATTTTTTAACTTTGGGGCCATCAAAGAGTGATAGGAATGACCAGACTTTAATTAGACATGCAGATACTCACATTTTACAGGGATTTATGTTAGAACATGGAATGGCGGGTGGCTGTTTCCTCATTATGATTTCTCCCTGCACATAATGAGGTTCATCATTAGTTGATGGAGTGAATTTGCCCTAGCTCTACCTTGAAAGGCACATAATTTACATATTGCTTCAGAGCCTAAGCTTTAATGGATTCCTCCATGAATAAAATGAAAAGCTACTTTCTTTAAATTTTTGAACACTGTTTAGATAATACGGATTTAATAAGACATTCAATTTGCTTGTTAAGTATATTTGAAAGTGCATTACCCCATTTTTGGGTGCGTATATGTTGTTTTTTTAACAAAATTTATTTTTGCTTGTCTTGTTTTTATATCACAGTGGCATGGTTGCTGTCAAAGCTGCATCACAGGGAGCATGTTTGGGGGCGAAAGTGTGTGTGTGTGTGTGTGTGTGTGTGTGTGTGTGTGCACGCGCTCTAGAATGAATTGTTAAGCATTAAGGGAAATCATATTTGGCTTGGGCACTGTTGTGACTTAAGCGTGAAATATCTTACCGTTAGCTCCTTATCCATTGCTGCTGTCAAAGCTGCCTGTGTATAAACTCTTCATAGTATTTTGGTAATATATGCATTTTGAAATCTTTGAGTTGGATGGCTACTATTTCCAGCTATAGTGATTGTGGTGTCTGGTGTGGAGGGGGGAGTGGAGAGAGAGAGAGAGAGAGAGAGAGAGAGAGAGAGAGAGAGAGAGAGAGAGAGAGAGAGAGAGAGAGAGAGATTATAAGACTGACTTAAGAGTCTGACGTTGATAAAAACCTGCTAGTCCCACCTTCTTCTTTATTTTAATGAGAGGAGAGCAGCAAAAACTTCCCTGTTACAGGTCTACCTCCAAAACTGCTGTGTAGATATGATTAGATTAGAGCAAATTGAATTGTAGGCTCCCTAATATGTTATCAAGTCATCAACTTATGAAAGTACTGGTCTATACCATAGATTAATAAGTCTTTCCCCCTCTTTTTCTCTGTTCCCTTCTGTGGTCTCTGTCTGTCTGTCTGTCTGTCTCTCTCTCTGTCTGCCCCCCCTCTCCCTGCCTACCCTCACCCCACCCCCAATTTGGAAGAAAGTGGAAGAAGATAAAATAGTCTTCTCCACACTAGGGAAGTTTCAAACAGTGAAGTCTTTTCCATTAGCGTGAGGAGTTTATGTTATAGCATGTTATTGAACTTGTCCTTTGCCTCTTTGAGCCAGGTCACCCTTGCATTGTTATCAATAGTCTTTGCTGCAAAGTGGGAACAGGTCCCTGTAGTTTGTCACTTTCAGTGGCGACGGAGGTGTCTAAATAAACACAGAAGTCTTGTTTTGATCGAATGCTTTATTCTCTGAAAATGAAGAGCATATATTAACATTAATAGAAGAGTGAATGTCATTCTTTTTGAGGTAATTTACCTCTGCTGCAGACCTGTCTGCTTCAAGAATCTTCCTCTGTTCTAAAACATATATTTGTTTAGGGAGTTTTCATTGAAGTGTACATGACAATTACAGCTGTTCATTAACAAAATTGGGTATTTGTTTTAAACTTTAACCAATCACTTTGATATGCTAATTATGGTGTAATTTAATTTGAGCCCTGTAATGATGATGCCGTTATTATGGACATAAATGATGCAGTTAAGCTGAGAGTAATCTCATTTGCATACTGTACATGCCAGTAAATTAAGCCCTTTCTTCGACTCCTTCAGCTTTAATTTTCCACTTCTTTTCACACAGCTCCTTTTCAGCCACTCTCTTCTAAGCCCACTTTGTAATAGTCCTGATGACTGTTTGATGTGGAGAGTTGCTGTGCCACAATACTGCAAGACACAAGATGTAACATTTAAAGGATTCATTATCCTACTGAGTGTTCCCTCCTTTAAGAAGGAACGATGAGAGAGGACCAAGAGATCCTCTCCATGGATGTTCAGGTAGCTGACAAACATGTCTCTGGTGTCTTTCTTCTTCAGAGTTCCCTCTTCAGGTCTCAGGTCTCCTCAAGCTCTAGCATTCTCCAATCAGAGTTGAAGACAAGGCCAAAACCTTTGGTTGGTGAATACTGTTCATCTGGAATACTGTGGCTTAGTTTTATTAACAGATATTTTTTTTCTTTTTCTTTTTCCTTTTTCCATTCATTACTTAGAGTTGAAGTGCACAGATCATAATATCTTTTACTCATTTCCAAGTTACGACCATGTTAAGGAGTGAATTTTACTCGACCCCTTAGTGTTCTTCCATGCGTTTACATTGCATAATATTAGGGAATAATATCCCTGCCTACCTGTGAAATCAAAAGGATATTGGATTATTCTGACTGCCCCTCCACAGAATACAAACTCCTTGAGGTTAGGGTTAATTTCTTTTTATTTTCTTGTCATTTCATATCCTTACAGAGAGTAGTACCTGGCACTTAGTAGGAATTTGATGAATTTTTTGTATTGATTGGTTCAATATTAATTAATATCAATTAACATTTTTATGTGTCTTCTAATGTGTCAGGCATGATGCTAAGTATTAGGGATACAAAAAGAGACAAAAGACAGTCCTTGCCTTCAAGATCCTTACAATTTAATGGAGGACAACAAACAAATGTATACAAAGCGAGCTATATACAAGATAAATAGAAAATAATTAACAGAGGAAGCACTAGAATTAAGAGGGATTAGGAAAGCTTGAAACCAACAAAGCCAATAGGCAGAAATAAGGAGAGAGAGAATTCCAGGCATTAGAAGATAGCCAGAGAAAATGTCCAGAGCCAAGAAACAGAGAAGCTGCATTAAAGGGATGGCAGTGCTAAAGGAGAAGAGGAGGTTTTTTCAAGAGATTTTGCAAAGATGAACAGATTGACAGGCATTGGAAAAGAGGTGTGTGTGTGTGTGTGTGTGTGTGTGTGTGTGTGTGTGTGTGTGTGTGTGTGTGTGGAGAGATAGTGAGGGACCTAATGGACTAAAAGGATGGTATTGCCTTCTAGAGTAATAGGGAATGTAGGAGAATGGAGGAAGGCTTAGAAGAAAGATAATTAATTCAGTTTTGAACATGTTTAGTTTAAAATAACAGGAGAATATCTAGTTTGAGATATCTGGAAGGCAATTGGAAATGCTAGTTAGAGGGCCACCAGAGATCTTGGGGCAGGCAGGATAGGTTGATTTAAGAATAGTTAGGAGAGAGATGGTTATTAAATCCCCTAAAGTTCATGAGATCTCCAAATGAGGTAGTATAGAGGGAGAAGAGAAGAGGGCCTCTGACAAAATCTTGAGATGACATCTATAGTTAGAGAATTTGATCTGGAGGAAGATCCAGCAAAGAAGACTGAAGAAAGTTCTGATAGACAGAAGGAGAACCAGGACAGAGTGGTGTCCTGAAAATTTGAGAAGAGAGTGTCAAGGATGAGATGTTGATCAACAGTGTCAAAGACTGCA
Organism: Monodelphis domestica; assembly: GCF_027887165.1. NCBI lineage: Eukaryota > Metazoa > Chordata > Mammalia > Didelphimorphia > Didelphidae > Monodelphis > Monodelphis domestica. The sequence goes on along the minus strand of NC_077233.1, from coordinate 34,690,891 downwards.
AAGAGGTCAAAGAGACTAAAGTTTGAGAAAAGGTCTTTCAATTTGACAATTAAGGCATAATTGGTAACTTTGGAGAAAGAAGCAAATTTTAGCAATGGTAAAGTAGGAAGCTGAACTATAAAGGATTAAGAAAAGAGTGAGAGGGGAAGTAGAGACACCTGTTGCAGATGGCTTTTTAGGAGTTTAACTGCAAAGAGCAGAATAGATATTGGTGGATGGGTAGAAATGATAGAAGGGTCAAGGGAGGGTTTTCTGAGAATGGGAGAAACATGGGCATGTTTTCAGGCAATAAGGACTGAGTCAGTAGACATGGAAAGTTTGAAAATAAATGATAGGGTGAGATGTCAGGGTGGCATCTCTTGGAGGAGACAAAATAGAATAGGATCACTTTTGCTGATAGAGGGGTTGGCCTTGGTAAGAGATCATTTGAGAGAAGGATGAAGGTGAAGATAGTGGCAGAAGGCATAAATGAAGAAGAGGGAAGAAGAGGGAGAGCATAGGAAATGGCCTCTTAATTTCAGTAAAGAGCACGGATCTCAACTGAGTCGGGAAAGGAGGAGTCACAGGAGATTTGAGGACAAATGAAAGGTTTTGCAAGAGCTTCTGTGTAGAGTGAGATAGTGAGTTGATAAGAGAGGTATTGTAGAATTGCCTGATGGCAGCGAAAGCCCAGTTCAACTTGTGTATCAAATTTGTAGTGTCCCCATTCAGAATAGTTGTGTGATTTTTCTCTACTTTTATGTAGTAGCATGAGAGGAACAATGGTGGGAATGATCCAAGACTGAGGATTGACTGGACATAATTGACAATATAAAGGGTCTAGGGATTCAGTAGAAGAACAGAATATAGAGTTGAATTGGTTCACCAAGGGGTCAAGATGCGGAAAGAGGATAGAGTAGCTAGTGAAGGGATTGATTGTGTGATCTTAAACAAGTCAAGTAATCTCTTAATGTCCAGGCAAATCTCTAAGACTACAGGTCAAAGAGGAGGTACTACTGTAGGGAGAGCTCTCTCTGGAAGTTTCATCTAATCTCAGAAATCATCCAAAAATAGATTCACATTTAATCTGATAAGATTTGGTCAGAACTCAGAATTTTGTCCTACTGGAAACATGTTAAATCAGTAGCTCTATTTCCTTCCTTCATTATTTATGAAGAACATTATCATGTGTTCATATAGTATTTAAAGCAAGAATTTTTGGTATGGATTTCTTGGACAAGGGATTTGTTTTGTAGCCTCTTTACTCAGGCTTGGTAGTTCCCACATGAATTGCAATATCCCTTTACTTCAACACCAAACTTTTGCTACTGTGCAAATCAGCAAAAAGGAGGACACTAAATTCTTCGATTCCACGGGTAAGAGTCTCACCTTGATCTTCAAGCCAATAGGAGCTGAGTGTATATACTAAAGATTGAATTCAGTCCCTGTCTCAAGAAAGGGCCAAAGGATCAAATCAAGTTGGTATATGATTTTCTTGCTAGTTACTTTTTGGTAAATGAATTAGTATAAAAATAGTCATTGAGGCCTTCTGACCTCATCTGATGGAACAATCTTACTGCCCTGCATCTTATGGACTTGGTAAGAAATTTCAAACCTTCTCATTCTGGCTTATATTTGCAAGGTCTATGGCTTAGTACAAAGACTTTGCTAGATTCCAAAGCTTCCCTACCTTGTTCTAGTGTGGAGATCCTTTCTATAATGGTCGGAAGTTTTATTGGAGGCATAACAGCAGCAAAGGGTTTCTGGGATCTGACTATTTCTATGGAAAAGGTCAGACAGGGTTTATTCCCATTTTGTTTAAGCAGGTGACATCTAATGCTTATTAAGTGGTATCTTTTTTAAAAAATCTTGATGGAAATAAGACATTTTACAACCTCTCTTGCATGTGTTCTTTTAAGCATTAAGGTCATTATTTGTCTTTTGTGTCAGGTAAGGTCAGATCCCCCTTCTCTCCTGCTTCCCCTCTCCCTTACAAGCACTCTAAAGTGACATGGGCTTCATGCTGTTAAGGTTGTTGAGGCTCTGATTAAGATTTTATACTTGAAATCTTTATAGGAATCATCTTTATTCAACTGGGGATTTTCCATTGACATTTCCAAAGTTGTAGAAGTTCTGGTATTATTGGAGACCAATGAAAGAAGGGAAGATGCCTGTAAAAATTATTTTGTAGTTTTGCCAAAACTTATTTTTTTTAATCAGGTACATTGCCACTGATGAAATGAGAGGTCAAGGAAGACCTGTAAAGATGGGTGCTTCTTGTAGTTGCAAAAGAGGGAATCTAAAAAGAAGGGAGAGAGAGGGTGAGGATTCCACAATTTGAAAACATTTTACCCAGAAGTGCCTGTTTTGTAGTAGCTATACAGCATTTCACTCTTGAACTCAAAGAGGATTTTTATAATTTTCCCTTGTAATTAGGGTTCAGGCCTTTCAGGTGTACTCCAGAGCCCATGACATTCTGCAAAAGGGGAAAGGCAGATCATATCTCTCTTCTGTATCCAGAACTCTTCTCCTTTTCCCTTCCCTCCCCCTCTCTTCACAACTGTCAGTAAAAGCATCTTTCCTATGCAGGGAAAAGAACTGCCTCCTGCCTCCACCCTCTTGATTAAGGGTTTTCCTTAGAATATTACTGACAAGTGACTGAATGACTTTAAGATGCTGATAATGTATGTGTTTTCATGTGCACATATGTACATGTGTGTGTTCATGATCAAATGAGGTAATGGATAGAAAGTGTTTTGCAGACCCTTAGCCTTATCATATATATATATATATATGTATATATATATATATACATATATATATATATGTGTGTGTGTGTGTTTGTCAGGTGTAGGTAAGCATTTATTATGTGCTAGTTGCTAAGGGGATTCAAGGGACAAAGAGAAAGATAAAAGACAATTTCTCCCCTCAGGGAGCTCCCAGTTTACTGGAGGTTATACCATGCCAAGATGTTGAGTGGCTAAATGGAGATAATCAAGAGAAAGAAAGCACCAAAGGGGATCAGGAATGGCTTCCTATAGAGTGTGGGATTCTAAGTGGGACCTGAAGGAAGCCAGGAGGCAGAGGTGAGGCCATCAGAGAAGAGACGAGGCAACTTTCTTGAGAATATCAAACCTCCACCATCACATCTGACTTCTGAGCCCTGAGTTTGAGGAATATTGAAGTAGTTGAATACTATGCCATGATAATAGCCTTCAGAGGATCATCTTTGGAGACCACAACATACATTCCCAGCCAAAGCAGATGAAACTGCAGATCAGAGGTTCTTAATATAGAGAGTTTTAAAGTTTGCAAAGTGCTTTACAAAGATTATCTAGAGTAGCTGCTATCCTCTTTTTACAGGTGAAGAAGCTGAGGCTGAGAGAATTTAAGTAAAGTACTCAGGGTTATGCAAGTCAAGTCAGCAAACATTTATTAAGTACTTACACTGTGTGCTAGGCACTGGGTCTAAGCACTGAGAATACAAATACTAACAGAAAGATTGTGAATACCCTAAGATTGGGGGAAGACAACCTATCAAAGGGAGTTGAAAGGTGAGGGGCAATGGGTAGATAAAGGGAGGGACCAAACTCAGGGGCATTATAGGAAAGTTTGGGAGAGTCAGAGGTCTAGCCCAGAAAGGAATTAAGACAGGGATGACGTGGACACCTCCCTTAAAATTTAGGTTCTGGGAAGAACCAGCCAATTAGCTGAAAGATGTCACAAGGGCAGAAAGGGGAGTTCCATTGTGGGAAGATCTGGGTGGAGTTATCCTCTAGGCTCAAGAGTTTTCTCAAGCATTATTGAGAAAGTTCAGAAGAGTTAGGGGTGCAGCCTGGAGAGGAATGATTGGCAGCTGGTAAATATCTGAGGTCAAATCTGTTCTCAAGGCTTCCTGACTCTAGGGTCAATGTTCTATACACCATACCATCTTTTTTTGTGTGTGTCATGGTCCCCTGTGAAGTCTTTGGACCTCAGCTCAGGGTCAAGTTTTTAAATCCAGGAAATAAATTAGATTATAAAGTAGAGCCAGTTCATTGAAATACAATGATAAAAAACAATTTTTTTTTTAAGTTCATGGGCCCCAAGTTAATAACCTCTGCTTTCATTTCCCAACCTTCAGATCCTGCCCCACACATTCACTGTAATTGAGAACTAGAGCTGTCAGGGACAGTTTCTGACTTCCTAAATCAAATCAAATAAGTAGTCAGGGTACCATGGAGAAGAACATGGCATTTTAAATCAGAAAATCTGTATTTGAATCCTGATTCTGCCACTAATTCCCTGTGTAATTGTGACCATATCATGTAGTGTCCCTCAGTTTCCTCATCTGCACTATGAGGAAGCTGTGGCAGAAGACCCTTTCAGCTATGGGATCCTTTGATCCATAGTCAAAAGTTACAGCTGATGTGAAGCCTATTAAAAAAAAAAATAAACCCTTACCTTCCATCTTAGAATCAGTACTGTGTATTGGTTCTAAGGCAGAAGAATGCTAAGGGCTAGGCTATGGGGGTCAAGTGACTTGCCCAGGGTCAAGTGTCTGAGGTCAGATTTGAATCCAGGACCTCCCATCTCTGGACCTGGCTCTCAATTCACTGAGCCACCCAGCTACCCCCAAGGGGAAGCCTACTTTTAAGAAAGAATTGATAAATAGAAATAAGGAGGACATAGTTTGATAAATACATACATTATTTTGTCAAATGATGTCTGCTAGGGGAAGGGGAGGGAAGGAGGAAGTTACCTGGGTATTTTAGAGAAACAAACAAATAAATTTTGTAAAGGAGATTAAGAAGGAAAATTAAAAAAAAAAAAACAGATGTTGAAGACACTGAGGAAGCATGCCCATAGACTATTGAGAGGGCTATCCTGTTAAGTCAGCCACTTGACTGGGAGGAATAAATGCTGGTTTGTGACTGCTTAACTGCCCCTGATAAGGCAGGGCGGTTCTATTTTACTTTAAGGAAACTTGTTAAATAGTAAAAAAAAAAATTAAAATTATCCATACTGCGAAGGAAAAACCACATTGATAAAGTCTGCACATTGCCTAGATGATGATATGAGGTCAAAAGGGTGTCCCATTGAGTTAATCTACCAGCACTTGGATTACTTTTCTCAGTGGGATGTTATGAGTCTCCAGTGTGGTCATACACACAAAGGCTTCTACAAAGCTTAAAGTGCTAGAGAAATGTCCATTATTATTGAAGTGCAGGAATCATATGTTCCATGGCTTTCTATCACCCAACAGTGGCTTCAGCTCAAACAATCACTCCTACAGATTCACAGTTTTGTTTTGTTTTTCATATGCTACTACTATACTTTCCTTGGGTACAAATCACCATTAGTTCCATCCTGCCACCAGTTTATTCCCAGACAAGTTTCTCCACTGTCCTTTGGGTCAGATGGAAATGTTTCTTGGTCCACTGCCACATATAACATCACCAGACTCATACTGATTTTTTTTCTTGAGAGGGGGGGTGAGAAAGCAACTTGAGATCATTGAAAGCTCTATACAATATCCCCAGTGCCATTCTACTTGGGGCCAACGTATTGTCCGTCTGGAGTGCCTGTATGAATTATAGCTCAAATATGGACTCAGCATTCATTTGAGTCCTTTCCTTTGTTCTTATTCTGTCTGTCTAGCTTGTATCATATTTATCTGTGTGCTTCCTTATTAAGCTGTAAGCCCTTTGAAGGTCAAATCAAGTCAGCAAATATTTATCAGGCACCTACACTATTCTAGGCACCGTGCTAAGTGCTGGGCAGACAAACAAAGAAAGAAAACTGTCCCTGTTCTTAAGAAGCTTGCAATCTAACGGGATGGACAACATGCAAACAAGTGAGGACAAACAAGCTACATATAGGATAAATGGGAATAATCAAGAGTATTTTAGAGTTAAAGAGCATCAGGAGAGACTTCTTGGGAAGGCAGGTTTTAGCTGGGACCGGAATAAGACAGAGGATGCAGAGATGAGGAGGGAGAGAATTCCAGGCTTTGGGGATGGTTATTGAAAATGCCCAGTCAGGAAGAGGAAAATGAATATCCATAACATATATGGAGGAGAATTAGGTGTATGAAATTGGACGGAATAGAAAGGGAGCAGGTATAAAAGACTTTCAAAGTCAAAAGGGGTTTTATATTTGATTCTGGAGGTGAGAGGTAGCTTCTGAAGGTTGTCACAGAGTAGGATGTTATGGTCATCTTTTCTCTCTGAGTGGCGGATGGCCTAGAGTGGGAAGCCACTTGAGGCAGGGAGATCCAATGGTAGGCCTTTGTGATATTCCAGGCATGAATGATGAAGGACTGCACTAAGGTTGTGGTGTTGTTAGAAGAGAAACATATTAGGAATCAGGATCTGGCAACTGATTGGCTATGGGGCATGAAGTAAGAGAAAGGGAGGAAGCAAGGCTGATACCTGGGTTAGGTTGTAAAGACTAAATAACTGAGAGAAGGACAGTTTCCGCAACAATAACAGGGAAATGAGGAAGAGGGTAACTATTAAAGGGAAAGAAAATCATTTCAATTTTGGACATTCCCTACAGGATATCCATGTCAGGAAAGGACTATCTTTTTAAAAAAAAATTTAACCTTACCTTTTGTCTCAGTACTATGCCTTGATTGGTTCCAAGGCAGAAGAGCAGCAAGAGCTAGGTAATAGGGATTAAGGGTCACAGAGCTAAGAAGTATCAGAATCCAGATATGAACCCAGGACCTCCTATCTCTAGACCCTGTCAGTCCACTGAGCCACCTAGCTTGCCCACTAAGGACTGTCTTAATTACCCTCTCTGCCACTATCTATATCCCTGATATTACCAAGGGCTTATAAATGATTGTTTAATTAAACTTAATATCCTTGAATTATGAAAAAGAAAGCAAAGACATCATTCCTACCCTAGCAGTAGCTCGAATTCTCTAGAACTTTGAGCCCTCTGCATAGATCACCTCAATACATGTTGTTGGTGCTTGTGAAATGAGTGTTATCATCCCCATTTTGGAGATGAGAAGACTGTGGTCAGAAAGGCAAAGTTATATACATATACATATATATGAAGTATATTAGAGGGGGGAGAATCTTTGTTTGCTACTTAACTAGCTATGTAATTTTTAGCAAGTCACTTAGCCTCTTCAGCCTCATTTTCCCTATCTGTGAAAAAATATGGTATGGCTTCAGTGGTACTTTCAACTTAATATAGATGATCCTATAACCAACCCAGATCTCTGCTGACTCCCAGAGTTTTTTCTACCTGACTCCCATGCCTTATTTAAAGAGTCACCAGTCTCATAAATGGACTACATTGCATTGCTGAACCAGTAACTAAGCTGTGCTGAGGCAGAATGTAATCAGAATGTTACACAGGCAGAACTGTTCCATTTCTCTTTTGGCATTCCCAGCCCCTTTCAGTGCCTGTTACATGGGAGGGAGGAGCTGACTAAATGCTTGCCGATTGATTGATTGATACGGATAAGTTAGAGTATAATTATTTACTGCAGAAAGAGATGTTTCACTCAACCAAAAGATGGATCTAGGATACCTTTGATGAATAAGGTTCTCAGAGAACATATGGACCACTGGCTTTGATTTCACGAGAAATGGAACAGCGGCAGATTTCCAATGCTCTTGTATAGAGCAAGTTCTACCTGCAGTTTCTCCCCTGGGAAACCTTCAGTGCCCAGGCCAATCCTGAATCCACCATATTTGTCTAAATTTAAAAGATGATTGATTGCATTACAGTCTTTCTGCAGAAAGGGTTTTCTCCTCTTCCTCCTACTATTGTAAGAAAGAAGCTTTCCTTAGAAGCAACACAGCAAAATTATAGCTGTCACTTTGTCCATTAAAAGTAAAAGTTCAGGTAGGAAATGTCTGATCCCTTTGGGTCCTCATTAAGTCAAGGGACAGGCTCTCAGGTGAGAGGTGTCCTTGGTTAGAGTAGGTGCAGGCAAAGATGAGCACTCAGTGTGAAACGTATCTGCCTATTTGTTAAGTGGTAAATTCTCCCTGTGTGCTGGGCTGCATTGAAGCTGAAGTTTCATTAGCATCATTTGGTTTTCTGGGTGTTGCTAGTCATCGGCCAGTGGCTCCTAGCCAATGGTCACCTCGGGTTTTTAGGACACTGACTCTACTTCCCATTTATCTTGCCCCTATTTTACGTAAGGTCTACTCTGAATCTTCACCAAACTGAGGATGGAAAAAGAGTTTGCTGGCTTAGGCATAACTAGGGAGGGAAATAACTTTCAGGCCTTCCAAAACTAAACCCTCCTCAAGCAGACAACTTAAAGGGGGAGATAGGCCCATCTTTTAATAGAATCAACAGAATTGGAGAACATGACTCAGAAATTCTTTGTCAGGGCAAGAGTGGATAGATGTGCCTGTCCATCCCCCTTGGGGATCTGATGTGTCCATTTTCTTGTAAAACTTTTTTTTAAAAAAACCTCTTTTGCAGCATTCAGTTGCTACAGATCTCCAAAGGCAACCCTGACTTTTTTTCTAGCCAAATTTCTGCCTGTTCCTAGGACACATGAATGAAAAAAAAATATTGTTCCTGGGAGGGATTGG